>NW_023270320.1:34311045-34507670 GCF_011800145.1 Mirounga leonina | reverse complement strand
AAGCAGACTCCCCGCCGAGCAGGGAGCCAGATGCGGGACTCGATCCCAGGACTCCAGGATCATGACCTGAGCCGAAGGCAGTCGCTCAACCGACTGAGCCACCCAGGCGCCCCTAGCATATTTTAAATTTAAGAGAAAAAAGGGGGGAGGGGCATGGCCTGACCTTGTAAGAGATAATGATGAGGGTGTGAATTATAGTCACCTTGTGCAGACTCTGTCTAAATCACCCTAAGATGTATAAATGTTCTCATTTTCCTGCCTGCCAAAAGGGAGTGTGTATATCTGAGCATCTTGTAATTTCTTTTTTTTTTCTTTTTCCCCTTTAATGAACCTAATTAAAGCTCTAACAATGTTATGATCCTCTCAAAGACGACTATGTGTCCATTTTCTTTTTTTTTCACTTTTATCCTTTCTACTTTGGGTTTACCTCCCTTTGTTCTAGTTCCTTAGGGTAGAAATCTACATTGTTGATTTGTGAGCTTTACCCCTATCTATCTTAAAAGCATTTGATGTTACAAATTTCTCTCTAAGCACTGCTTAAGCTGCATTCCCACAAATTTTGGTATGCTGTTTTCATTTTTGATCAGTTTAAAATATTTTCTAACTTCTCATGTGATTTCTTCTTGTACCCGTTAGAAGCATGTTGATTAATTTCCACATATTTGGGGATTTTTCCAGATACCTTTCTGTAATCCATATCTTCGTAAATTCCACTGTGGATGGACACGGTGTATATCTGTGTATGATATGCACTGAATAATGTTAAATTGTTTTCAGTTTTGAGACTTGTTTTATAGCCCAGTAGGAACTGTACTGTGTAATATTTTAATGGATCCTGTGATTATTGGGTAGAGTGTCCTATAAATTTCAATTAGGTCACACTGGATGATATTGTTGCTCATGTCTTCTGTATTATTCCTGATCTGCTTTTTCTTTTCATTACAAGTGAAGGGTGGCAATACCTAATTGTAATTGCTTATGTAACGGTTTCTCCTCTAATTTCTATCAGTTTTCCTTTAAGACTTCTGGGACTTTGTTACTAAGGGCATTCTAACTTAGCATTAATACGTGTTCTTGGTGAATTAACCACTTTATAACTGGGAAAAATATCTTTTTTTTTTATCTCTGGTCATACTCCTTCTAAAATATACTCTGATTTATAGGCAATTAGCCAACAAGGCCAATTCTGTTTTCTTTAGATCAGTGTTTCCTTAGCATATCTGTTTCCAGTCTTATTTTTAATCTATCTTTGCCTTTCCATTTGACACCTCAGTTGGGTTTCTTATAGAGAGCATGTATCTTATTTTTTAAGAAGCTGACAATCCTCCCTTTGAGACAGAATCTTAGCTGCTCACTTTATTCCATCCCACAGAGCCAAATTTCCATCTGGCATTAATTTTCTTCTGACTGGAGAATTTTCTTTTTCTTTTTTTTTTTAATAGTGCAGGTTTTCTGGTAAGGAATTTTCTTAGCTTTTTGTTGTTGTTGTTTAAAAAGTTTTACCTTATTTTTTTAAAATAGACTTCATTTTTCAGAGCAGTTTAAGTTCACAACAACACTGAGCAGAAGGTAAGGAGATTTCCCACATACCCTCTGTCTTCACACCTGCAAGGCCTCCCTCAGGATCCATATCCTCCCAGAGGTCACATTAGTTACAACTGATGCGCCTGCATTGACACATCGTTATCACCCAGAGAGGTTCCGGAACAGTCCACCCTAGAGCTCAACAGCCCAGCTACAGATGCAATCCCTTTCTGAGGGCTCTCTCTGCGCTGCTGTGGGAAGGCACATGGGTCAGCCTGGTATGTGTTCCTGGAATTATCCATCCAATCCCTTTGGGGTGTTTTTGTTTTCCTCTGGGCTTGCCAAGTTTCACCCGAGGCGTGCTCAGACCAGCACTGGGACCTGATTCAGGAGAGCCCTCTGCTGCACGTGGGTGCTCCACCCCCATCCAGATGCCCCCTTCTGGTTTTCCGCACCGAGAACGGGGGTCTCGTGCTGCCCGAACCTTGAATCCATCTCTCGGACTCAGAAGGCTCGCTGGTCTGCTTGGGTTCTCCTGCCCCGTGCTTTGGCCTGGAGCCTGCTTCCCACAGGAGACCGGAGACAAGGGGTCTCGCTCGTGTGGCCCCCGTCTCCGCAGCCGTGGCCCCGCACTCCAGCTGTCCAGTGTCTAGAAGGACTGTCTCACGCCTCTGTCTGCTTCCCTAGCTGCATCCTGTCGGAGGGCAGTTCCCACAGCAGTTCATGCTTTTGGGATGGCAAGTGGGATCCAGGCATCTGCTCCCCTCTTCCGGACAGCCCGGTTCTCTTGCTTTTCCATAGGGCTGGTGTGTCGGGGAAGATGGACCTCCCACAGCATCCCCGGAAATCCTTCCATATCAACATGGAGAGGACACAGGTTAGAAAGCTGCAGGGCCCCAGACCACTGGAATGTACAAGCAACACTTTCTGAGCAGCTTTTATGCTCAAGGCACTTTCCTAGGCTGGCCCAAAATGATTAAGACAAAGTCCTTGCCCTTAAAAATGATGCAACCAGATATGGAGATTGGAAATATGCAAATGGTACAACACAGAGATCAAACAAAATTCATAGAAGGAGCATTCCGTCAGAACCCTGCAGTGTATCAGAGGAAAGCTCATATTCTTTTGGGAAAGCAGCTCTCTTTGTAGGGAGGCGGTAGGATTTGCGATGGCCCCGGGGTTGGGGGGGATGGGTTAAAGTTTAGAGATGAAGCTGGAAGGGTGATTAAATGCCGGATAGGGGAGGTCAGAGAGAGCAGAGGCATGGGTTATAAGAAAACCAAGGGAATATTTCAGGAGGAACAGGGAGTCCAATCTCATTGGGGTACATAACTTGCAAAAGAGGAGTTAAATCTGATAACGCTTGGAAAATAGGTTTAGACCCCTTTGAGGATTCCTCCAGAGATTATCCTGCATTTGAATTAAAGGTGAGTCCATGAATGCTTTCCCAGTTATCAGTTTGGTAACAACTACCACAATAACCAGAATTTAAAGAGAACAATCAAGCTTCTAATTCTTTTGAAAAAAATATTTAATTTGATTTTTCTTCTATAAACTTCCGGGAGGCATTTTCACACTTTACAACGTTCCCATCACGTTTCTGGATTTTTTTTTTTTATTTCTTTCTTCGGCAGCATTTTCGGCCCGCGGAAGAACAGCGGCCTATCTGCTCCTCCTTTGGCAGGCAGGTAAGCAGAGCACACCGACCGCTCCTTATTCTGCAATAATACCTCTGCAGGGTATTTATAATTCCTCCATTTCCTGCAAGGAATAAATAGAACACGCGGGAAGGCTTTAGTCCAAGTATAAGGCTTTTGAAATTCCCCAAATAACTGATCTGTTACCTTTCTTCTATTCTTCCCTTGCCCTGCACCCCCTACACACTTCTACTTAGGGTCGGGTAGTTGGAAAGTGAATTCAGTTATACTCCTAGTTGTATACCTCATAGGGATGAACACATACACATACATACCTTTCTTTAAATTAAGAAATGAGAAAACACATACTGGTTTGGATTTGGTGGATACCAATTTGTAATTTCCTTTATAAATACAATGTTATTCTGATCACTATCCCCAGGGGTTGTTTTTCTTTTATTTTAGGGTGTTTTCTTTCTTTTTTAAAATTACTTTTTCTTTTTTCTATAAAATGAGAAGTAAAGTAGAGGAAGGATTAAGAGACCAACTGACCTGTGCTTCTAGGGGCCACAGCTCAGCTGGGGACTGCGGTGGCATTGGGGGAGGGGTGTGGCCACCAGGCACACAGGGGCTGCAGGGGTCCCCGGGGCTCGCAGCCTCCCAGAGACTCTACTTGCAACCCCTAAAGCTAGTAACTAGAAGTCTGTCCTTCTGATCTCAGATTAAACCCATCTTTCCTGCTGGGGTTAAAGTTTTTGTATCACTTTCTTTATGTCTCACGAGCAGGTAAGGTTCATCCCTTTCCACAAAGGGGTGGTCTTTGTGAGCTATTTAGTCTCTGAAAAGATTGGGAAAACCGCTTCAAGATCCTTGATGATTCTCACCAGAAGAAAGAAAATGGTGATGTCTGTTCCCATACAACAAATCTACCTGGTCTGAAGTTCCCGAGGAATGGAAAGGGACTGACTCTGAATGATATATTTGCAATTCCTTCAACCCTCTCGCCTCCCAACCGATCTTACCTGGAACGGGCATCAAGAACAGGAAGGGCAACAGGAGGAGAAGGTAACAGATCCTCATGGCCGACAGGCTTCGCAGCGCACTGACACCAACCTAACACTGATGGCAAGGTGTGCTCGTCTACTTTATAAGGATTGCAGGACACACAGCCATGGGTACAAGTAAGCAGCGGCTGCAATTCCTCTAATAGTGCAATGATGACAATATGACGTGTTTCCTGATGCTTCATGCCAGTGTCTCTTACCCCACAGACCACGCCCACTCACCCTGAGATAATTGCAAACCTGAAGGGTGAAGCAAGCCTGATGTGAGCACACAGCTATCCTGATGCCCTCTAGGCTCCAGGAGCACGTCCAGGTCCGGCTCGGAGCTGGTTATAGGTATAGGTGGCAAAGACCCTCTCCTCTTGGGAGCATTCCCAGGGCATGTAGTTGGGAGCTGCCTTGCCTCCACTTTGGCACTTCTAAGCTCTCTTCCTAAAGTCCTAGAAGATTCTGAAGCTCACCTGGGACCATAGCAGTCCAGCTTTCTACATATTCAGAATCTAGGTGTAAACTAAGGCTGGGTCACACCTTGAGCCTGCACACGTATGCCTGAAATTGAGATAAAATGGGATCAGCTTCAAGATAATAGGAAAAGGAGGAAAAATGCACTACTTTCCCGAGTCCCTGACCCTATGCTCTTTTGCGTGCAATGTGGGCTATAACTTGGGTGAAACATGGTTTACGCTTCATCAGCGTCTGAAAACTGTCAGATTCATGAGTCAAGGTGTCTCATTCTCCTTCACCAGAGAAGAAGAATGCTAGGATGATGCATTTGGTGGACTGGCACCTCTTCCTTGTCGATGACACTCCCTATACAAATAAGGGGCTTAGGAAGTTGCATTTAAGACTTCTGGTTACTCATGGCTTGGGAGCATTCAAGGAAGTCCAGAGATCAGGTGATTTCCACTGGATATAGATTCAATGTTGAAAGGACCAACTTTTAAAAAAAAATATTGGACTTAAATGTTAAGGAATCCATTAGTGGTTTGTATTTGTCGATAGACGACTTAATTGGGAGCTGAAGTCACCATGACGTTGCCTGGCTCTTGTGTTGCATGAATGCAATTATAATGGATCCACTGAAGTTCCAGGTATCAGTTCTCGGAGCGTGTGTTCGGGATCCTGGTGCACCCATCGGGTTCTGTAAGCTATCACTGAACACCTCCTATAGATAGACAAGTGGCATGTGCTCGGGGTCAGTGGGATGGAAGGGGGTGATATGGAAAGAGGGACCAGTTCAGGTTCTTTCTCTCAGAGAGCACTTGTACGGGTAAAGGCAGACGTGCGTGCAATCAAAGAAGCCACAGAGGGGGGCATTTTGACAAGTGTCCTCGTAAGGGTTCTAGCACAGGGCTATGGAAATGTAGAAGAAAGATAATTCACAGTGAAAGGCAGGTTTCGATGATTTAAGAAGGGTTTCGAGTTGTAGACACTTCATTTTTTTTAAATCAAAATTTTCTCAGAAGTTCAGGATTTAAGACAAAGCAAGGTTTTTTGGTGTGTTTTTGTTTGTTTTGTTTTGTTTTGTTTGAGAGAGGAGTGGGGAGGGGCAGAGAGAGAGGTAGAGAAGGAATCCTAAGCAGGCTTCATGCCCAGCGCGGAATCCCTCACGGGGCTTGATCTCAGGACCCTGATATCAAGACCTAAACAGAAATCAAGAGTCAGATGCTTAACCAATGAGCCACTCAGATGCCCCCAAGCAGGTATCTTTAAGCGGGGAAGGAAGTGAGTGTGGGGCAGGACGGGTGTTAGCTGTGCAGACAGCCTTGCTCAGTCTTCCATCGGATAAAAGAGAGGGCGGGGTGGGCGTTGTAGGAACCCGGGTGTGGGGCTGGAGTCCTCTGCTCATGGGGGGATGATTTACTGTTCCACATGGAAAACAGACCTCCCCAGTGACCTCGTGGTCTACCTGGTTCCTTCAAAGACTGGAAGGCATTTCTAAGGCAATGCCACTCTGTCATGAGAGGCTCTTTGGGAATGAAAGCTATTTTTCTTCATCCGCTGCTTTGGAAGCTGGGGCTCGGGGACTGGGCTGTGGCAGTGGTATCCTCCTCACTACAAAAGGAACTTTGAGGAGTATTTTGAGAAGGTTTATAAAAGTTTTGAATGTTTGTGGTAAAAATTCAAATAATAGAAGAGTTGGACAATGTTCTTCGCTTTTCCTCTACCTGGGGGAACCACTGGTAACTGGGGTTTGTCTTCTTCCTGGCTTATTGTACCTTTTTTTTTTTGAATGTCCAAAGTACTCGTTGCCTCTCCAGTCCTAGTAGTTGCACGTCCCCCAGCTGATACCGAATACCCGCCTGTGGCATCTGATGCGCCAGGAAGAGCTGGTGCCTCGGGTCCCGAGCTCGGAACTGCAGACCCCACACGCCGACGCGCTGGCTGGCGTGCTGGATTCTCCCTCTGCTCTGACGCGCTTTCCCGATGTTGACAAGGTTGAGGAGGAGAGACGTCAGTTATTTAACTCTTTTGTGTTAGACTTTCCACCAATCTTTTCTTTTTTTAATTCGATTTTGAAAATACGGAGCAGAGATTTGGTTGATGCAAGGTTCGGGCCCAGGGGCACTGCTACATGGAGGCAGGCACTGGGTTTGGAGAGAGAAGTTAGCGGTTTAACTGTCAGCCCGAACACTGACTCCGTGAGTTTCCTTGAGTAAGTTCCTTCGCTCTCTGAGCATCTGCACCTCAGCCATAAGCAGGCCGTGGAAGTCCTCAGAGTGAATGCTGTGAAACTGGCTGACAACTGCCAATGACCATGGGACCCAAGCATCACCGGGGAGCCCTCAGGAAGCATAACCAGTGAGGGGATGGTGATACTCAGGCAGCTTAAAGATGATGGCCTCCACTCCCAGCACGGGAATCTGGGATATCCGCTGCTTTCTTTACCTTATCACAGTCCCAGCGTGGCCCCGCCCCTCTCCTGTATGGCCATTTGTTATGGCCGCTGTTGGATGAGTTACACAGGAAGAGAGGCATTATCCCAGTCTTACAGTGGTGGACACAGCGGTGTAGGTTGAGTGACTTGCCCTAGGCCACCCAGCTAGTCAATGGCCATACTATGAACTGCAGGGAACTGTATACATTTTGCAGGAACCCCTGCTCTCCAGGTACCACATAGTTGGGCCAAAGGGGTGCCTTAGCAGATGGTGGGAGGGCAGGAGGTGGTGAGAAGCCAAGGTATTCCTCTGCTGTACCTCAGGAAGCACCTCCTCTGTGCCTCCAATTCCTACCAGAAAGCCACGTCATCCGTGGTCCTAGCTTCCACTAGGCAGGTCCGCCATGACCTGTTGGGAGTGCCATATCCTAGGCTTTGGAAATACTACCTCCTTCCTCCTTTGGTCCCTCTGGCCTTGGGGACAGTAGTACCTTTCCCCTGCTGCAAATTCTGAGGTGACTCACCATACATTTGGCTTCTCAGCTCTCTTAGATAACCATCTATATTAAATTCTCCCCATTTGAGGTTCTTAAATTTATTTCAGTTTCTCTGGTTGGACTTTGACTGTCTTTAAAGTCCATGCTCTAAACCATCACAATACTAAAGTTCTCTGCATTCCCCTCCTTGTGATATTACTGCATTGTCACCAGCTAGAATAGTGCTTTGCTCTGCACGGCCCTCCTGAATACCTCATCAGCATCTCAAGATTTCGCATGACGTGGAATCTTTGAGACGGTGGTAGGGGTTGCAAGTCAATGCCAGCTTATTGTGGCCTCCTGTTTACCTGTTCTCACTATCATGAATAGGTATATGCCAGGTGGTTTCTAGCATTCTGATTTATCACTGCTATTTTAGCTTAATTATTTTTCTACAAAATAATGAAAGCAAGGAAACAGGAAAAAGAAAACCTTCCTCCAATTATATAACCATAGATTACCTTTTCTTCCAGAAAGGAAGCAAACTGTAGGCCTCTAGTTGGAGACCAAACATGGAGGTACTTTGTTTTGCCAGTGAATTAGGCCTCCAGGGAGGTTTTAAAGCCCAGCTGAGCAGGTGGTCCCATCTGCCCTGCTTTGTGCCTTGATATGTTTGCAGAGCTCCTGAAGGCATCTACCTATGCCTTCCCCTGCTTTAGAAGATACTGTCTTCCCTCCAAACCCAAGGCAGAGAGCTACTTCTCAAGGTCAGGAGGTGAGCAAGTAGAAGCAGAGGCTTTATTTCCCACAGGCTGACTTGTTGTCACCCAACTATCCAGTGTGAACAAAAACCTTGTGTCATCCTCAGCCAGCGAGCTTTCTTGGCATTTTTGCATCTTGCAGCCTTCCTGCGAATGCCCCTATATTGTGAACACTTTATTTGCTGTTGTGCTTCATCCACTGGACAAAGAAAGGAGGGTTATATCAATAGAAAGGCAAGGGAGGTGTGCAAAGAAGGGACAAGAGTTGGACCTGAGGAACTCGCCAGGAGTCACAGGATGCCCTTGGGTTGATGGGGTGCAGCAGAGAGTCAGACACGACTGTTCTCCCTGGGAGCCTCCACAGAGGTGGTAAGGCATGGAGCCAGGTTAGGGAGCAGTGAATTGTCTAGTTGGGCCAAAGTCAAGCGGATGAGCACGTTGGGCAGGTTTGCATTTAATGTGGTAGACAGGTCATGGATTCATGAGAAACTAGATCTAAGATTTAAGTTCTCTAACAGGCTGACCACCCACTGACAGGTCCTTCAAGAAACGCTGAGGGGAAGGGTTGAGAATGCTGTGCATACAATTGGGTAACTCTTTCCCAAATCCTTGTGTTTAAAAGACATTTAATCATCCTCCTGCAAATGGTGTCAATGACGGCTCTGGGAGCTGAGCCACTGTGAGGTGAGTACTGATGCCCAGGGACTGGCCCTGGGTCCCTTACCCCTCTACCCTGCAGCGACAGTGTGGTTCTCGAGCAACCAGACACAGTCCAGAGGAAGAAGGTCTCAGGAGAGGCACGACCCGTTTTCTCTGCCCAGGGGCTGTGATGTGGGGAACAAAGGCAGAAGGGAATGTAGATAAAATTAAATTTCCATATACCCTGCAGCCCATTGACAAATCCTTGAAGCAGGCAGAGTATGACATTCCTGCAGGAACTCCCAACTGTCTCTTTTTTAAGATTTTATTTATTCGACAGAGAGAGAGAGCTTGAGCAGGAGGAGGGGGAGAAGGAGAGGTAGACTCCCCACTGAGCAGGGAGCCAGATTCGGGGCTTGATCCCGGGACCTGGGATCATGACCTGAGCCGAAGGCAGACACTTAACTGACTAAATCACCCAGGTGTCCCTTCAAGAACTCCCAACTGTCTTAACATTAATGTCTTGCTAGAGGAAAAACAACCTTAGCTTGATAATAGCTAGGTCTCCAGGATCCTGTGAATCTTCTTTAACATATGAAAATTCTGTTGGAGGGGTGCCTGGGTGGCTCAGTCGTTAAGCGTCTGCCTTCGGCTCAGGTCATGGTCCCAGGGTCCTGGGATCGAGCCCCGCATCGGGCTCCCTGCTCGACAGGAAGCCTGCTTCTCCCTCTCCCACTCCCCCTGCTTGTGTTCCCTCTCTCACTGTGACTCTCTCTGTCAATAAATAAAATCTTTAAAAAAAAAAAAGAAAATTCTGTTGGAAACTTCCTTCGTCTTTACCTCCCCCAACTCCCAAGTATATAATCAGTCACTCCTCACAACCCTGGTGCAGCAACTCTTTCTGCCCACAGGTCCTGTCCATGTGCTTTGATAAAACCCCACGCTTTTGCACCAAGAGTTCTTTCTTGGCTGTCGGCTCCGAACCCCAACATTTCCACATCAGCCAAAATTCTGACACAGAGACTGTTGGGGAGGGCAACTGAGCCTATCCCTGTTTCTGTGGCCTCACACTGAGACTCACGGAGGCCCTGTACATCATCCACGTACTGAAATCATCCTACACCGCCATGTTTACGCCTCATTTCTTTATATGCAGAATAAATCAGTTTGAAGAGATGGTGCTGCTTTTCTAGGTTCTGCACACCCACCATGTTTTACCTTCACACAGCCCTTCCCCACTCTTCCCAAACTGGACCTCTCTAATCCAGCCGGACTCCCGGACTCCCCACCACTGCCTGTGGTGAGGGATCGTCTCTCAGGATTTGACTCGTGGGTCTAGCAGATACAGGCATACGCTTAGCTCTGGGGAAGGGAGAATAAAAGAAAGTGATTCCATATCCATATTCTGCACCAACTCTCCGCAGAGAGCTCCTGTCAGTGCCTCCTTGGGTCACAAGTGCAAATCCCCCCAAATTACCCTCCTTAACTTTCCTTCAAGTGAGGGCCAGGTTTTCCTGATGCCGTCTGAGAATATTACAAGAACAAGAAATGAGAGGCTTTGTGCGGTAGAATGGGACTTCTCAGGAGAGCAGAGTCCGAACACGATCTTGTGTCTGAAGGTGAGCCCTTAGGCAGTGCATGCTGTATGCAGTGCGGGACGTTCACTGCGGCCAAGTTCTTGGGCCCCCCGAGTGCACCTTCACGTTATATTCAGGCTGGGACTTCAAGGGTGGATCCTTCCACTTGTGGACACACCCAGGTCAACTCCTGCAGGAAAGAGATGAAGGCAGCTCTTTGGGGGGGCCGGGGCGAGGCGGAGACTCTTCCTCGGGGGTGAGGCTCTTCCTCATATTTCTCTTTGTACCTTAGATAACATGATGATAGCCTTTCTGAGTGAGAAAACGCCCAGATGGTTCAGAGGGCACAATTTGAGTCACAGATGTAGAAGACCTAGACAAGAGCTCTAAAAATTAATTCCTTCTCTCACCAAGTGTTTCGACTTAGGGGGATGGAAAGGAACGGGGACCAATCCTCTCCCCAGCAGGTCACATGTTCCAGACTCTCCCTGGAATTTTTGTTGTTTGCACCTATTTTGGCTTCTCTCTCTTGTTCCGGAGGAAAGTTTTTTCCTTCCGTGGCTCTCTTCTCTACACTCTTCAAACTCCGCCTTTTTAACCACATGCCATTACATAAACCCTTCTCTTACTCTCTTTCTCCACTGGCTTCTTCACTGTAGTCCCCAGTCACACTCAATTCTTCACTTGAAAATAACCTGCACTTGACTTTTCTTTTCTCCTGAGACCATGATGTCGCCCTCTTCTTTCATTCGTTACCAAATTTCTCAGAAGAGTGGTCTGGGCTCACGTGGGCTCCTATGCCCTCAACCCATTGCTCCCTAGTTGATCACTTCCTGGCATCTGTCTCTCGAAATGCCTTCCAAATAGAATGAAGTGTGATTGGTGCCAACATTTACCCAGTCACTGAGCGGAGAGAATGAAAGTCTGACGTCACCAGGCACAGAAGGGAGACCTGCTGTGGAGAGAAAGTCAGGCTGAAACTGGTTCAGGAATTTGAAACCTTAGTGCGATGCTTTGTGCCTTTCCCAGAAACTAAAATCACACCGAACACTGTAGGGGATGAATCTCCCGACTCCCGAAGGCAAAATCAAGAAGGGATTAAGTACATAAAAATTCATATATAAGGCTACCCTACCATCCTCCTACCCATCTGACGGCAGTTATTTTCTTTCCAAATGAAATGATGTGTGTATGATGCATTACTATTTATACTTTTGCACTCTAATCAGATTCTTCTGCTGCATTTCATGCTCAGCCCCCGTGAATGCTCATCACATAGCAACACCTGCCACCAGCCGACACGGTCTGCTGGCTGCTTCCTTGGGAAGGATTTTCAGAGTGTAGGTGGCTCTTACAACTCATCAGTGGGCTGGGGGCTGGGGTGGAAGAAGAGATGTACCCAAAGGCAAGACATGGAAACATTTTAAGAACATAGGACTTGTGCTACTTTTATGTAATCAGAACTGATACTTGAAATGAATCTATCAGCTACTGTTGCAATAGGCAATGGGAAAACATCAGATGTTTCACACATAATGACTGGCATCTACGGAACTGTTAGGATGTACCTAGCTTGTCTATATGTATGTAACTAGCACTTTAGTGCATTTTTGTGTGTGTGTGGCAAAAACGTGTGAGGTCACCATTATAATGTAGATTTTAAGAATAAGGAAATTGAGGGGCGCCTGGGTGGCTCAGTCGGTTAAGCGTCTGCCTTCCGCTCAGGTCATGATCCCAGGGTCCTGGGATCGAGCCCCGCATTGGGCTCCCTGCTCGGCGGGAAGCCTGCTTCTCCCTCTCCCACTCCCCCTGCTTGTGTTCCCTCTCTTGCTGTCTCTCTCTGTCAAATAAATAAATAAAATCTTAAAAAAAAAAAAAAAGAATAAGGAAATTGAGGTTAAGAGGAATAAAGTGACTTGGTAAAATTCAAGTTTGGAGCCCAGATAGGTTCACAGATTATGCTGAATTAGGATTATGCCACTTTATGACCTTAGGTCATTATAACTATGTTTTGTTTGTTTGTTTCAGTTTTTATTTAAATTCCAGTTAGGGGCACCTGGGTGGCTCAGATGGTTAAGCATCTGCCTTCGGCTCAGGTCATGATCCCAGGGTCCTGGGATCAAGCCCCACATCGGGCTCCTGGCTCAGCGGGGAGCCTGCTTCTCCCTCTCCCTCTGCCTCTCCCACTGCTCGTGCTCTCTCTCTCTATCTCTGTGTCTCAAATGAATAAATAAAATCTTTTAAAAAAATAAATAAATAAATAAATAAATTCCAGTTAGTTAACATACAGGGTAATATTAGTTTCAGGGGTACAATTTAATGATCCAACACTTACACATAATTATGCTTCATATCCGTTTTCTGGCCAAAGGTTTCGTGAGTGGGGTTTCCAGGGGAAAGGTGTATGATGTTATGTGGTGGGACAGAACCAAACAGGACTGAGGGAAGTGAAGCCGTACCTCACCCACTTGACCTAGAATTGAGAATTCCCCTGTAAGTGCCTCACGGAAGTGGTCACCGTGGTATGTATGATGACAGAGCATCGAGAGAAATGCAAGCAAATGATGAATTTGGCATCTCTATGTCAATCTCCTCTTCCATATTTAAAAAAAGGTTTTTTGGTTGCATGCATCAGGAAGCAGAAAACTTTTTCTGTAAAGGACCGTACAATTAAAAAAAAAATGAGGTTTTGCTGATCATACAGTTTCTGTTGCAACTACTCAGCTCTGGGGGGTGTGGTACCGAAGTGGTTGTAAGCAATATGCAAACAAATGGTTGTGGCTTTTTTTCAATAAAGCTTTATTCCTAAAAATAGGTAGGAGCTGGCTGGAGTGAGTGCCCCATGGCTTGCGGACCGCTGGCTTGCATTTGTGAGACAACGAGAGTGGATACAGCCTCTAAAATGGCCTCTGATGAGCCCCACCTTCTAGTATTCATGCCCTTGTGTCATCCCCTCCTTTTCCTTGCAGGGTCACCTCATTGACTCATTTCTAACACATAGAATAAGGTGGTAGTGATGGATGCCACTTTTGGGATTAGGTTATAAAAGACCATGGATTCCATTTGGGGTGCCCTCTGCTCTCTGACTTGCTGACTTTGAGGGAAGCCAGATGCCATACTTACAGCTGCCCTATGGAGAGGCCCATTTGGCAGGGAACTAAGGGAAATTTTGGCCAACCCAGTGAGGAACTTAAGTGGTCTTTAATCTAACAGCTTTCAAGGAATCTACTTCTGCCAAGGACCGCAGGAGTGAGCGTCACAAAGAGGATCATTCTCAGCTGAGCTTTCAGTTGAACTGCAGCCCTGGCTAACAGCTTGACCACAACGTCATGAGTGCCTTGATCCAGAAGCACCCCACCAAGCTGTGCACAGTTCCCACAACCCACAGAAACCCACAGATACTCAGCATTTGTTGTTGTGCAATGGGTAACTACCACAGTGAGCTATAGTATAAGCAAGACATCTGGAGGCCAGCGTTCTGGTGCCAGAGTTCATGTGCATGTAGGTTAGCTGCTTACCCATCTGGACCCTCCATTTCCTCTCTGCCTGCCAACGGGAGGGGAGTCCTGAATTCCTGAGGTTATTACAAGTCTAAATCCTCACAGTTCATTGAACCGAGTCAGAGCGATATCTAATGAATTGGAAACCCATGGGTGACATAGAGGCTCCCAACATATTTTGCTACTAATTGCCAACATTTAAAGGAGTAAAGATTCTGTATAAAAATCCCTATCTCTGGCTTCTTCAGAAAAATGCGATGATTTAACCACTAGGGCCCACACTCATACATGGGAACATCAAGGTGTATCCAAAGATCTCTTGCCCCTTTATGTAGAATACTAGCCCCCTAAATCAGAATCTCCCATTCATGATCTTTCATTGGCTGGGCTCACTTCTTCCAAATGCCTGGCTCTGACTGGCTTTAGGAAGTCACTTAAGTTTTAACTGCTCTTGCTTTGAGATCTTTCCTTTCACAGAGCAAAGGTGTTCTCTCACTTTTCCGTTAGGTCTTGAGTCTAGGACATTGGCCCTTTTTGGCTCAACATGCCCTTTGTGAAATGCTGGCTGTGTCATACGAACTGTACCCACACATTCTGTCACATGGACCTCAGGGAAGCCCCAGCTCAGAGCCTGGACCGGAGGTACGCGTGGTTTGTGACAACACCTGCATTCTTCCCTCTCTCCGCCACACATCTGGAGGACCTCTCCTCCCTCCCACAACCTTTATAGAAAAACACACTCCAGCACTCACATGTGCACAGATGTGCATGCCCACATGCCCAACCCAGTTACAGAACTCGCTGTAGCTCCGAAAGAAGCTACATTTCCATATATTCCCTCCGTTCCTGACCTGTCAGGGCTGGGAACACTTTCCCTTTTCCCACCTCATGCAGGTCCTCACTGCCCCTTTCACCTGATGTCATTTCTCTCTGACATAACCTCTGTGACTCCTTGATTCTCCTTCCATTGCTCCATCCACCTCCTTCCTCTTCACCCTCTTATAATTGCTATACACACGGTTTCTATTTTTCTATGTTGCTTGCATTTGGATTCTCATTCTTTTGAGTGCCAGGCATTGTCAGCTCATGAAAAACGCAATCTAGGATAGGGATATAGGAACATGCTGATTTAAACTACCATGACTCAAAATTTATCTTGTGTTCAGGGCATACTTGTGTTTCGTTATAAGCATTTCACAAGATGTATGTTTTAGGAAACACTCTGGCCTCGGGCCAGATCTTGGCTTTAGCACGCTACTTATGTACACACATGCATAGCTCGTAACACCTGCTCAGACCTGCACACCCAGCCATGGAACGTGTCCAGCTGACAGCAACCTATAAAAACTTGGGGGGCGGTGGGATTAACAAAAATATCTAGATGTTGTCACACGTGGTACATATTTTAGAAAAATGACTTTGATCATGGCCTCGATTTTAATTCTCCTGGAGATTGACATTTGGAGACCACCCACCCATTGTGTTCATAGTGCTGTGAACATCCTGGTCCACTGAACAAGAGAACTTGGCGTCAGGATGGGGGACGCTGCTTTCCAAAGGGGTGAGATTTGCTTCTGTCCAGTTGGTTCCCTATAGCCTCGGAACTAGATTTTCTTCAAGAGAATTGGGGCTTAGTGTCATAGGTTGCCTTGTTCAGGTCCCTGAAGTTCCTATTAAAAGTCCCACTTGACTGACTTTGAATATTTGCCTCTTCCTTGGAGAGATGGGGAAGCTACAAGTACCAGCCTGCAGACCCACTACAAAGCCACACCCACTTTCTCAACAAGGAAATAGTTTGTCTTCATTTCAGCCTAACTGGAATGGCCTGCCTTTCCCTAGAACCGTCCCCCTAACATCTGTATCTTTTCCTGGTCTCTTTGCTCTGCTGCTGAGGACTGAGCTCAGTCCTCCTCTGTCTTGCTCGTGCTTTCTCTCTGCCTGTTTTTATCACTGTCTCTGTGTTCTTGTGTCTGTCATTATCCGTCTCTTACTGTGTTCTCTGTTTTTAATCACGGAGTGTGTGTGTGCGCGTGCACGTGCTCATGCATTCACACACTGCCTGTCTACCTGTCTCTCTACCTCTGCTTCTGAGGACGATGCAGGGGTCTCCGGTCTCGGGGTCTCTCCATACCAGAGGTCTCTTCCTGACAGGCTGCAGTGTTTCCAGCTCTTAGGACCACCCTCTGCAGCCAGCCAGAGGGATTTTCAGGCAAGGAACCCTTCCTTTTCTGGCCATCATGTGCCTCCCAGGCTCTCCTGGGAGAGCATGACCAGAACACACAGCCCTGCTTCTGTCAGCAAGCCTCACCACAAAGCTCTGTAGTGACACATCCATTGAAGATTCATGGGGAATAACGTAACAGAGGTATGAATCAACCCTCATTTTTTTTATCCCTCAAGCTCTATCCGTCTTCCTCACAAGCATGAGCTCAGAGATGGTTACTGGCATTTCTTCATCCTTTGGAGACAGTCTCCTACAGAGAGAAAAGCCTTTTTCTTTAGTGTGAGACATCTATTTCTATTTTTATTTCTACACAGGCAAATAAACAAGATAGCTATTCATTTTCCTACCCCCTATTGTATTTGCTCTTCTTTGAAGGTCGCAACTTCCCCAGCCCACCGTCGTTGCCTTCTCCAGGAGGACATAATCTTTGATTGGATCCTAACTGGAAGAATCCAGCCTCACTTCCTGGGATATGAAGGGAGGGGAGGTGCTCCTTCTTTTTTCCCCCCAAAGGATTCATTCATTTATTCTCTCATTGAAATCTTCCTCGTCTTTTATTATTTTATTTTATTTTATTTTATTATGTTACGTTAGTCACCATATAGTACATCAGTAGTTTCTGATGTGGTGATCCATGATTCATTGTTTTCGTATAACACCCAGTGCTCCATGCAGAACGTGCCCTCCTTAATACCCATGACCAGGCTAACCCATCCTCCCACCTCCCTCCCCTCTAGAACCCTCAGTTTGTTTCCTGGAGTCCATAGTCTTTCATGGTTCGTCTCCCCCTCCAGTTTCCCTCCCTTCATTTTTCCCTTCCTTCTCCTAATGTCCTCCATGCTATTCTTTATGTTCCACAAATTATTGAAACCATATGATAATTGTCTTTCTCTGTTTGACTTATATCACTTAGGGTAATCTCCTCCAGTCCTTAATGATCCCAGGGAGCCTCAAGGTGGAACAGGACAGAAACCAAATGCTACTTTGTTGAACAGTGGGCTCCTGACTCTTCTGGAAGTGAGAAACATTTTAGCAATTAGGGAACTATTTCCTTCCTCACTCTGAATTAAGCCCGTGTGGTCCTCAAAACTCAATGTCTGTCCTGAGGAGCTGCACATCTAACACGGTCAGGAGCTGAAGAGATAGCTGCGTGCACTCACCTTACAGTCACTCATGAAGCCAGCCTGAAGTGTGGGACCACCCACACCATCCCTGGAAAGCCCAACCCCTCCCAGCTTAACATTCTCTGGGGCACAAGTGTCACCAGAAACCCCTGGTTGTCCTGCTGCCTGCCCCCCAAGGGGCCACTCCAGCTTGTTCCGGTGACTGGAAAGACGTGGTGGATGAGAGTGAGGTGGGCTTGGGGGAGAGCATGAGGGTGGGCTGAAGGAGGACAATCTGGGTGCAGGAGACTGAGGCTGGGATGGGAAGAACACCCTGGGTTAAGACCAGCTTTCTAAAAGACCTAAGCAGAGGGACTTTCCTTCTAGAATGTGGGGAAAACATTAATTTGCCAGACTTTAATTTTTTGCCTTTCTTTGATAAGATTTCCAGAAACATCAGTAAAATACTCTGTCCCGGAGAGGTCCGTTTTAAGAGTGTTGGGGAGTTTGCAGGACCGCTGGGGAAGCGGAGGATCCTCGAGGTCCACTGCGAGCCCTCTCTGTGTGCTTGTGGAGAGGGGGCGTCACCGGCTGCGTGGAAGTGACAGCAGCAGGGACCACGGCTGGGAGGGCTCGGCCATGACCCTCTGCGGGAGGCCGTGGTTCTCAGCTCTGAATGCACAATAGCTCCACTCAGCGCTTCACAGAAACAGCTAAGGATCCCGTCAGACCCCTGCAGGGGGTGCCTGGGACGGAACGAGTAAGTGTGAAAAGCTGCCAGTGCAGCATTGGGAATCACAGCTCTAGAGGAAGATGATTTCTAAAGGGTGAGGACACTCCCCTGGCTTAGGGACAGACCTCACCGTCTGTGCTCCTCCAGGTTCCTCCCTGTGGCAAGACAGTGACAACGATCAAGTGAAATGTGCAGCTTTTCCAGTTCCTTCGGTCATGCTCCCCTGTGACAGGCACCACACCTAGCATCGAGCATCACCCCCGACACCCAGTTCTGTGAGTCACTGTGACTCGGCTCTCAGTCGGTCAGGCGGGCGTGAATCCCAGGGAGCGCTGGGCTGCCTCCCGCATGGCCCGGTCTGCCGGGAAAGGGCTGGGCCTCCGCTCCCTCACCTCACCCCGTGTGTCAGTGCATCCCTGGTGCCTCGGTTGCCCTCCTGTCTTTCCTCCCAGTCGTTCCAGCATCGGCGGGCTTTGCTCAGTGGAAGCAGTCCTGTAGAGAGACAGCTCCCCGTTACAGCAAGCAGGATGGAGAGGCACAGCCAGGCTGGGAAGCCTTCCTTGCAGGATTTCTTCAGCTCCAGCAGCATTCCTGCCTCTAGGTGCTAGCTCCCACCCTGGGCCACGCTGGGGAGAGTCTGATGGTCTCACTGGGAGCAGCTGACCCACCTCTGCTACAGGGGTGGGGCCAGCAGGATGCGGGAGTGGGGACAGAGTCCCTGAGCCTCCCTACATTCTAGTAAGAGCTGGTCTGATCACCCTTTCAGATGCCATCGAGTGGATTCATCCTTAACTTCCTTCCTTCATTTCTTCCTCTTCCCTTCCTCCCCATGCTCCCGGACATTCACTCTTTCACTCATCATTGCCTGTTGTTGTGTTCTAGCTGCTTTGGGAGCTAACCCCCACCCTGTAGGAGGCCCCATTCCCCTGGGGCCCAGAGCCAGCTCACCCGGCTCCACCACGTTCAAGTCTCCTTCTTCCCCCTTTGTGCACCTGCTGTGCAGACCCACCCCGCAGCCATGGCCACGGCTGGAGGGCTACAGCCCGGCCTCAGCTGCCCTGGCAGGTGGTTCTCATGCTTGCGCCCACCCGCCCCCCCTCCGCTGCCCGAGGTGCAGAGGGGACGCCTACACCTGACGGCTCCCAAGGTAAGAGAAGGCCACAGTCGGCTTCTGTGGCTGGCTCAAGCCAGAGTTTCTGCATCTCTGGTTCTTCTCAGATGCCAACAACAGATTCCAACGTCTCCTTGGATGCTCAGGTGGAAGGATGGAGCGGGCTCATGCTAACACGGGACAGGGAGATGGAGATGTTTCAGTGGAAAGCCCGTAACTCATTTCCTACCTTGCCCACATCTGGGGTTGCAGGAGCCTTGGCAGAACCCCAAACTCCTTCCACATAGTCACCCAAATGGCAAGAGAGGAAAGCATGGGCAGCAACCCCTTCCTGCTCCTTCACTAGCTGTGTGCTCTCGGGCGGGTCTCTTCACTCAGTGAGTTTTAGTTTCCACCTCTCTAGAATCCAGGCAATGATTCGCACCGCAGTGTAGATCACGGGTATAACATACAAGGCCATTCGTAACACGCAGTCTTGTACTATCACTGCTAAGCCCACACGGACCCTCACATCAGTATTTATTAAGTTAGGGAGAGCTCGAAGGGACACTGTGTGTGGACACTGCTTTCTCTAGATTTTATAGGATGAGGGGATGAGATGGAGGGGAAAGGGCCCAGTGTCCACCTGTCATCAGCTCGCTATATGACCTCAGGCAAGCCTCTGAAACCTCAAAATAATATGCCCCATTCTGCTAGCTCCCTGGCAGATCCGAACAGAACTTCTTCCCGTAGAGCTGTGTGGCTCTGGGTAAGTAACTTCACAGCTCTGAGCCTTAGGCGTCTCATCTATTTTATGAGCACACTCATACCTGCTCCCTACATGAACCGAGACAGGTGCCCGAGGAGCCCGGAGTGCGGGTGCTGGCCCCGAGGAGCTGCCAGAGGTGGAACTGGCAGGGAGACCTTGACAACAAGCCCGGGTCCCTCGGCATTTAGCATGAGAATTCTTCTGGATCCGGATGCCAGGCAGACCCAGCCTGAGTCACGGACGGATGCTCTCTGGACGCGCCCAGAGGCCTCCCTCTGGGTGACCTCGGGCATCAGCACCTCTCAGCCAGGCCCCTCCCCTGCGTGAATTCTCAGACTTCGCCAGGGCAGGCACGTGTTTCCCTGCAGAGGAGACACGTGACTCTCCCATGGAGTCATCTGGGGAATAACCCGCAGGTGGGGCACCACCTGACTGGCATCCAGTGAGAAGGAAGCCTGCAGAGCCCAGGTTCATCTGGCCTCCGGCCACGCTGAGGACACTCTGGATTATAGACGTGCCTGCTATTCACAGTTTCTGAACCGTGATGCTTCTCCCTCAAGTGAGGGATGTAGCTCAGGACCATGGGTGGATTTCTCACCTCCCAGGGCTTTCAGTTTCCTTTGCTGCTGAAGTTCATAATTGTGCTGAACCAGATTCTTTTTCTTGTTTATTTTGTTAAAAGCCCAGTCCAACCCCATATTGTGGCATTGCCTCCACAGACAGGTGGTATTTAGATGGTAGACAGTCACTCTGGGAGCTGGGTTGCCCGACTCTGCCCAGTGTGAGGATGCAGGGCTTGGCCCGAGAGACTTTCGATGACATTAGCATGCTTGTCTCCTCCTGCACGGTGTTGGCAAGGCGCGGGATCTGGTGGCAACATCTCACCTTCAGAGGTAGCGAGGGGACAAGCTTCTCACCTTCCTCTGCAGCTAATCTGCGCTGCTTGGCAGAGTTCTAGTGCTCTTTTATATGCTGGTTGCTCTTTTAAACCATGGCTTTTTCCCTGTGCCCGAGGCAGAAGGATCTGTTCACCAATTTCACATTGTGCTTGGCTGGTCACTAATGGTTTAAATAGGAGTAAGACCCAGACCTGTCCGGGGGACTTTGAAGTCGAGCGGGACAAACAGACATGGCCATGGATAATGGCTGGATAATGGCAGCACAGGGGCAGATCCCGTAAGAGGAAGGCATGGGGGGGGGGGTGCGCAGAGGGGGCACACAGTGGCAGCCATTGATTCTGCTTGCAGGGATGCAGGGCAGGGGGCCAGGGAAGGTTCCACTGGAGGGGGCATTTGAGCCCATTTGACTGTAGGAAAGGAACACCTTTGTCATTCCTAGTTACATACTGAGTCATCTCAGAAGAGGGGGCTGAGTCTTGGAGAGGTACAGTGGGCAAGATGATACTTGCCTCAGAAAAAGGAGCTATGGGGAAGGCATACAGACTTGCCAGGTATTGGACCCTGCTGGCGGTGGCCTGGCCGGTCTGCCTCCCGCTGGCTGCCTGGGACCCCCAACCATCAGGAAACTCAGCCCCTCCTTGGGTCAGTGGAGGGTTCTTGCTCCCATCGCTGGTTCCACCAAGAGGAGAGGCTTGCCCCTGTGGAGGGTTTGCCCGCACCTCCTCTCAGCTGCGCCTAACTATGTGAGGCAGGTGTCTCAGAGCAAGGACAGGGCTCGTGAATCCCCAGGTTGAAACAGATCTGGGACCCAAAGGCAGGATCAGTGCACTCAACCATTGGTATGTGTACTTACAATCCTGCCCGAGCCTGTCCTATAAACCCCAGGGGGCAGCAGTCCCGGGGCACAGCTCAGTGGCAGACTCGGCTAGAACCTGGGGATGCTCTCCTGAGCCCCCTGCCTTCCTGCTGCCTCCTGACAGCACAGGGTGCTCAGCTCCGGTCACTGCTGGGGTCAAAACTCCGGCAGACAGGCGGCAGCAGGATGCAGGCAGGCTCTGCTTTCATTATTCCCAGGTCCGCTGCCGGCCTGCCCCCTCCCGCAAAGAAGAGCTGCGCGGTGGCGCCTTAGTACATATCCTGACCCATTCAATTAATTCCCACAGACCTACTGGGGGGCAGAAATGAAGGAGACACTATAATTTAACCAATGCCAAGAAATGCAGGCTAGAAGGGTTGGCAACTCAGGCTCCCTTTGTTCTCAGCCCCGATTTGATTCCCACCAGCTGCTTTGTTTAGCCAATGGGAGCAGCCCCGCACCCCGTTATAAAATCCGGTTTGCGCGCCCTGAAGGCAGCAGCGCGCCCTCTGGTGGTCAGTTCTGGTATCGACAGGCTGCCCGCCTGGCCAAGGTAGGTTCTGGCTTTGGGAATTAACATTTGGGGGAGTTGATTCACCTCAACTTAGAACCGTACCAGGGATTTATAGGACCATGTGCGACTGGATAATTTTGAAATTGCCATGGAGATGAGGTAATTTGTTCAATATTTCAGAGAGGCAAAGCAAGAACCTGAATCCAGTTCCTTGGGCACATCCAGGTCTGTGCAGGGCCCGTCTTGTTCCTTCCAAGGAGAAAGGAAAGTGAAAGGAGGCTACTGAGGACATCCTGGAAACCCCACCGTGTTCCCAGTCTTCCTTACCTTCACCTCATGTCTGTCCCTCTGAGCCTCAGCGAACACTCAAGGGGTCTGCTGTGTGCAGGGCAATGCTGTGGGTTTTCCTGCCGTATCTGACTGGGGAGACACCCCCTCCTCACATCCACGTTTCCCATTCAAGAAAGATAACGTTTGCCACATTGAAGGCCACACCGGGCCCGATTTCTTTTTCTTTCTTTCTTTCCTGTTTTTTTTTAAGATTTTATTTATTTATTTGAGACAGTGCGAGCACAGAGGGAGAGGGAGAGGCAGATTCCTCGCTGAACAGGGAGCCCTATTTGGGGCTGGATCCCAGGACCCCGGGATCAGGACCTAAGCCCAAGGCAGATGCTTAACTGACTGAGCCACCTAGGGGCCCCTCCTCTTTTTTAAAATATTTTATTTATTTATTTATTTATTTATTTATTTATTTATTTATTTGACAGAGAGAGACACAGCGAGAGAGGGAACACAAGCAGGGGGAGTGGGAGAGGGAGAAGCAGGCTTCCCGCCGAGCAAGGAGCCCGAAGCGGGGCTCGAACCAGGACCCTGAGATCATGACCTGAGCTGAAGGCAGACGCTTAATGACTGAGCCACCCAGGCGCCCCTATTTATTTATTTTAGAGAGAGAGTGTGCAAGCAGGGGAGGGAGAGGAAAAGTAGACTCCATGCTGAGCGTGGAGCCAATGTGGGGCTTGATCTCATGACCCCAAGATCGTGACCTACGCCGAAATCAAGAGTCTACTGCTTAACAAACTGAGCCACCCAAGCGCCCCAGACCAGGCCCAGTTTCCACTAGAAATTAGAGAAGGAGACAAACCATGAGAGACTCTGGACTCGGGAAAGAAAATGAGGCTTTCAGAGGGGAGGGGGGTGGGTGGAGGAGGTAGCCAGGTGATGGGCATTAAGGAGGGTATGTGATGTGATGAGCACTGGGTGTTTTACACAACTAATGGATCGTTGAACACTACATCAAGAACTAATGATATACTATATGTTGGCTAACTGAACATAATACAAAAAAAAAAAAAAGGGAAGAAAGAAAGAAAAGAAAGAAAATATTTCCATCAAGAAAAATGTGAACAGCAGAGTTTAGGGCTTCGGGCAAAGCCCCTGCTGACCAGTCCCGGACTCTGCTGTGGGTTTCCAGCAGACTCTAACCTGACTACACCGCGGAGGAAGGAGGCGAGACCGGTCGTCTCTCCTCGCTTCACTTGATGGAGGCGAGACCCCCACCTCGGATGCTGGGGGAAGTACCAATTCACCCCCACAGACTGGTGAGATGTGATGGGGTCTCAGAGGTCTAGAGCAGCTCCCTCATTTTATTTTTGAGGTAAGGGAGACCAAGAGAAGAGATTGGCTGGCTCTGGACAGATGTTTTGGGCACGGAGTGACAATTCTCCGGGCAGAGCATCTACCTGTTCTGAAGTACGGAGCCGTGTTGTGTTGCGGGAGCAAATGCTAACTGAGGAGCTCACCCCCTTCCCAGGCAGGCATTCACACCAGGCCTGGGAAAGGACCTCAGCCCTCTGAGAAGGCGCTCCACAGAGAATCCTGCCGGCAAGAGAGGCTCCGCTCTAGCAACCCACAAGTCTGTCTGGTTATATTTAGAACATAAGACACAAACCATGAGAGACTCTGGACTCTGGGAGCCAAACTGAGGGTTTTAGAGGGGAGGGGGGTGGGGGGTTGGGTTAGCCCGGTGATGGGTATTAAGGAGGGTACATACTGCATGGAGCACTGGGCGTTATAAGCAACTAATGAATCTTTGAACATGACATCAAGAACTATTGATATACTATATGTTGGCTAACTGAACATAATAATAATAAAAAAAGAATTTCCCCATCCTACCAACACTATTACAGTTCATTCAAGTACTAGAAATAGTCCAGAAAAATATAAAGCATTTTAGCACCTAGTAAGCTCATAGGGGAATGTATTTGTAGACAGTTATTTTTCTTATCCTGAAATGAGGGAATATAAGGAAGTCTCAAGATCAAAAGCAATCCATTTTCTGTGATATTTTGAATTATGTTTTGGGCTAAATATTTCTATATTTGTTTAATTCTTACTCTTGAAAACTTATAAAACACTGACAGAAAGAGGATTATAATAATCTTAAGATATAATATTACTTATACTCCTTTTGGTATTTTGCACTATTCTCTGGATTTTTCTTTAAATATCACTATATATTCATTTTTTAGTAGCTTTCTAACTTTGAATTTTTATTGGGAATCCAGGTCACATTTCCAATATAGTCTCTAATAAAGTTATTAAAAACTCCTCAAAAAAAAAAAAAAAGAACATAAAAAACAAAAAGTAAAAGAGCTTGGGGAGAGGCCCAAGGCATTTCTCCAAATGTTCATTGACACTTGACCTGGGAATCGAGACAGGAACCCAAGAGTCTATTTTCCAGATGACTCTTCGAGTTCAGCTTATTCATGAGCAGACCAGATTCAGGCAGTGAGCAGGAATACTGACATGAGGCAACTTCTCAAGATATTAGTCTAGAAAAATCTTGGCACGGGGTCTCCCACATCCATCAGCACAATTGTTTTAAGTATTTTCTGACATTTCTTACCTGGAATTAATATTCACTACTCTTGGGGTGCCTGGCTCAAAGGTGTGGTATAGACAGCACGTGTGAGCAGGATCCAGAGACAAGCAAAGGGCAGTGAGTTGTAAGTGCAAGGAATCTTGGTGAATAGAAGCTCTACCTCGCTACAGGTGTTCAGAAGTCTGTTGTTTAGAAGTAACACTGCACCGTGAGCACATCAGAATCCCTCCAATGACCTGCCGACCTGGGCAGTCCGCTCAACCATTCGGTTTTCATTTTCCTTCCATCCCCCAAATGGAGCTGCTTCTACATCCTCCATAAGACTGTGTTGTGTTCATCAGGTGGGATAACCTAAGAGTAAATGTTGAGTTTAGTTTTTGCAAACTAAACTCCTATTTATATGTCACCTGTTGTGAGGCTGGGAGGGGAGGGGACGAGGCTCGTCAGGACCGGGGCATAGGTAGGTGGAGGCTGGTGTTGGGTCTGATGATAAGGCCGATGGCATTTGGTGGGAAAGGGACCAGAGGATTGACTGACTGCATTTCTGTCCCTCTGTGGATGAGATCAATCTGGAGCTTGGTCTCTAGTCCACCCCTGTCTGTGGGTCAGTGAGAGATACTCTCAGGAACATGGAAAGGAGGTAGGCTATTGCAAAATTCTGAGATTTTTTTAAGGAAAAAAAACAGAAAAGGTAAAGTAAGCAAGCTTTTAGGGAAATTCTTTCATCAGACCTTCACCCTTGCTGCCGGATTCATTCAACAAATATTTATTGAGCACTTTCGATAAGCCACATGTCCTTCTAAGTCCTTGGATGCTAAGTCCTCCAGAAGCTTACATGTTAGGTCTCAGCTTTATTGTTTTTGCCATTGTTTTTGCTATCCACCTCTGGTTTATTTCTTCCTTCTGCATCTAAATTTGGTAGGCAGCACCTATTCCAGGGATCAGAGCAGATTTCAGCCTTTTTCTCACCAAAATGGCAGAAGAAAAGTCTGCAGGTTCCATGCTGCGTAAGGCAGATAACATCTCTGATTCCAGGTGGAATATCCCCTGTTGATGCAATAGAAGAGAGTTGATATTAAGTTCATGTGGCACAGAGAATAAAAGATGACCCCGGCCCACAGCCCAACTCTGAATATCTACTATATTCCTCCAAAGTTCAGAGTCTTTGGACTAGTTCCAGTTTAACTGAGCTTTGGTTTCTTAGCTTTAAAATGGACAATAACCTACACCTCAAAATGTTTCCAGAAGGGTGTATATTTTGTCCTATATTATTATATCAGGATTCTCAAGCTTCCTGGTGACAGACAGGACTTAGTGCATTAGGGGAAAACAAAGAATTTTCAGAGAACAGAGTGGAATAAAGGAGGAGTGGGTCTCGGTCTCTAGGAAAATTGTAAATAGTTCTGATTCTCAGCTTGTGGCTCCATTTTTAGTTTCATGTCTTACAATGAAAAGAAGAAAAGAAAACCTTTTTCTTCACCATGACTTGTGAACTTGTAGGTCAAGCACAACTACCCTATATGGAAAGTATTTTCTATTTGTCATAAGAAAAAAAAAGTATAACTATGTGTGGTGACGGACATTGACTAGGCTTCTTGGGGTGGTCATTTCACAATACATAGAAATACAGAATCATTATACTGTGTACCTGAAACTAGTATAAGGTCATATGTCAATTCTATCTCAAAAAAAAGAGCTCTTCCTATTTGGGAATGAGATGGTTGAATGACAGTTCTGATGTCAGGTCTGCAAATGTCACCTATGATGACCATAAAAACCAACAAAAACCACAAAATGCCACAGTGTTGGTCTTGCACCATTTATTTTATTTTTTAAGACTTTATTTATTTATTTGTTAGAGAGAGAGCACAAGCAGGGGGAGAGGCAGAGGGAGAGGAAGAAGCAGGTTGCCCGCGAGCAGGGAGCCCAACACAGGGCTCAATCCCAGACCCTGATATCATGACCTGAGCTGAAGGCAGATGCTTCACCGACCGAACCACCCAGGAATTCCAGTATGACACACTGTAAAAAACAACCTTGTGCAAGATCTCAGCAAAAACTGGGGACTACCCTGGGATCCCATATCACCTGGGCTCTGCCATGGCTTGGGGAGGACAGCCACATGAAGACATGGGCCCCACAGTAATGAAGGTAGAAGAACCACAAGGGTAGGGACCTGGAGATCTGCATTCTAGTCTTACCTCCTCCAGTAGCTAGTGCTCTCTCCTTGGACAGTTTGTTTAACCAGCGGTGCCTCAGTGTTCTCCTGCAGACCTGATCACCCGAGGAGGGGGTGCTGGAGGAACGCTGTCCTAGTCACCAGTCACTCACTGCTCGGGCTATAACTGAGGAGCACCCCGCCATACACCAAGGGGGGAGAGCCTCCCCCTTGTCTCCCGCTAGGCTGCCCCCTCTTTCAGTCAAGACAACTTTGTCGAATGAGAGAAGACTCTACCTTCTTCCTTCCTCCGCCGAAGTAGACAACTTCCTGACTTTTAATACATAAATTAGATTTGCCACGTTTAAACAAAAAATGCCGTATGTTGTGTCTGGGTTTTTTTTTCATGCAGGGTGTTTGCAAGGCGCATCGTGCTGTAAGCATCTGTGGCCGCGGCTGTTCTATGTTCACTGCTGTGGGGGAAGTGCCTTACTGGTTTCATTAACCAGCACCGCTGGTTAAACAAACTGTCCAAGGAGAGAGCACTAGCTACTGGAGGAGGTAAGACTAGAATGCAGATCTCCAGGTCCCTACCCTTGTGGTTCTTCTACCTTCATTACTGTGGGGCCCATGTCTTCATGTGGCTGTCCTCCCCAAGCCATGGCAGAGCCCAGGTGATATGGGATCCCAGGGTAGTCCCCAGTTTTTGCTGAGATCTTGCACAAGGTTGTTTTTTACAATGTGCCATACTGGAATTCCTGGGTGGTTCGGTCGGTGAAACATCTGCCTTCAGCTCAGGTCATGATATCAGGAGCTCGGCGTCCCCCCCCCTGTAGAGCGCAGGGCCACCATGGAAGACCCATAGTCCCTTCCAGCTCTGACATTCATGTAACTATCACTTCCTCCTGGGAACTTTTCTCAGACTGCGGTGAATGTTTCCTAAATGTATCAGAGCTAAGGTGCCCCTTTGTCTTGTGTTAGATGACCCTGATCACCCGTATTTCACTTTTTAAAAAACTCTTCACAGGGAAGACCTAAACAGTCCAGAGCTGAGCCCCAGAGGGGTCCACCTGCACCATTAACAGTACACAGACACTCTAGCCCTCCACACGGACACTCATCCCTGGGGTTCCTGCCCTATCTGCCCTGTCACCTCCAGCAGCTTTCTGCATCAGCCAGGAGACATTTACCTGAGTTCACTTGGACCAGACAGAAGAGAACAGCGAAAAGAAAGAGGACCTTCATGGTTCAAGGTTCCCTCCAGCTTTGCCAGCCCTCCTGTGCAGAAGAACCAAGCCAATAAAACAGTGGAGGGGAGTACAAAGGACACAAAAATGGGACATTTATAGGTTTTTGGGAACACTGATCAGGAATGAGCACATTTATCTGGTCTACTGAGTAAAGCTGTGGGCAGAAAGTACTGGATACTCTTCCTTGCTGCCTAAAAATAGACAAGCTTCTTGGTATTGGGAGAAGCAGGGCTTGACCGGCAGCTAGGTACACCAAGGTTGCCCCGGAAAGAGAACCAACAGCCATGAGGGGCTCCATAGAGCAGGTGCTGTGGTGGGGGACAGAGACGGCCATGTGCCAACACGTTTCCTGCCCTCAGGAAGCTTTTGTTTGGGCAGTATGAGCACATGGATTGGTCACGGGAATACACTTCCAGGTGTATACTCAACAGACGTAGGCCCCTGTGCACTGAGAGACATGCCCAAGAGTGTTGTTATAGCCCCCTTCACCATAGCTATCAACAGAACACGACCCATGTAGTGGATTCCACCCAGTAATGAAACCAGTAAGGCACTTCTCCCACAGCAGTGAACGTAGAACAGCCGCGGCCACAGATGCTTACAGCACGATGCGCCTTGCAAACACCCTGCATGAAAAAAAAAAAACCCCAGACACAACATACGGCATTTTTTGTTTAAACGTGGCAAATCTAATTTATGTATTAAAAGTCAGGAAGGTGTCTACTTCGGCGGAGGAAGGAAGAAGGTAGAGTCTTCTCTCATTCGACAAAGTTGTCTTGACTGAAAGAGGGGGCAGCCTAGCGGGAGACAAGGGGGAGGCTCTGCAGGGTACTGGGGCCGCAGGATGGAGCCTGCCTCAGGGGACGCCAGGCGAGCCTTTATAAGGAGGATGTCCTTAGAGCTGGGTCTGGAGAGACAGCTTTCCATGCAGCTTTATGTAACAGATGATGCTAAAATGCCCAGTTGCTGTAGCTACTCATTCTGCCCCTATTTGGCTTAGGACCCAGCATCACTTAGGTTTATTTCCCTTAAAATTCACTTACTAAGAAATGAAAAACAAGCCTTCTTCCCATCCCATTCTCCAGGCCTTCATGATAGCTGTTGCTAGTTTCCTATCCATCCTTCCAGACATTCTCCATGTGTTCATACACAGAGATGAATCTCTATGCCCCTTCCTGTAGAAGCAGTGACAGACTATACTTCTTACTCTGGACTTGCCTTTTTTATATGATGTACCTTAGAGATTTTTTAATGAGGTGCATGGAGAGCTTCCTCATTTTTTATAAGAGCTGCATATGAGTTCTTTTAGGTGGTCTCCCACCTGATTTATGCCATCCACAACACTATCTGACCATGCGTCTTACTCAGACAATGGATTTCGATGAGAAGTCAGGTGGTGGCCCCAGGCTTCTGGAGGTGAGCAAGGGCACAGGTGAGCAATGTGGGTGGCCAGAAGAGGTGAGGGCCAGAAGTTCACTTTGGACATTCCAGGACCAGAAAGAGGAAACAAAGACAGTGTGGGTTCTGACGAAGGTTACCCTGATTCACTGGCTTTTCTGTACCTTATAAAAACACCTGTGAAAATAGGAGTTAAGGAGGGGCCTCAGGGTGGCTCAGTCAGTTAAGCATCGATCTTGGTTTTGGCTCAGGTCATGATCTCAGGGTCATGAGATCAAGCCCCAGATTGGGCTCCGCACTCAGCATGGGGTCTGCTTGGGATTCTCTCCCTCTTCCTCTCCCTCCCCTTCTGCCCCTCCCCCAGAGCCCTCTCTCTCTCTCTCAAAATAAATAAATAAATAAATAAATAAATAAATAAATAAATAAATAAATAAATAAAATCTTTAAAAAATGTGAAAATAGGAGTTAAGGAGGAATTATTTGGGAACTAAATATTCCTTTTCTCTCTTTGCCAACAAAAGTTCACCCTATCAGTAACTATGAACTAAGTAATCATAAAATAGATACCAAGATGTATATGTGTGTGGGTCAAATAGTCTATGAGAAATCTGTTAAAATTTGAAATTCTTTTTCTCTGGAGCATTTGTTCTGAACACATCTCCAGATTTTCCCATTGTGAAAAAGGCATAAGCATCTCAATTCGATCCTTGAGAAAATTGGCTTCCACACCAAGAACATACCTTAAGTTCACAACTTCCAATGAATGATTGTAATTCTGAATCCACTTCCATGGATAGAGAAAGTATAGCTATGAGATACAAGAATTACTGTTCCGTACAAATTCTAGCATGTATATATCCAAATGTATGGGTTGTTTTTTAAAAGTCACCTTGGTAGGAGAAACCATAAGAAGCATGTTTCGTACTTTGTGTTCTTTCTTGCTAATTAGACTTACCTGATTTAGAAAAGATTTAAGGTAAATGTGGATGGTATATTTTTTCTAGCAGTCCAGGCAGCACTCAAGTAGTTGTGAGATTAGAGTTTGGAAATTGTTTTCTGTATAGTTTGGAAATTTTATGAGCTATGTTAGAAAGGTAGCTCACCTGGGAGAGAAATACATGAACAGTATTATATTAGAATTTATCACCCACCTTTTTCTTTATACGCAGATCTATTATTTCCAAGTCACAGATTCAGATACAACCATTAAGGAAGAATTTATTGAGTAGTGTTGGAGAATTAGGCATGCCATCCCAACAGAAGACAAACTAGGAAATCAAGCTCATTGAATAATCTCATTAATCTGGTCGTAGGCTCATTGGTTCTTATAATTACAGGGCTGAAAGGAACTAAACCTCAATTTGTCCCAACATGGAAGATAATTATTCTGGTGTACATTTTACTCATACAGAAGAAGATGGCAGAAGGAGAGACGAAAGATGTCCTTGGGTTTGAAAACATTTGAGAGTGGCCAAACATTTTTATATATTAAAAAAACCTTGATATAATTCAACAATAATTAGATAAACAACCTAATTTAAAAATGGGCAGAGGACTTGAATAAACATTTCTCCAGAGAAGAAATGCAAATGGCCAACAAACACACGGAAGGTATTCAACATCAGTAATTATTCAGGAAATGCAATTCAAACCACAGACACCACTTCCCAGGAACTAGGATGTCCGTTAGAAATAAGAATAACAATAATGACAACAATAGCAAAGTGGTGTTGCTGCCCGATGACTCGTAGAGTTTTTATTTCTAACTTCAGTCTCACCATTTCACTAAATGAGTACTAGATGGTTAGAATTTGGCCGAGAATCCCACCCAGCTGCCATCCAGGTGGCTCTGAGATAGGGCTCCACTGCTCTCTGGTGAGTGAAGCCATTACTCTTTCCACTTACTTATTTGCCCCATGAGAATGTACACTCCATTCATGCAGAGGTTTTGTGTGGTTGGTTCTTTACTTTATCTTTAGGACCTAGAACAGTGTTTGTCATACAGTAGGCACTCAATGGATAACTGTTGAATGAATTCACATGTTTTCCAGTAGAGATAGAATTCAAATCAACACAAAGCATAAGAAAAAAAGGTGCAAAATAAAGATACTGGAATATTATTGGGAAGACTAAGCAAGCCATTTATTTTGGGGAAAAGATTCAGTTGCAGGAATCAGATGACAATCCTGTCTCACGTATTAAAAAAAAAAAAAAAAGCCATAGCACCTACTAATTAGAAGCAAGTGTCTCTAAGGACCAAACAAGGTGAAATCAAATGGTGGGCTAAGATAAAAACAATGAATTGGAAGAGCAAAGAAAAGTTTATGGTGGCAAGGAACATTGATCCTCTGGAATTTGAATTAATGGCATGAAGGTCAAATTTGAGTTGCCATTCCAGACAGAAGGGGAATAAAGACATGGTAGGAAAGTTATTAGAGAAGGCGAGACACCAAAGAAAGCCAGGTGAGCCAACCTCGTGGCTATGTGATCCCTGGGATGAAAACAGAAAGTTTTCAAAGAAGAAAGGAGGTGGAATGGTGGTTATGGGGGGCTGGGAGGAGGGCAAAATGGGGGTTAATGATCAACAGGTATTAAGTTTCACTTACTCAAGACGAATAAGCTCTAGAGATCTGCTGTACAACGCTGTACCTAGAGTCAACAATAATGTACCCTTAAAATTTGTTAAGGGGATAGATGGCATATGAAGTGTTCTATGACAATACAATTATAAATTTTAAAAGGTGAATTAATTTTTAATGAGAAATGTATAGGGGATATCAGAAGAAATGATGTGACTCTTACTGAATTATTACTGCATCCTTGCTGAGCACTGGGCTCAATGTTTATATCCCAACAGTTGTTAGTGTCTCAATTGTCAAGTTCTTTCCTGCCTCAATACATTTGCAATTGATTTTGACCATATGGTTCACCACTTCTCATATCTTTATTTTTAAAATTAAAAGAAACTACTGATATTTTTCTTTAAAAAATAATTCCATTATAATTAGCATACAGTATTATATTAGTTCCAGGTATACAATATAGTGATTCAACAATTCCCTACATCACTCTGTGCTCATCACAACAAGTGTACTCTTAATTCCCTTTGCCTGCTTCACCCATCCCCCCCACCCACCTGCCTTCTATTTTAAAGAAATAATGTTAAAACACAATTTTGAAATCGTATGCGAATTAGAAAGTTATCAGAATAAGCCAGTTAGTAGGGTTTACTAATTTTTCAGATGAAACTAATAAAATGAGAATTACAGTTAAATATGACTAAATGAAATGTTTGAAGAATAAGTGAAAAGAAAAGAAACCCGCCGAAATTGGGCATCCTGCAAAAGAACAAAAGCAGACCTGCCTTGTGTGTTTTATACCACATGTAATGCCAGATGAGGAATGGCGCCTTTGAGATTTTAAGAGGAAAATTGTGTTGTAAGGATTTGGTTTTATGGCTGATTTATCTGTCATGGGTTAAAGGAGAAAATCACCCTGAAATATTCAAGGAATCAGAAAATATTCCATCCAAATGCCATTCTTGAAAAGATGATAACATTTATATTTGTTTCTATGCTACATTGGTTTTTGTTTTTTTTTTTAAGAAAAGGAATGCTAGATGCCAGTTTCTTCCTTTAAATTTGTCAGGTTCAAACCCATTTTCCTGTGTCCTGAGGACCAAAAGCTTGGCTGTGCCCTTTAAAGTTAAGACTCTCTAGCTTTACAACTCTGTCGATTCTGGAAGTTACATCTCTTAGTGAAAAACGTGGGTTGGCTAGATTCGCCATTCTGCTCTCAAAGTTGTACTTACATTCATACTCAGGTGTCCTCAAGCCAGGCTGGCTTCTTACCTTTTCAGAAGCATTTCTTCCTCCCCATGTGTCTGTTTTACTACATACTGTGCTTCACATCCTCCTTTTTATTCCTGGAGAAATAAACAGAATTTGCAGCTTCCACTATTCCAGTGGGACAACCTCATGCTCCCCTGAAAATCATAGAGGGGTGTCTTGATTGTCTAAGGTAGGACCATTCCCTCCATTCATCACAAGTTTCACCAAGTGTGTGATTCCCAGCCACTTGAATTGGGTCAACACAGCCCTCGGGTTTGGACCAAGGGAAATAATAACCTGGGCCTCCACTACCCGATTTTGGCTGGGGGCAACTGTTTTTACTCTTTGGCTAACAATTCTTTGCACAATATCCCCTTGAAATGATCTTTCCACTGACTTCCTCTTACCCAAAAATCTACGTAGGCCCTTTCTCCTGTGTCTTCCTTTTGTCTTTATTCCTGTAGCTTCAAATAAAGACAAAACGTGACTGATCAACATAACCAACCTCCTTTCCTCCTAGCTCCAGAAACTCCTTTGGGGCTTTTTTCCCACTGTCCTAACTCAATTCTGTAGTTGATCCTCTATATTACAACCCCCTGTGTGGCTAATGATCTCACCAGACCCTTGGCTAAGGGTCGTTTGTCATTTTCCCAGAGTCCTACACCAGATTCTTGTCTTGTTTACTTCATAGGACTTTCTTTCTCTTCCAGGCTCAACATAATTCATCACAGGAGAGAGCACCAAGCTCCTGCAATCACACCTCCTTTGTCTGCTGAGGTATTGTACTTGGGTCACTTACAGAAATAGCTCTCAGTTTCCCTTCATTTGGACATTCTAATTTTAATTTTTGTTCTTACAAATACAACTCACTGATTGTCACGAAGAGCTTGGGTTGAGAAGAACATGTTTGCCCACTCTGCCCATCAGGCGTTACACAAAGCAGCGACACAATTATTACTAGAGTCAAGGCTAGGGCCCAAGCATCAGCATTCTCGGTGAGGGCTATTTCCTCTGCTCACACACCTACATCTAGTGGCATCTGGGGCTCACAGAGTCACATGCCCTCCTGCAGGGACAGTGCCTTTCCCCAGAGCTTGAGCCCCCATCCTGGCCAGGGTCCATCTCTCTGAGGTTGTGGCCAGGAAATATTCTGAGAAACATCTGTGTGTTTCTCTTAGAAACGTCGGTGTCGTGTAAGACTAAAAAAGCCCAAACTTGGACTTTTCTAGCTTGAAGTGAGCTGGGTTAGTGTGCTGGATATGTCATCTGATCACCACCTGATTTGGGTTGGATCACTTAACTCTGCCCTTCATGTGTCCTACAATGAAATAGGGAACAATAACTGGCCCATTGCAAGTGCCTAGGATAAACAGGTGGGGGGTAGCAACGAATTCTCTAAGGGTGTTCTCGGAACCCCCAGAGAAAAGAAGAGCAGAGTGGAGGCAAATCACAGAAAGGACCCATAGGAAGCAAGCAGAAGAGAGAGAACCAGACTCGAGGCTTTCCTGCTCTCCCCAAAGCCCCATGCTTAACCACAGCCTCCACTGATGCACTTAGACCTAAAGAGACGTTTAATCAGACCCCTCTGTCTCCTAACTGGGCTCTATGTCCTTTCCCTGCAGCCAGGGTGGATCCCGATCCCTGCTTTCCTCATAGGCAACTCCCAACTAATGTTGGTCGTCCAACTCCCAGGAGTTATTTTGGTCTATCAAGAAAGAGACAGACACTGGGTTAATGATCTCAGTTTCACTTCATTTGGACATACTAATTTTAATTTTTGTTCTTATGACTAGGGGACTCCCTGGGCCCAGGAAGGTAATTTCCTCTGACCCAAGAGTTAAGCTGAGTCAGTCCAAGCCTGCAGGCTATGGTGATCACCACATGTGAGGACAGGTAGAAAAAACTTGGTGTGGCTGTTATTAAAGGCATAGGAACCAAGTCATAGGATTTGGTTGACTGAGCCTGCCCACCCGGCGCCTACCCCAGCAGACCTGGGGTGTTGAGGAGAAAATAGATTCTTTGATGAAGGGGCACTCCAGGGGATGGATGGGTCACAGGGATCCAAGCTCATGGAAGGTCCAGGGTGCAGTGAGAGGCAGGACACTGTGTGTGCAAGGTGGGTGTGGAGAGCAGAAATGGAGGCAGCCAGGCGTGGTATGACTGTCCTGTAACGACCAAAAGCAATTGTTAGCTCAAAGGTCTCTTCCCACCAGGGGTACAGCTGGTGTCCATAAAGCCTTGCCATCCTCAGGGTCCTGCACGAAGCAGTCTTCTGTGAAAAGTACAACACAAGTGTAAGCAACAGAGCTGCTGACTCGGACCTTGCCTGGAGAGCCCACAGTGCTCATTCCCTGGTCTCCAAGTGGCACGAGCCAAGCTACTCATGCTGTTTGACAAGGTCCAAGTATGGGGGACGATCCTGAAAAACAGGAGACTCCACAGCTGGCTCCTGCTACTCTCTTTCATTTTGTTTATGGCAATCTTTTGTAATTGTGGGAATATTTCTGGGGTTTCATGATAAAGTGACTACTCATCTTAGTTACGCCTATCCAAGCAATCATAATGAAACTAATTCCACGAGGCCCCCCAGGCGCCTCAGACACGGCAAGATTCTAAGAAAGGAACAGCTCAAGCTGTTCCACAGTTCACTGTATTTCCTGTGTTACAGAACAAAATAACAAGACAGTCACGCTCTGTCTAGCACCTTTCTCTTTGCGTATTGTTTTTTAGTTTTAGCGAAAGTCAATAAGCAGAAATCAATAAAGGTCATGTTAATCATTACAAAGGAAAAATGAAAGAAGGCTATGTCTGTAATCCAGAAAATGATCTAAGATTATCTCAATAAATTGTAAAAAAACATAACCACATGTTACAAAAATATGGAAAAACAAAAAAATCCTAACATAAAAAATAAAATTCCTCCGAGGCTGTCAGGAGGAGATGCTTGCAACCTGATCCTGTGTCTGTGTCTACTCATCCGCCGACGCCATCCTTTCCTACGAGAGACCCACCCCGGCTGGAGCTGGACTCCGGCAAGTGGTGCCCAACGTGTGGTGCTCGACTAGGTAAGCCTTTCTACAGGGACGGATAGGACTCTGCTCATGGGTACTGCAGACCCCTCTGTGAAGGAATACAGAGTAAGAGTGAGCAGAAAGACAGAACTTGGAGAAGCTATGGGCCATAATGAGTCAAAGGAACGATGACTCTTTATTGATATTATTAAGCATATGATTGAAAAAAGAGGTGTTAAGATTACTCATGCTCAACTGGCTAGATTTTTGACCTTTGTAGAGACCTGTTGCCCTTGGTTTCTGAAAGATGGCAGTCTCGATATTAGAACATGGAACAAGATAGGGGAGGAAATGCAGTTATACTATTCTAACCATGGTCCTGAAAATGTACCCATGGAGGCATTCTCTTTATGGACGTTGTTAAGAGATATGTTAGATCCTATGCCTGGCTTACAGGCTTTACACAAAAAATTACGGGAGACACATAACGCTGCCCCCACTGAAGAGACACCTCTATTACAAAAATCAGCCTCTCAAGTACTGGTAGTAAATGAAATGAAATCAGAAGATGAGGACAAAGATAATAAAAGAGTTGAAGGGAGAGATGATCAATTGTCCTCCGAAGATGAGGTAGCCCTTGAGGAGGAGGCTGCTAAATATCATGAACAAGATTGGGAACTTTTTGCAAATGCCACAGCCCCTGAATGCGGCTCTGTGATTAATCTACATAGACAGTTAAAAGTTCCACAGAACAAGGCCTTAGTTCGTAAAAAACCCTTGCCACCTATTAAGAATATTGGCTTTAAGGGAGCAATACAGGAGGTCTTGCGAGATGGGGATTTAACTTTTAAATGTTTTCCAGTGACTTTTGATGATGAATGGGATGAACCTCAGTGGGAACCACTCCCTTATAAGTCTTAAAGGAACTAAAAAAGGCAGTTTCTAACTATGGTTCTACATCTCCTTATACTATGCAGTTGGTGGAGGCAATTGCTAGCCAGCGGATGACTCCTTATGCTTGGCATCAAACTGCCAAATCTTGTCTCCCTGTGGGGGTATATTTACTTTGGAAGGCTGAATATGAGGAGTTGGCAAAACAACAAATTGCTATTAATAGGAAGTCAGGCCGCCGCTCCATAACATTTGATATGCTTATGGGCTTAGAGGAATGGTCACAAGCCCGTGATCAACTAAATTTATCTAAGGAGGCTCTCAGCCAAAGCTCCAGCCTAGCTGTTAATGCCTGGAGACACCTACCTGCTGGAGAGGTAAAAACTACAGGCTTAAGTAATATCAAACAAAGTCCAGAAGAACCTTACCAGGATTTTTTAGCTAAGATTATTGACGCTGTTGAGAAAACTATTCCTAATGATGAAGCTGCACAAATCATAATCAAACAATTGGCCTTCGAGAATGCTAACGCAACTTGCCAAGCTCTAATTAGACCCATTAGGAAAACTGGCACACTTAATGATTTTGTAAAAGTATGTTCTGAAGTTACTCCATCCTATCTGCAGGGCATAGCAAAAGCAGCTGCCCTTCAGGGGCAAACAAGTACTCAATTCCTTGCCAATATAAATAACCCTAAGCTTTCCAAACCTAATAGTTCTGCCTGCTTCTCATGTGGCCAAATCGACCACTTCAGTAGACATTGCCCTCAGAAATTAGGAGTTCTTCCTGGAGGCACAAGTTCCCCTACAACTATAGCGCCTCCAAAGACTCTATGTCCTCGCTGTAATAAGGGTTTTCATTGGAGCAGGGCATGCAAATCTAAATATCATAAGAACGGGACCTTGCTTCCTCCCACATGGACAAAGAACAGAGAACAATACACCCAATTTACAACTTCCAACTCAAAATCTTTTGGGAAACTGGGTACGGGGCCCGACCCAGGCCCCACAAATAACCGGGAACTCCAACAACCCATTCAGTACCGGAGAACTGTGTCAGACCTCACAAAAGCTACACATGGGAGTGCAGGACTGGACTTGTGCTCCACCTCCTCAACAATATTAACTCCTGATCAAACATATGTGACTATAGCCACAGGGATTTATGGCCCACTCCTGGGTGGCACTGTAGGACTCATTCTGGGAAGAAGTTCTACATCCCTACAGGGGATAAAGGTTATACCTGGGGTTATTGATTCCTATTATGAGGGAGAACTTAAAATTATGCTGGAACCACCCCTTAAGACTATCCAAATTTATCCAGGTCAAAGAATAGCACAATTACTCTTACTACCCTTGGTCTCCCTTAACAATCCTGCAGCCATTGACACCCCCAGAGACGAAGCAGGGTTTGGGTCTAGTGACATGGCTTTTTGGGTTCAAAGGGTAAAGACATCTCGCCCTATAAAAATTCCTAAGATACAAGGAAAACCTATTGAGGGGTTATTAGATACTGGGGCAGATGTAACTTGTATGCAGGCAAAGATTGGCCTAATGCCTGGCCAACTAAAAGCACTCCCTCAACTCTGGTAGGTTTGGGATCCGCTAATAATGTAGCAAAGAGTTCTCAAATATTAACTTGGAATGACGGAGAATCATCAGGGACTTTCCATCCATATGTTATTCCCTCCTTGCCAATGACTCTATGGGGAAGAGATATCTTATCTCAAATGGGAGTGTTTCTTCTTAGTCCCAATGATCAAGTTGCTGCTCAGATGTTGCAGATTGGCTTCAATCTCAATCAAGGCTTAGGAAAAAATCTTGAGGGAAGAACAACACTTATAATTCCCAGTCAGAGGAAGCCCCGGGAAGGCTTGGGCTATCAATTAAATTTATCCTAGGGGCGATTGCTAAGGTTACAGCTGACCCTATCGTTTGGAAAGGCAATAACACCATTTGGGGGGAGCAATGGCCCTTAACTGAAGAAAAAATTCAGGCTGTAACCAAATTGGTGCAGGAACAACTAGCCAAAGGCCATATAGAACCTACAAACAGTCCTTGGAATACTCCAATTTTTGTCATCAAGAAAAAGTCAGGAGAGTGGAGACTCTTGCAGGACTTAAGAGCTATAAATGTTACCATGGAAAATATGGGAAGTTTGCAGCCCGAGCTACCTTCCCCTGTAGCAATTCCTAAAGAGGATCATGTTATCGTCATAGATCTGCAAGATTTTTCTTTACCATACCCTTGGCTCCCCAAGACTGTAGGAGATTTGCCTTTAGTGTCCCTTCTCTGAATCTTAAACGACCTTATCAAAGATTTCAATGGACAGTGTTACCACAAGGAATGAAAAATAGCCCTACTCTATGCCAAAAGTTTGTTGGTCTGGCTTTAACTAGTTTCAGAGAGAATTATCCTCAGGTACATTGCATTCACTATATAGATGATATTTTGATAAGTCACTCACAATACTCCCTGCTTCAAGAGGCTTTAAATGCCTTAACCTTATCTTTGCAAGATTTTGGATTGATTATTGCACCTGAAAAAAATTCAAGTAAACCCTCCAATAAACTATTTAGGGCGCATTATTAATACCTCGACCATATCTCCTCAACATTTACAGCTAAGAACTGATTCTCTATGTACTTTGAACGATTTTCAGAAACTATTAGGAGATATTAATTGGGTGAGACCATATTTAAAATTGACTACCCATGACCTCCAGCCACTATTTAATATTCTTCGAGGGGATTCAAATCCCAGCTCTGTAAGACAACTAACCCCGGAAGCAAAGGAGGCTCTTTCTAAAGTAGAAAGGGCTATTAACAACCAACAACTGCAAAGGCTGGACTATACTAAACATTGGGAATTTATAGTCCTACCCACTGCTCATACTCCGACTGGAGTATTATGGCAGGAGGGACCCTTGGAATGGATTCACCTCCCCGTAACCACCAAGAAGGTTGTCTGTGCCTATAACACCTTGGTTGCCCTATTAATCATTAAAGGAAGAACTAGGAGTGTTGAGCTATTTGGAAGAGAATTTCAATCATTAACCCTGCCTTATAAAAGGGAGCAACTTGATTATTTATTCCAACTGGATGATGACTGGCAAATTGCTATCCAATCTTTTACTGGAACTATTAAATATCATTTGCCTTCCCACCCTCTACTTCAATTCTTAAAAGAACAATCAATTATCTTTCCAAAAATTGTCAACTCCTCACCCTTAGCTCACGCAGCTGCTCTCGTCTTTACTGACGGCTCCTCAACCGGAAGAGCAGCTTATGTCATTAATAACCATAAAACAGCTGTACAAACTACCGAAATTCAGCCCAAAGAACTGAACTCTTTGCGGTGATAGAAGTCTAAGACTTTACATGACCAACCATTTAATCTTTTTACTGATTCTCAATATGTGGCCAGGCTGTTCCCCGTTATAGAAACCGCTATTATAGCTCAAAACAAAACTACGATTGCTCCTCGCTTACAGGAACTCCAAGATCTGATCAGAAAGAGAATGCACAAGGTGTATGTGGGCCATATCCGAGGTCACTCCAAATTGCCAGGACCCCTAGCAGAAGGAAATAATATAGCTGATTTGCTTATCAGGGAGGCAATCTTTACCACTAAAGAAGCAACTGCCAACCATGCCCTCCATCATCAAAACGCAGCCTCTTTAAGAAGGCAATTTCACATAACAAGAGAAGCGGCCAGAGAGATAGTTCGGAAATGCTCTATATGTCCAACCACTCAGCCCTCTTTGCCTATGGGGGTTAATCCCCGAGGCCTTAGACCCAATGATCTCTGGCAGATGGATGTAACACATGTTCCCAGCTTTGGTAAATTGAGCTATGTACATGTTTCTGTGGACACCTTCTCTCATTTAATTATGGCGACAGCTCTCACCGGAGAAGCTTTTAAAGATGTGTCTCAACATCTGATGTTTTGTTTCGCCTATGCAGGAATGCCCAAAGCTATTAAGACAGATAATGCACCTGCATATACTTCATCTGCATTCAAAAAATTCTGTGATTCGTTTAAAACCTCCCATAATATGGGGATTCCCTATAACCCTCAGGGACAAGCTATAGTAGAAAGAGCTCACCAGACCTTAAAAACCCAAATCTCCAAACTACAGAGTTCAGAATATAAATATAGTTCTACGCATCATATACTAAATCATGCACTATTCGTCGTCAATTATCTAAATTGTGACTCTCGGGCGCCTGGGTGGCTCAGATGGTTAAGCGTCTGCCTTCGGCTCAGGTCATGATCCCAGGGTCCTGGGATCGAGTCCCGCATCGGGCTCCCTGCTCCTTGGGAGCCTGCTTCTCCCTCCGCTTCTCTCTCTCTCTCTCTGTCTCTGAAAAATAAATAAATAAAATCTTTTTTAAAAATAAATAAATAAATAAATACATTGTGACTCTCATGAGATTTCTCCCATTATGAAACATTGGGAAACTGATGACATGAAACCCAAACCACTGGTTATATGGAAAGATCTCTTAACAGGATCTTGGAAAGGCCCCGATATATTATTAACGTGTGGGCGAGGCTATCCTTGTGTCTTCCCACAGGACGCTGACTCACCTATCTGGATTCCTGATAGACTAACCCGACCTCATGTCTCGCAGACACCCTCCACTCCCACGCCTGATACTCAGACCTTTACCCCCTGTAAATATCCCGCTTAGAGAAAGTCCTGCCCAATCTCCAGAAGCCGCTGACCCTCTGATTCCACCTTTACGCCGGCTGCGCCTTGAAGACTCGCAAACCAGTCCTCCTGCACCACCTACTCTGACCACACTGCGCAGCAACCCACCAACCTGGGGACAACTGAAACAACTCTCCAGTCAAGCACAGCGTCTCGTGGAAGGACAAGGTGTTAACGTAACCCCTGCAAATATGTTTGTGGCTATGCTTGCGATCATCTCATGCCAGGTGATATGTGTTTCTGCTTCTCAATATTGGGCATATATTCCGGATCCACCAATCTTGCATCCTACACCTTGGGGATCCTCTTCTATTCGTGTGTTTACTAATAATTCTGATCTTTTGGGGGGAGAATCAAATTCATTTATCTTGCATAAAACAGATGCAAATTTCTCTTTCCACGGGAGACTTGATGATCCTCCTATATGCTTTAGTACCAATACAACAAATTTACCTGATGGCTGCCTTCCCCTCAATTATAGAAGTTTATTAACTGATTCTCCCAATGGGAATCCAAAAACTAGGGATCTTTGGGTACCTAATTTACAGCATATAGGAAGTTATAATTATCAAGATACTGTGGTCCATGATAAACCTCCTGCATCCATTCCTCTATGTGAGGCCTTGCTAGGAGACCTAAATAATGCTTGGGGCAATATTGATAAATTTAAAGGGTTTCCCTTATGGCATGAATGTATGTTCCAATCTAAAGGATTGCGATTTTCGCCTCGCAACTCTCAGATGTCCATTTATGACTACTCCATATCTAGCCCAGACCATGACTATAGAAGACATTTAAATAATCAATCAACAAAGTATTATTGGAATGATAATCTAATAAAAAAGCCAGAAAAAATAAACAGATGGTTCTCATTAGGATGGGTTAGTCCTATATTTGTTGCTAAAACTCGGAATAGTACTCAAATATAGCCTGAATTATATAGATTATTAGCTGCTACAGGAATGATTTTTCTAAAAAGGCCTAGACGCCCTGACCATATGGAGGTGGTCACGGCATGTCTGGGTCCCCCTCATGCTCTCTTGGTGCAAGGTCATGGCCAATTACAGGTAAACAAGACTAATCATACCTATTATGTATCCTGTTTAAAATGTACATTAACTAATTGCATTGATCCAACTGTTGGACCGTCTTTATAGTTGTTCATCAACCTCCTTACGTAGTGTTGCCTGTAAAATTAGAAGAACATTGGTATGATGATTCTGGCATGTATACGATTCAACTTGTAGATAAAGCCTTACGCCGCCCTAAGAGATTTATTGCAGCACTTATATTAGGTATTACTGCTCTTATAGGAATCCTAAGTTCTTTTGCTATATCTACAACTACTTTAGTACAGGAAATACATACTGCACATCATGTGGATAGATTAACCCAGAATATTTCAACTGCACTTTATTTGCAGGAACAAATAGACAAGAAGTTTGAGGCATGATTAAATGTTCTAGAAGAAACTACATTATATGTAGGAAATCAAATTCAAAATCTCAAAACTCGGTTAACCACTAGATGCCATGCACAATATAAATGGATCTGTGTCACTCCCCACCATTATGACTCCTCATCTGTCCCTTGGGACAACATCAAAAATCACCTATTGGGAATATGGAGCAATGATAATGTATCCTTGGACTTAAACTCCTTGCAAGAAAAAATTAAAGACATTAGTTTAGCACATGTGTCCTCAGCCACAGCCTCAGAAGTTGCAGATTCCTTTCTTGCCACTTGGCAGAAATACACCTCCACTACTGCCTGGTTTCCATCCCTCAACAATCTAGGTATATCAGCACTAATTATTATCTCCCTTTTGTTTCTCTTTCCAGTCTTCGTCAAATTACTAAGTAGAGGAATAAAACAAATGCATTTGGAATTGAAGACTTTGCAACTGAAGGCCAAAAATAAAAAAGGGGGAGATGGCGCGAGCCAAGCTATTCATGCTGTTTGACAAGGTCCAAGTATGGGGGACGATCCTGAAAACAGGAGACTCCACAGCTGGCTCCTGCTATTCTCTTTCATTTTGTTTATGGCAATCTTTATAATTGTGGGAATGTTTCTGGGGTTTCATGATACAGTGACTACTCATCTTAGTTACGCCTATCCAAGCAATCATAATGAAACTAATTCCACGAGGCCCCCCAGGCGCCTCAGACGCGGCAAGATTCTAAGAAAGCTCAAGCTGTTCCACAGTTCACTGTATTTCCTGCATTACAGAACAAAATAACAAGACAGTCACGCTCTGTCTAGCACCTTTCTCTTTGCGTATTGTTTTTTAGTTTTAGCGGAAGTCAATAAGCGGAAATCAATAAAGGTCATGTTAATCATTACAAAGGAAAAATGAAAGAGGGCTATGTCTGTAATCCAGAAAATGATCTAAGATTATCTCGATAAATTGTAAAAAAACATAATCACATGTTACGAAAGTATGGAAAAACAAAAAAATCCTAACATATAAATAAAGTTCCTCTGAGGCTGTCAGGAGGAGATGCTTGCAACCTGATCCTGTGTCTGTGTCTCCTCATTCGCTGACGCCGTCCTTTCCTACGAGAGACCCATCCCGGCTGGAGCTGGACTCCAGCATCCAAGCAGGACTGCAAAAATTACTGTAGGTGGTAGAAAAATATCAGTTGTTACCTGATTCTTATGAATCCCAAAGTTGGTTCCAGAATCTCTCTGGGGAACTTGCTTTAATGTTTTATAGTCTTAATACCCAGAAGTTCTTCCTTATGTTAGATTTAGGACTTCCTTGGTGCAATGTCTTTGTCTACAATCAAAGTATGTCTTTGTACATATATACATACATATTTATCCTTAGGTACATTTATTTTATCTTTTTAAATGTATATATAAAATTTAAGAGTCATGCAATAACTTGACAGGGTATTTTCAAAGATAAAATAATTAAAAATCGCCAATAATCTTAACGTTGTAGCCTAAAATCCTTTTTTTTTTTTTTTTTTTTGCTTTTGGACATACTTTTCACAATTAATTTTACATCAGATATATGAACATTTGTCTCTTGAATTTTCTAAGAGAAAATTGCCTTGAAATCTTTATCTTATGCATTTTAATGGTTTTTACTTGCTTTTCTGTTTATTATACCTAAGGGATATATATTATATATCCTATTAAGTAGATATACCATAGCTTGCTAAGATAATTGTTCTAGTTAAAACATTTAGATTTTTTTTTCAAAAAGTTTCTCAAAATACTTTTGTTATTTCCTGAGGACAATTACCTTTTTTTTTTTTAATTGAGGTAAGAACTCTTAACATGAGATTTAGCCTGTTAAGAAATGTTTAAGTGCACGATACAGTATTTCAACCATAGACACAATGTTGTACAGCAGATTGCTAGAACTTACTCATCTTGCATAACCATAACTTTGCACCCACTGAAGATCAGTCATTTCTGAGAAGCAGAATAACTGAGCCAAGGAGCACAAGTATCTCCTCTCTTGCATACATAATAATAAAAAAATTACTTCCCAAAGAAGTTATGTAAATTGGCAATACTTCTGGTTTTATATGTTAGTACTGGTTTTCACCATGCTTTCATTACCCCTTAAATATCAGCCTTGCACGAGTATGTCTGTGTGTGGCCCATTTATCCAGAAAGAAGCCTGGAAGGGCAGAATTCCTGAAGGAGGTCTATTTATGCACCTAGTTTTGTCTGTATGAGCTGCAGAAGCTTGATTATAACCCAGATAGATACCCATACATAACAATAGAACAAAAGATTTAATTTTTTTTAAAACATAGCATCTCCTTTATTTTCTTTTCTATTTTTTCTAATTTTAATGTAATTTATTTATTTTTAAATTTTTATTTCATTATGTTATGTTAATCACCATACATTACATCATTCGTTTTTGATGTGGTGATCCATGATTCATTGTTTGTGCATAACACCCAGTGCTCCATGCAGAATGTGCCCTCTTTAATACCCATCACCAGGCTAACCCATCCTCCCATACCCCTCCCCTCTAGAACCCTCAGTTTGTTTCTCAGAGGGGAGCAGCCAATTATATAAGCCAATTAATAACAAAAGCAAAGAAACACATCGACAACAATACAATAATAGTAGGAGACTTTAATACTCCCCCTCACTGAAATGGACAGATCATCTAAGCAAAAGATCAACAAGGAAATCAATACTTTAAATGACACACTGGACCAAATGGACTTCACAGATATATTCAGAACATTCCATCCCAAAGCAACAGAATGCACATTCTTCTCTAGTGCCCATGGAACATTCTCCAGAATAGATCACATCCTAGGTCACAAATCAGGTCTCAGCTGGTACCAAAAGATTGGGATCATTCCCTGCATATTTTTGGCCCACAATACTTTGAAACTAGAACTCAATCACAAGAGGAAAGTTGGAAAGAACTCAAATACTTGGAGGCTAAAGAGCATCCTACTAAAGAATGAATGGGTCAACCAGGAAATTAAAGAAGAATTAAAAAAATTCATGGAAATAAATGAAAATAAAAACACAACAGTTCAAAATCTTTGGGATGCAGCAAAGGCAGTCCTAAGAGGAAAGTATATAGCAATACAAGCCTTTCTCAAGAAACAAGAAAGGTCTCAAATATACAACCTAACCCTACACCTAAAGGAGCTGGAGAAAGAACAGCAAATAAAGCCTAAATCCAGCAGGAGAAGAGAAATAACAAAGATCCTTACTTTATTGATATATCATCAATATCAGAAGTGATGATCTTTTTTCTCTTTTTGCCCCAGTTTTATTGAGATATAATTGATGTACAGCACAGTAATATAATTTTAAGGTGTACAGCGTAATGATTTGACTTGCATATTCATAAATTAACTACCACAGGTTTAGTTAACAACCATCATCTCCTATAGATACAAAAAATGAGAAAGAAAAGGAAAAAATGAATTTTTCCTTGTGATGAGCAGGGAAGATTTGTAACCCATGAAAGCTAAAGAAGGATGTAGAAAGAGTGATGGGCTCAAAAGTTTGTAACGTGTTATTTTACGAAAAGACCTTGAGCCTAAAAATACTCACCACTTATACATATTTCATAGCAAATTCCACTAGTTCTTCACTATGGATCTATGAAGAGATCCCTGAAACTGCTTTTGAGTAGGGATGCTCAACATTGAGCTCAACATGCTCAAAATCCTAAGATAAACAGCAGAGGGGTTCTGTTCATGGAACACATCCCGCACTTCTTACTTAGTCAAGGAAACCTCTATCGCCAGTCTGCTGGAAGAGTAGGGGTTAGCAGTCGGTATGAAATGACCATAAGTTTAAGGAGAATGAGAATTTTAACAAAGTAGGAGAGACTGAACTGGACTGGAGTAGGTGCCATTTCAACAGAGAAAATGTAGATAATTTTTTTTTTTAGAGTTAATGTGTATTTATTCTTGATGAAATTTGAGAAGATATACTTTGATCAATAAGATGAGAACAGGATCCCATGAGAAAGGCATACTTCGAGAGAAAGAAGGACTATTTGTAAAAATAGGAATATTTAAAAATAAATGAAAATCTAATATCTGAACCTGAAAAATCCCCAAAGAGTGAAAAATAGAAAGGCAATATCAAAGGAGAGATTGGTGATCTAAAAAAAAAAAATTACAAATTGAAAGTTAAGAGCAAAAATGGAAAGGCATGGAAATTATGAGCAAAAGATGATAGATGAGGAAGATGGTCCCAGGACAACGAGGGTTTAAGCAGTAGGTATCCCAGAAAGAGAGAAGGGAGGTAAAGAAGCAAAAAATACCTAAGGTTAAATATCACACCTATGAGAAGAACATGTATCTATAGATAAAAATGAAGTGGAAACCCAACAAAATTATTAAAGCATACAGAAGAGAAAACATGACCAATAAACAAACGAAAAAATGCTCAACCACACAGTAATCAGGGTTTACCTGATTCCAGAATTGAGTCTCCATTATCAAAGAGTGTGTAGAAACAGATATTTTAATACATTTCTAATGGGAATATGAATGGACATTTATTCTCTAAAGGGCGATTTGTATGTACTAAGATTTTAAACACACACACTCTCCAGCTTAACCCTGCCATTTCTCAGTACCAAACACATTCTCTTAAAGACAACCAAGATGAAATGCTTATAGCATTGTTGTGTGTAATGTCAGAACAAAGACCCTAGCAACCTGTCAACAGGGGAGTGATAAGGTAAGTATGGTGCATCCATACAGTGGAATATTATACAGTCAGTAAAACGAAAAGGGGGATATGACATACACTTACATATAGGGATCTCATAGATGTCATTTAAAAAAAAGATTTATTTTATTTATTTTAGTGAGAGAGAACACGTGCAAGCGTGAGTGGGCAGAGGGAGAGGGAGAGAAGCAGACTGCCTGCTGAGCCGGGAGCCCAATGTGGGGCTCGATCCCGGGAGCCCAGGATCATGACCTGAGCCAAAATCAAGAGTCGGAGGCTTAAGCGACTGAGCCACTCAGGTGCCCCTCATATATGTCGTTTTAACTCAAAAGTGAAAGTTACAGTTAACATGCCATTTTCCTGGTGACCGCTGAGCAGAGTTTCCCTAAATTTGCTCTTTGGTCCTTGGGATACGTGTAATGGAAGTGAGATGTGATTGAGTTTGGTTAATGGAAGGCAAATTCTGAAACAGAGACACAATGAAGCAGGGACACAAATGGGTGATGTCTGCCCACCCCGTCCTGTTGGAAGCCGCCTCCTGTGCCTTATTTCCCATGGCTCAGGAGGTTTGGGGGTGCTGGTGATGAGGGACTATGTGAATGATTCCTTGTTTGAGAAAACAGGCAGACCAAAGGGGACACTCACTGTCTGGGGCCCCATTTCCTGTTCCGTCCATTGAAGAAACTCCACTCCGACAAGAGCACAGTGGGCCCCTGATCCTACAGCTGCAGGAGACCGAGTACCCTGCTCCACGGAGGTTAGGGTCCTCTCTCCTGGCAGAGCCGCAGTGGTCCTGTCCTCCAACCCTACCTCCTTCGGGGCTGCTGTCTTACTGATGAGGCATGGAGTATTCTCTACCCTCACTTTATGTTTCCTGCAAGGGTTCTTGTACGTGCAGGCCTGTCTCCTGTTGTCTCCCAGCTTACAATGTTCTATAAAACCACACGAGGACACAGGGTCTGTTTATCCAGATTGATTTTGGTTGGTGGGTTACTTTTGAAAAGCAAATGTTGTTGGAGGTCCTCCCTGTCCTTCAAGATCTGAGTAAAATCGGGAATTTCATAGGTTTATTAGCTCTAGGATAGATGGTGGAAGGAAGGCCTATGTAGTTGCCCCTTATCACAAAGGGTGACTCTGTCTGGGGTTCTTGCTCCTACCATCCTTGGGACGGTTCCTGTAGTCCTCCAGGTTTTCCTACATTCTAGTCACAGAAAATGTGTCCATTGCAATCCTCCCCAGGACCTCATTAGAAATACGAAGGCAGAGGGACGCCTGGGTGGCTCAGTCGTTAAGCATCTGCCTTTGGCTCAGGTCATGATCCCAGGGTCCTGGGATCGAGTCCCGCATCGGGCTCCCTGCTCAGCGGGGAGCCTGCTTCTCCCTCTGCCTCTCTCTCTCTCTCTGTCTCTCATGAATAAATAAATATAATCTTTAAAAAAAAAAAAAAGAAATACGAAGGCAGAGTGTCAGAGCCGCCGCCGTCAAGTCTGGATCCCACCTCGTGCGGCGCTGACGCCCGCCTGCCCGCCCGATGTGCACTCCCAATTCCTTTTGGTTCTAAGTCCAAAATGGCAACTCTCAAAGATCAGCTGATTCAGAATCTTCTTAAGGAAGAACATACCCCCCAGAATAAGATGACAGTTGTTGGGGCTGGAGCTGTTGGCATGGCATGGCAAGGACTTGGTGGATGAACTTGCTCTCGTTGATGTCATGGAAGACAAACTGAAGGGAGAGATGATGGACCTCCAGCACGGCAGCCTTTTCCTTAGAACACCAAAAATTGTCCAGCGTGCCTGTATGGAGTGGAGTGAACGTTGCTGGTGTCTCTCTGAAGGATCTGCACCCTGACTTAGGCACTGATGCAGATAAGGAACAGTGGGAAGAGGTTCACAAACAGGTGGTTGGCAGTGCCTATGAGGTGATCAAACTGAAAGGCTACACTTCCTGGGCCATTGGACTGTCTGTGCAGATTTGGCAGAAAGTATAATGAAGAATCTTAGGCAGGTGCATCCAATTTCCACCATGATTAAGGGTCTCTATGGAACTAAAGATGATGTCTTCCTTAGTGTTCCTTGCATCTTGGGACAGAATGGGATTTCTGATGTTGTGAAGGTGACCCTGACTCCTGAGGAGGAGGCCCGTTTGAAGAAGAGGGCAGATACACTTTGGGGGATCCAAAAGGAGCTGCAGTTTTAAAGTTTTATAATGTTCCACTTCACTGTCTAGACTACAACAGGATTTTAGTTGGAGGTTGTGTATATTGTCCTTATTATCTGATCTGTTACTCGAGTAATATTAAAATGGCCTAAGAAAAAACATCCGTTTCCTAAAGTTCCAAATAGGAATGGTTCACCAAACCCTGCAGCTGTATCCCGATGCTGGATGATACCTGGCTTTGTAGCCCTGAGCTGGTCAGTGTAAATTAGCCCCACCATCTCAGAGACATCACTACCATAGCTGTAGTTGCTCTTCATACCAGATGTGTGTTTACTGTGTGTTCTGTCACTTCTGGTTCCTTCCCCCAACACCTGACACGCCTAGTCCATCTTTTCCAGTCAGTCACATCCTGGGATCCAACGTATAGATTCAGTATTGCATGTATTGTGCATAACTGTTCTAAAGGATCTTATTATATGGCCATATAATGTAAAAAGACAATGCAACCAACTATCCTAAGTGTCATACCAACTAAAATACCAAATAAATTTTGAACAGTGGAAAAAAAAAAAGAAATACGAAGGCAAAGCTTGGCACTGAGACTTGGAAGTGGTAGGATATGTAAATATGGCATCTAACTTCTCTGGACAGAAAACAGTTCCCTTGGCAGATTAGCCAAGCCAGGACTACTCATGAGACAGAGTGGACTCCCAGTGAACACCGCAGGACAGGAAAGGGCCTGAGACCCCTCCCTGAGTGCCCTCTGCCCCAGTGACTCTCTGTCTTCATTCTTACACTCACTCACACTTACTGAGCAGGTATTATGTATAAGACGTGCCAAGCTCTTCAGTGTGGCAATGAAGGGTCCAGTGGGCTCCCTCGGTTCATGGCGGGCAGCTCGTCGTCTGGGCGTTAGACGTGTGACAGTCCTGCTGTTACCTCCCTGTGGTCCTGATAAGGACAGGGAGGGCAACAGTGGGGTCTGCCCTGGTCTTGGGGTGCCGTTCCAGATACAAGCACTCTAACCTCCCTCTGAAGATGAGTAGATCAGATGAAGGGGTAGTGGCAGCGCAGGAGGAATCCAAAGCAGAAGTTCAGCTTGTGCCAAGGGTGACTGGGGGAGGTCACGTGGCACTTGAGAAATGGAAGGCCACTGTCCCCAGGACTCAGAACACCAGGGGAGAGGGAATGTCGGAGAACAATGGACTCAGGAGGCCAAGCTACATGCGGATCTGGGGCTTTCTGCTAGGACAAGCTGTCGCCCCTGCCTCCCCTCTTGCTTTCATACCCCAGATCCAACGTTAGCTCCTACCTCACCTTGTGCAGAATGTGATGCCTTATCACCTCCATGGCCCGGCCACTCTTGTCTCTCACCTGGATTGCTGCAAGACCCTCCAAACGAGTTTCCTGCTTCTGCCTTATCCCTTCCTCTACCCTCAACACAGAACCCTTCCTTTCCTGGACTACCCACCGTCCGTTCTACCAAATGCTCCCCGTCTCATCTTCTGGACGGAGGCTGCTTCATGCCATTCACATCCCCTCTCAGAGCCCCACGGTGTCCCGCAGAGGCTCCCCTTGTTCTGTGCCTCCCTGAACCATTAGCATCACTCAGCGTGGTCCCTCTGCTGCCCCACGAGCTGCCCCTGCACCATAGGTTGCAAGTTTTCCACTCTGATTTCTTGTCTCCGCGTCTCTCCTAGAATCCATGTCAGTCCCATTAAGTCCCCGCTGGACATCGTGGATGCCTCAGGCCTTCCAGCGCAACGTGTCCAGAGCCAGTCTGGTCCCTCCTGCTCATCCTCGTCCCGTGTGTGCTGCATAAGTTAACACAGTTCTTTTCTGCCCCATGTCCTTCCTTCCTCTCTGTCACCAAAGCTGTGACCTCCACGTCCTTGCGGGACCCCCTCCAATCCTTTCCCCTTCCTCACCATGATCTCCACCTTGGTCGCTGAATGGCTGTCCCTGGACTTGCCCTGTTGCCGTCAGCTCTTACCTGTGTTCCTGCCTGTGATCTCACCCATTTCCAATCCATCCCCAGTTCTTTCGTTAGAAGGAACATTCTAAATTTGAAAATATGATGATGTCACTCCCCTGGAGCACCTGATAACCTCCTCTTGCTTAGCAGCCTGAGGTCTTGAGCATAATATTTGTTTTCTTTGACAACTTCACACCATTTTCCTACACCCTCCTCATTTGACACTTGGAGTTCCTCCCTTTTTTTTGCAGTGACACTGAACTCACCATTTTTTCAGCACACCCATTCTTTCACGTCTCCTCCATGCCTTTCTGCAAACCGTACCCTTTGCCTACAAATCTCTGCCTCTCTCTTTCAGTGAACACACTCCTACTCATCCTCCAAAACCCTGCTCACATTTCCCCAGGAATCCTTTCTTACATCTCTTGTATTTATCTGTTCCACTGATTGCCTTGGATATATGCACGTTATAAAATATGTGGCATTTTATTATTTTTATTTCTTTGGGTGTTTGTCACCCCCATATATTCATGTTCCCAATTTGTTACATTTCTCAGTGCCTGGGGAAAAAATAGGTACTCAAAAAATATTTTTCAAACAACAGAAGGAATTACTTGAATGCTTTCCTGTGAAAGTTTATTACATTAAAAGCTGTGTGATTTTTTAAGATTCTGTCCATCTCAGGCTAAGTCACTTTCTCTATGGTCAGGTAGAGCTGGTTTTCTTTTCTTTTGCTACTACAGAATGTCCAGACTGTCCAGATCAAATGATAGCATCCCAGCAACTCCATCCTCAGCCTCTTCTCCAAAAACACCTGTGTCTGGGTCGGTGCTATGACCCCTGGAGAGCAGGCAGGTGGACCAAGCTTTGGCTTCTATGTCAACAACCTCAGTTCTGATGCAAACAGCAGACATATTTTTTTTTAAAGCAGTAGCCTACTTGTGTTTCCATATAATTACAATATTCTTGACAATAGCCTTCACTTTTCTTGCAGTCGACAACTTTGAAATCCGGTTCGGGTTCTGTATAAAGAAATATCCAACATTAGTGTCTTAAGACCATCTCAAGAATTGGACGGGGCTTATTTTAGCCCAAAGGGTTAGGGTGGAGGATGGCAATAGGGAGGTTGTAAATGAGCATTCATATTTCCCTGGGGCCATCCTGATCGCATAAAAATCAGATCCTTGATTCTGGCTTAAAAGTCACCTTTACTCTCCCTGAAAAAACCAGCTGTCAATTCAGAGGCAGTTGGGAAAAGAAACAGTAATAGATGTGTTACAATATAACTGTTCCACTTAAGCCAATTTAGGATGCTGTATAAGGGGACCCATCAGGGCTCTGTGAGGCCCACTGGGGATGACAGAGCCCTACCAAACACATACATAAGTGGGATGGTCCTCCGAGGAAGGAGGGTTGAGGCTGAGCCATCTCTGTTAGGGAGATGACAGGTAGCTGATGGCAGATTTTAAAGAGTGAAAAAGATTTCTTTTTTCCCCTCATTGTGAGGGAGCACCTGGAAGGCTATTTGGCGCCTCAAAGTTATGCCAGTTTGCGTGAGCAATGTGAAATTGGTACCTCACTCTGCAATTCAAGTACTGAGATTATTAAACATGAATTCTTGTCTTAAATTATATATTATGAAGATAGTTGATAGAAAAGGCAAGGAGCAAGTGTTAAAACAAAGAAAAAAATAGATGAACACAATGAAAGCAGAGACACAATATCAGACAATGAGTGGTAAGTGCCTGTCTGGGGAAGCCTTCTGATAGACCCCAAACCAAGGCTGCTCTGGTCATCATAAGCTCTGCCACCGACATGAGATGTGACCTTCAGACAGATTAAATTACGTTCAATTAGCCAGCACATAATACATCATGAGTTTTTGAGGTGGTGTTCAACAATTCATCAGTTGCCTGTGACACCCAGTGCTCATCACCAAACGTGCCCTCATTAATGCCCATCACCCAGCTACCCCAGCCCCCCATCCCCTCAGTTTGTTGTCCTGAATCAGAGGAGTTATTTTAAATCACCTCAACTCCCTCATGAATCACAAATGGGAATAATAACCCCGTCTCATAGATTTGCTATTAGAATAAATGACACATGCCTCGTATTGTTTATATTTGTTGTACAATTATGGTATTTTCTTTTTTTCTTCCCTTGGGAGGAGAACCCAGACTAGTGAGTCTCTGGGAACCGAAGGCCACTTCCAAAGGGACCAAAGTGAAGAGAGGACAACAGGAGGAATAATATGGCAGGAGCTGAATTACTGGCTTCCCTTTGCCAACGCCCTTGTGTGTATTCCCTGCTCTTTCCCACTGAGCGCCCAGCTCTTGTTTCTTGTTTCAGGGTCAGGAATGAGTTTGGAATTAAGGAAATATCTTGGAATGACTGTCTCCTCTAGGTCCTTACAGATTGGAAGCTGGCTCCACATGGTGTTCAGGACTGACCAGAAAAGCAGCTGAGGGCCCATCCTCTGCACCTGTCCCTGGGGCATTCCCTGCATGCTAATTGCTCACCTGGCATAGCAAGTATTCATCAAATTCTTGAAGGCCCAGGGAGTGGGGCTCCAACCTGGCAGGAGGAGGCTGTCTTGCTCAATATCATCTCCCCTGGCGGGCGCCTGGTTGACTCAATTAGTTGAGCAACTGCCTTTGGCTCAGGTCATGATCCTGGAGTCCCTGGATCGAGTCCCGCATCGGGCTCCCTGCTCAGCGAGGAGTCTGCTTCTCCCTCTCCCGCTCCCCCCTCTCATGTGCTCTCTGTCATTCTCTCTCTCTCAAATAAATAAATAAATAAAATCTTAAAAAAAAAATCTCCCCTGGCTCTCCGGGGTGGCTGAAGTCAGGGGTTATAGAAGTGCCTTGAATACTTTTGCCTCTTTGTCCCTCACACTCCCAAGGCTCACAGGACCCTCAGTCATCTGTCAGACCCCAGGTGGGGCAGCCCAAGCCTTCTACCTATGTCTTCATAAACACAGCCCATCCTTAACTCAACCACTGCTTGGCCTTCCCCCACCTGCACGGACACCTTCCCATCTATTCATTGACTAAACATTTCCAGAGTGGAGGGACTTGTCACAACTTCTTTTTTTTTTTTTTTACTTACCCGGGTAAGGGGGAGTGCGTGGTAAGAGGTAGCGTTTTTCTTGGTGGTGTAGCAAGGGAGACCCGTTTTTGCCTTGTGCAGAAGACTCTTCCCTGGATTGTCTCGGTCCTCTCAGACCCTCAGTGCCTTGGTGGTTGACATTTCCGGCTCTGGATAGTCCTGATTCACAATAAATACACAGCAAAGCATTTTCAGAGTTCTCTCTTGAGCAGACCCATGAGGATTCCGTGCATCACTCTAGGGGGCGAGTGAAAGTAGAGGGTGGAGAGGAGACGGGTTTGCTGCTCAGTGGGTATAAAGTTTCAGTCCTGCAACATGGCTGCATTCCAGAGATGTGCTGTGAAACACGGTGCCTGCACGTAACAGTGCAGTATTGTGAACTTCAAGGTTTGTGAAGAGGGGAGACCTTTTGCTAAGTGTCCTTATCACACACACACAAAATACCACCACAAAGGGACACAAGGAAACTTTGGGCGGCATTGCCTGTGGTTACGTCCGTGGCTGTAGTAATGGTATCAGGGTTGTTTGCAAACATCCAAACTCACCAAATTGTCATCTTTTGTGTAATAATTATACCCCCAGAAAGCTGTAAGGAAAAAGAGCAAGTGAAGAACGGGATGGAATGGGTTGGAAGGGGGGCAAATGTTATTTGTGTTTGTGTGTGCGTGAGAGAGAGAGGAGGGGGAGGGAGGGAGGGGGAGACGGAGGGAGGTGAGTGATGACCAAGATGGGTGGGCAGTGGAGCCGGAGTACTTCAGTGGAAGCCAAGCTGAACATCCCCGAGGGTGTCAATATAGTTGTTGAGACTCCCTAACATTCAAGGTCCTTTGTGATGCAGCCTGTCCTCCTTTATAAGGAGGAGGTGAATATTAACAGGATGAGGAAGTGTAGTCTGGGTTGGGACCTGTCTCCTGGGGAACCAGTGCCATCAGCATATTCAAAGTGTCCCTTACACCCCCAGTCCAGAGACTCCTGCCCCAACACCCCACCAGGAAATGCACTTGCAGGGCTTAGTACCTCACTGCCCAGCCTGGAAGCCCAGCCTGGACACGGCCATTGTGGAGAGACCCTGGCCCCAGTACCGGGTCACATTTCTGACTTACCTGGCAACATCAGGGTCACGAGGAGAAGGCTGACGAACAGAGAGAGGGATGGCTTCATGTCGCGGAGGGGACTGCCAACTGAGACGTGGCTGGTGGGCAGACAGCAGGGCTCCCTTTATAGCCCTGAGCTGCGGGGAGGGGGCCTGCAGCAGGGGAAGAGAGGCATTCCAGAATAATCTCTGGGTCACAGACGACACACACGGACACATTATTCTCCCACCACTAGCTAGCGGAACAAACATTTGAGCCATTTTCCTCCGGAAGTAAATATCATGCCTGAATGCCCTGGGTGGGTTTGGTGAATAAGAAATGACAGGGCGAGAGAAGAGGAGCAGAAAGAGGGAAGAGAAGGGGCAAAACAGGCATCATTAACCAAAAAAGCGCCATTCCTTCAAGTGCTTGTTGGACCGCTGCTAGGCGCTGACGTGGTGACCTAAGCAGGGCCACCATAGGGCTTCTGTCCTGTCTTCTGGATGTATTTATTTTGGTGTAAAATATCATGCAGGAAGACATTGAGCATGTCGGGGACGACCTGACTCACACAACTGTCATTTCCTGAAGTTCCAGAGTCACTCCAGATCTCATTTCTGCTCTTTCTCCACCCTAATCTCTCCCCCTGTTTTGTGACCTCCTCTGCTTCTCTTTCATCTCTTTTTAATCCTCCCCCTTTGATTTTAATTAATCTGACTCGTCTTCATGTTTCTCTCAGATGCCTGGCTATTGCTGCCATCGGGTCCAATTCAATTATGCTTAAAAAAATATCTATAATTGATGCAGAGTTTTCTCTTCTGGTAATAACTAAGCAAAAGTTCTTCTCCTCCTCCTCCTTCTCCTTCCTCCTCCTCCTTGTCTTTTTCTTCTTCTTTTTTTTAAAAATTATATTTATTTATTTGACACAGAGACGGCGAGAGCAGAGAGAGAGAGAGCATAAGTAGGCAGAGTGGCAGGCAGAGGGAGAGGGAGAAGCAGGCTCCCCGCTTAGCAGGGAGCCCGATGCGGGGCTTGATCCCAGGACCCCGGGATCATGACCTGAGCCGAAGGCAGACGCTTCACCGACTGAGCCACCCAGATACCCTCCATCTTCTTCTTCTTGCAGGGATGAGTTTTATGTCACTGCATTATCTCAGACACGCATACCCAGGCAGTCTGTCCTGGATGCGACCAAAGAAATGTGGGCTTTGGTTCAAGAGTGTTATGACCATCTAAAATTCAATATGGCCTCAGAGGTGTTGGAAAGGGTAGTGCTTGTCACATGTGTCTCATTTGCAGGCACAGTTTGGTCCAAAGAAAATGTCTAAGATCATTTGTGTAAATGAAAATAATTATATTCTACCTGGAGGGAGGTGGAAACAGATGAAGAAGGCAGCAGTGGCCCCAGCAGGGGCTTGGGCATCCAGGAAGCAGCAGTGAAGTAGAGAAGGTTCGGAGCCACCAACAGGTGTGCTCAGGGCCCCAGGGTCATCACGCTGTAGCCTCTCTGCCAGGTCTGGGAGCAAATTCAATATTGTGGAGCATGGAGGTGCCAGCATAAGATCATTCTTGATTTCTAGGCATTAAGAAATCTTCAGTTCAAAGAGGGAATTGGAGATACTGGTAGAGATTGGAGGCAATGGGTTCCTGATAAGGGTTGCTAATCACCAAGGCCACCAGATGCTGACAATTGGGTGTTGGAAGAAAATAGATGGTCAAGCGGGGGGGGGGGGGGAGTTGCTGAGACCCTAACTCCAAATAAAGATGTTCTTATCCCCTCCCCTGTAAGCCATGTTACTTTTATATTCTAGCCCAAAAGCTGTGCTTACGGTTGTGTTTATATTTATTTCTAGGAATCTGGATCAAGGTAGAAACCATCCTGAGGGTCTGGGATTCTAGCACACCATGCCCTGCTGCCTCAGATTTGAACCCGAGGTGTGGGGGTGATGCCTGGTCCTGCCTAATAGCCTGACCTACTGGGAAAGGCACTCGCCTCTGCACCTTCATTGCCACACCTAAAAAAGGTCAGGGTGACACCTCTTGTCTCACAAGCTTATTGTGAGGATCAAAAGAGATTATGCATGTGAGAGTACCTTGTAAAATACACGATGTAAGAATCGTGAAGGGGGACACCAACGTAGGACAAGACACAACTTAAAATCGACTTTAGGTTGTTCTTTTTTTTTTTTTTAAGATTATTTATTTATTTATTTGAGAGAGAGAGAATGAGAGAGAGCACATGAGAGGGGGGAGGGTCAGAGGGAGAAATAGACTCCCTGCCAAGCAGGGAGCCCGATGCGGGACTCGATCCAGGGACTCCAGGATCATGACCTGAGCCGAACGCAGTCGCTTAACCAACTGAGCCACCCAGGCGCCTGACTTTAGGTTGTTCTAAAGCACATTCTGTATCCTGGCATCTGGGCTGTTGCATCCTCGGGGGGCTGCTTCACAGGCTCCCCTCTCCCCTGTAACCGCTGTAGTGAAATCAAAGGCTCACGTTGGCATTGGATTTTGACACAATATTTTGCAGGTGGAACAGCAAGTATGTGATACCCACAAAAGAGGCCTCAGAGGCAGACGGTCAAACACAATGTATAGATGGACGTCTTAGGACCCTGAGTCTACGAAACCAGTTCTGACAAAAGCACTTATGAAACAACCAGGATCATTTGAACACTGATCGACTATTTGATTATCGTAAGGGATTTGTTCTGATTTTTTTCTAGGTATGGTCATAGCACTGTGGTTTTCTACATATATTTAAAGAGTCATTTTCTTGGGCACCTGGGTGGCTCAGTTGGTTAAGCGACTGCCTTTGGCTCAGGTCATGATCCTGGAGTCCCGGAATCGAGTCCCACCTCGGGCTCCTTGCTCGGCGGGGAGTCTGCTTCTTCCTCTGCTCTTCCCCCCTCTCATGCTCTCTCTCTAATAAATAAGTAAATCAATCTTAAAAAAAAGAGTCATTTTCTCTGAATTATATATTCCACGTATTTTCAGATGAGGTGATAATGGCATGTGGAGTACTTTTGGAAATAATCCAGGAGAGGGAGTTCATTAAAGAATGAAATGAGATTAACCACATGCTAAGGCTGGGTGATAGTTACAAGAAGGTTCAGTTTACCGTTTTGGTAAAAAGGCAGTAGCTTAAAAGCTCCTGGGTGGCTTTGTATCCATCTACCTGGAGGCACGTGAGCTCAGGTGGTTGTTCTTGTTTATTTGAGTGGGGCTATTGATGTTCATGGGCTAGATCATTATGTCCTGAGGTGTTGGAAAATAGTGATATTTGGTCACCTGATATCATTTGGTCACCCTGAAAGAAAGTTTGGAAAGGAACGGCAGGTCAAAGGCTTTATGACTCGGCTCTCTTCACCAAATCTCAGGAGATCTCCGTGAGTCTTCACGGAGCTGCTCTGTGCTCCGTCTGTGGGATGTGACCCTCTATGGACATCCATGTGGGTCGGCCCTGGGGCATCGCATAGCATCTCTTCTGCTTTGCCCCCCGGAAGCCTGTGCTTTGAATTATAGTGTATGCCAAACGAATTGCACTTCATATTGATTTATTTCCCCGTTTTAATGAACAAAAGACATATATAACTGCAGAGCAAAACTTCTGATCAGAAAACTAACGCTATCAAGATCAACCGATACAATTCAGACCAAAAAAAATAAAAAGATGTTCTCTTAGACTTGTGGCCGATGAGACGTAGTTTTTGGCTCGGCTGTTAAGGTGTTGAAACTCTCACGTAACCCATATTGCTTTCCTCCCTTCTCCCCATCACAGAAGGCCATCTTGGGGCTCCTACATTGGCTCTGTGCTGAGTGAAGGTGCTCAGCAAGGTCTCAATAATCAGACTAGTGGCTGCCGCTGGGGATATTCTAGCTGTGAGGCCTCAGGAAGGGAAGGCTCCGAGGTCCAGCCGTCGGCGGCTCTGGGGACCAGGCAGCCCTGGGCGTCAGTGTGTCATGGGATTCAGTGGGTTCGCTTTTTCAAACAGCATGGATAGACATTGGGGCATACTCCGATTTGGAATTCCTCTGCTTTACAATTCCTCCGGCAGCGGGCAGTCCCATAACCACATATCTTGTCTGTGTCAAATTCACTTCTCGCTGAATAACAGAATAAGTCAGTGTGATTAATTGTGTCCCAAGGACGGGGAGGTGAGACTTTAGCAGTGGTTTTTGGGGAGAGTGACTGACCCAACACACTGGGCGAAACAGGCCCTCTGCGGTGGTTTTCCCAACTACCCCCTCCCTCTGCGTTCCTAGCTCATAGACTCCACCATCCAATTCTCTTCCAGCATGACTAAAACAAAACAAAACAAAAATTAAAAAAAAAAAAAAATTAGTTGGCGCTCATCACACCTCCTCTCAAAATCCCTACAACAGTTTGCTAATACTTTCTGGTTGAATCCAAGTCAACCCCTTACCATGCGCTTCAAAGCTGCGGTGCTGAGCCTGGGCCCCCTTCTACCTGGTGTGGGACCCTGGGCCTCAGCCTCACCAGGGGGGCAGCGTTGGGCTCCCTTCAGGGCCTGATGCTCTTGGCTCTCGATGCTTTCACTTGCCCTGCTTCCTCGCCTAGAACACTTCTCTCCTCTGCCCATGAATGACCTCCTTGACCTCAGTGTCACGACGCTAGGGAATGTCTCCCTGGAAGTGCCTGGAACTGCTGTCCACCCTATGCAAATTGTTGTTGTTGTTGTTCTTTCATCACATCTTTCCCAAGTCGTAGTTGCATGTTTTTAGTAACTTCCCGATTGAATTCTAAGTTCCTCAAGTGGGAGACAGTGTTATGTTCCACTCACCATTATACACTCGCCCAGGACCCAATGCCCCACATGTGCTTAATAACCAACCACCTGTGGAGTGCATGGTGGGATAGGGTGGATGAGAATGAAGCAGAAGCGATGTGAGCAGGGGAGAGCAGAACAGAACGGAGGAGAGGAGATACACCCCTGCTCACTTGGCCCCTGGCCTAGAGCGGTAAGTGAGGGATGTGAGTTTAGCTACTCAGAGTCCAGGGAGGGATCTCTGCAGCTCACAGTAGGCCGTATAAAGCTACAGCCCTTAGGCACGCAGCTGGTAACAATGCTGGAAGCACGGTCCAGGTGAAGGGAGAGGCTGACGGTGGATCCAAAGAGCCCCCTGCAAGAACTGTGTTTGAGATGCTTCTACAGACAGGTGCCTCTTGCACTTGGCAAGCACCAGATTCGGGGAAGGGTCTCAAGAGAACTCTGGGGACAGGGCGTCCAGGCTGCACGGGGGCTCCCTATGCAGAGGTCAGGGACTTCGGTTTCAGCTGCTATAGGTACAAAACCTGGAAGTCACCACTCCTACCTTTAAATAAGGAAAACTCTGAACAAACTGAAGATCAATGATTTTTCTTAGCCCTCTCAGGGAATTGAGGTCACACGGCAAACCACTGCTCCCAAATTTGGAGAGTCACAGCCGAGATGTGCTAAATGGAGAAGAAGACTCTGGAACCGTAAACTGCTTAGGAACACTTTGGTAATTTTGACACATTGCCAGAGGCTGAGTGAGCACAAGCCTGAGCCAAACTACCGAGGACCACGGGCTAAGGGACCGACTCCTTCCTGGGTTTTAACCCAAGGAAACTCATGAGGTTCTCATGCCGAAGAGCCAAGAAGGAACTCCCAGTGGCTCTGGCAAGGAAAAGGGGAAGTAATTATGTGAAATGTGTCCAGAGTTTTCCACAACAAGAACTTACTCTCCCAGGAAAATGATTTTACTAGAGCTTTACCTGGGGGAAAGGCACATCCCCTACACCAGCCCATCCAGCTTCCTCACTCAGCTGAATGGGAGAACCTAGTGAATACTGGTGAAGGTCACATTGCAGGGACACCAGCCAGGACAAGACTGGGGTTTCTGTCCGTATGGTGGAGGCATGATCATGGACATTTAGTTTATACTCTGGGTTATGATCCAACACTACTTTTTTTTTTTTGCTCAAATTAATTCAGTTTTTGTGTTCCTTTGGCATACTGGTGCTATTGTTTGTTTGTTTGTTTGTTTGAAGTTCTCCCATATGTTCTGCCACTGGCAGTTCCTCTGGGTTTATCTTGTACATTTTCTGCTCCAGTCCTAGAATCGGCCACTTCTCCAAGGATCACTGGCTCCTTTTATTGGTTAATGGAATTACAAACCAATATGTGAGTCCCAGGTGCGCTCAGAGTTGCTGGAATGTCCTTGCTTCTAGGACCTCTCAGCCAACAGAACAAGGAAATACATATTTATTTAATAACGCACATCCACACACATATCAATAAATATTTGTATCTGTTACCATATGTTACCATCTGTATCAAAGCCCTGTCTCCACCTCTGATCCATCTCCACATGGGTCATTCTATCTTTCCCTTGCTTATCTATAACCTCCCTCTCTAACCCTGGCTCCCATTTCTGCCAGTCATGTACTTAATTCTTCAATTTCGGCTATTTGTATATAGTAAGATCTGAACTGCTAAGTTTATGTTACTGAAGAAATACGTCACCCACTAGAGTGTGGTGCTTTGATACAGTTTCTTTTGTCTGTAGACTGAGAGATAGCACTCACTGCCAAAGCCACCTAGGCCAGCATCACCAACCTCCCCACCTTCAGTGAAGTTGTTTTACACATTTATGACACAGTTAGATAGTTTTGTCACATTCTGCATTCCATCCTGGGGTAGCCTTGACTTTGCAAAATTCACTCTTTGTACTGCAAAGTTTTCAGGGTTTAACAAAGGCCTAGCATTATGCAGAATAGTCTGGTATTCCATCTTAACACATTCCTTGTTTTTACCCCTGGCCAACTCTTGGCAACCATGGCAAAAAAATCACTTCTTTTTATGATCCTTAGTTTTTCCCTTTCCAGAATGCCTTATAACTGGAATCATACAGTCTCTAACCTTTTCAGACTGGTTTCTTTCACACAGGAATATGCATTTAAGATTCCTCTGTGTCTTTTTGCGACTTGATAGCTTATCTCTTTTTATTCCTCAATAATATTCCATTAGTTGGATGAACCACAATTTGTTACCAACTCACCTATGAATGGATATCTTGGTTGCTTCCGGTTTGGGGTGATTATGAACAAAGTTGCCATAAACATTTCAGGCAGGAGTTTGTTTGGACATAAGTTTTCAAATCAGTTGAGTCAAATCCTACAAGCCAGTGTTTGGCAAAAGAGCAACAGGAATCCAATGGAGAAAAGACAACTTTTTGGACAAACACTGCTAGAGCAATGAAACACTCACAGGCAAAGACAGAAATGGAAACAACAAAACTGACCATCTTACAGCTTTTAAAAAAATTAACTCAAGGTGGTTCTTGGATGTAAGTGTAAATGTGAAATGATTAAGCTTTTAGAAAAGAATATAGGAGAAAAGCATCTAGGGCTACCCAAAAAGTTCTTAGACTTGACCCCATATAAACCCCACAATTCATAGAAATAAGTTGGATTTCACAAAGTCTAAAAAAAAGAAAAAAAAAATTGCTCTGCAAAAGACCTAGCAAGAGGTTAACAATACAAGCTGTAGATTGGGGGGAAAATATTTGTAAACCACGTTTCCAACCAATGACCCATATCAAGAATATATCAAGGACTTTCAAAACTCAACAGAAAAAATCCAACAAGAAAAAGTCCAATTACAAAATAAGTATGAGACACACATTTCACTGAAGGAGATAGGAAAATGGCCAAAAAAAATAAATAAATAAAAAGCACAGGACAAGGTGTGAGACACCATTAGATTTTAGAGAAATTCAAATTAAAATCACACACAAGCTGTTGATACACACTTATCTGACTGGCAAAAAAAAAAAATAGTGACAATTCTTTGCAGCAGATGTCAACGACAGTGTGGATAAGAAAGGCCATGCTTACATTCCTGGTGGGAGCTTAAAACAGTGCAGCCACTCTGGAGAATAAGGCATTCTCTCATAAAAACTGAACTTGCAAACATAGGACCTGGCAATTGCATATCAGGACACTTATCTCAGAGTAATGAAAACTTGTGTTTGCTCAAAAACCTATAAACATTAATGTCAGAGCACCTGGGTGGCTCAGTGGGTTAAGCGTCTGCCTTCAGCTCAGGTCACGATCCCAGGGTCCTGGGATCGAGCCCCGTGTTGGGCTCCCTGCTCAGCGGGAACCTGCTTCTCCCTCCCTCCCTCCTCGTGTTCTCTCACACTACCTCTCTCTCAAATAAATAAATAAAATCTGTAAAAAAAACCTTCAAAAAACATAAATGTTGACAGCAACTTTACTTGAAATAGCACCAAACTGGGAAGGACCCAGCTGTCCTCCAGCAGGTGAATGGTTAAACTGTGGTACATCCATACCGTGGACTACCACGCAACAACAAAGAGGAAAGATGTCCTAAGACATGAAACAAACTTGAAGAATCTCTTGTTCTTGTGAGTAAAAAGAGAACTATCATGAGTACAAAGTCAATTCCCAGAAGTTACCTCGGTATGATTCCATTTATTTGACACTCCTGAAGGGACAAGTTGTCGAAGTGGAGAACAGATTAATCTCACCAGGAGTTAAGGCGGAAGTGGAGGCAGGAAGCAGAGTGGCTCTGAACGTACAACATGGCGGGGGTCTCTGTGGTGATGGACTTGTTTTGTATCCTGTCAATATTTGGTGGTCATATTGTACTCTGGTTGTGCTATTGGGAAAACTGGATTAAAAGGTAGAGATGTATCTGTATCATCTTTTACAACTATATATGACTCTATAATTATCTCAAAACAGAAAAATGTCATTAAAAAAGATGTTTGATTCCAACAGGATTAAATACATTGACCTTGAGGAATCAAGAGGCAAATAAGGCAAGATTTCTGATCCAGCAGGGAACCAAGGCTGGATCTTAGGCCTGTGGAACATGACCAGGAATCCTTACCTGAAGCGAGTAATATGAAAGCTTAGTGCCAGGCAGTAATTTGGCAAATCATAGAAAGTCAATCTGGGACCAGGACCCAGGTCCCTGGAGATATTGTCAACTCTAGATACTTACAATCCCTCTGTCCATCAGCAAATTTGATTCCAGACTTATGGATGGGGACAAATCCATAGGGAATATGTAACTGTCTCCAATTAAAGCCATGGAGTCAAGATGATTAATTTAGACATGTATCTGACACATGAGAGTCCTTAATAAGTAAATTTATCTGCTATCTATTTGTCATTAATATAACTATCTGTATAGATATATGTTCAATTCTCTACCCATCCATTTATCTATCCTCTATCTCAACAGGTGGTTGGGGCTGACACCTGAGGACAAGCTAGAGGTTTGTTGACTTAGTCTTTACCAGTCCCCTTTAAAAAGAAATATCAGATGGTTTTGGGAAAATCCCCTTACCAAAAAATTACAGAAAAAGAAGCCAGTAGGCAGGGACCATCAAGGTTAACTACTCACATTTCCTTATTCTAAGTGAAGCACTTGACAAATTGATAAAAGACATTCATTTATTTTTATTGAGGTGTCTTCTCACTGAAGAGGCCAGAGTAAAGAGAAGACAAAACTAGGTCATTTATGTCACTCTGGAAAGCCAGAGTCTTCAGATTTAATCATCTTTACTCTTCCAACATGGCTGGAGCGTCAGGCAGCATTTCAGAGACTTCTGGCAGAGAGCAACAAGTTCTTCATTTTTCCGACAAGAATTCACGCATCTCCCGTTAAGCTTGAAGCATTTCTCATCAAAAAATGCATTCCTGGCTATACAAGGGAAGGAGCCACCTGGATTAATTCTCTTCTCAGATATGTCCAGTTACCAGGTACGGTCATGTAACTGGCTAGTGAAGATTGCTTTACGAGCTGCCATAGTGTCTCGCCCTGACAGTAGATGAGATAGTAGGGAACTATTTTCTCTTTGATTTTTTCTATCTTTTTGTCATACGTGGATTAAGGACCAGGACGAAGAGATTTATCTTCTGGTATTTGGGGTAAGGCTGGGGGGGGGGGGTTGAGAAGCAGAAGCTATCGTTCTTTTATCAGAATCTATTGGGGTAATGGTCACCTTATTCCTGTAAACCCCTCCAGGGTGGGTAACTTCCCAACACTGTCAAAGTGATCCTTGGTGAGAGCAGGGCAAGTCTGAGGCTGGGGAGATGGTCCAAGACTGGAGTAAACAAGGATAAATATATAGAAAGGGAAACATTTACTGTTGTGTGTGGAAGCAAAAACATTGTTTAGAAAGGCTCAATCAAATTTCTTTAACACATTTCACCAAATGTGTTCAAGAGCAGGTAAGGGCGGATGCTGGGAGTGGCTCTCCAAGACTCCTCTTGTCTGTTCTGCACAGAATACCTGCTCTGGCCTTAGTATTTTACCAGTAGCAATCGTAGGAGCAGCCCCCTTCAAGTTAAGGACAGACACACATCTTATCAGAATCAACATTTTAGAGTTTTAACTAATCCTGGGATACATAAAGACAGCATCCGATGTACACAAATTGAAACTGAGGTCGACATATAAAGGTGGCTAATTCACTCATATGTAAAACTAAAACCAGGTGGATTGGTACCAGCATGTGCCTAATCGTTTCTAGCATCAGCATTTAAGTTCATAAGTACACATACTCCAATGTTTCAAAGCTCAGTGAACTGTGGCTCCCACTGCAGGGGACTCCAGCTACCCTCTTAGTGTTGTAAGGTCAATTGTCAATTGAACAATTGGTATTGGACCTCACTCTTGACAAGAGCTCTTGTGTTACATCCAATTGACAGTGATGGTCCAGAAACAGAAAGCCTCTGCAAAGGGAGAGTACATCTATCTGTGTGTACAAGGCTTTGAATGGATCATCACACGCACCCATCTAGAGGTTAATGGAACTCTCTGTGTGTGTGCGTAGGGCACATAAATAGGTCAGCTCCATTTGCTTTTATTAGATAACTGTTTATTACATGTTTGCATATTGTGTCGACTAATTATATAATAAGTCTGACTGGTCTGAAAAGGGAGCCTTGCTCGGTTTCCAATGTGTACATTGGATTTCTGGGTATCGTTTGACCTGGCACGAACACAGAGTCTGACCTCCACCCCTTTCCTTGTCCAGCACTCCTTTCTCTGGCTCTTTTCCTTACCTGTTCCATCTCTATCACAATTATTTTTTAAAAGATCCACTGATGCCTACGCTTGTTTTTATATTTTTTCCCCCAATTTTTGTTTTTGTTAGTGAGCATGGAGCTAGGGACCAAAGGGCATCTTTTCTGGCATAGCTTTCTTTCTTCAACACTGTGATACCCCATCCTAGACAATAATGAAAAATGAAAGGGATTTACAGAAGAGGCATTCAACGAAAATCACCTCCTGTAGCAAATGTTCCCCTGCAGGGTCACCTGGCTGAGTACACCCAGGTGCTCACTTGAAGCAGACCTGTCTCTGGGCCACCACCTCTATAACCTTCCCTGCAAAGATGTTGGTTTTACCTGGGGCCAGAAGGAAGAGAACAACAAAGAGAAAGAGGAACGTCCTCATGACTCGCAGGGTCTTGAAAGATCAGCACAGTGTCCATGATAGAAGAGCAGCAAACATTTATACATTTCTCTAAACCAAAGAACATCTTGATCAACGAGGCATGTCAGAAATGAGAGCCTGTCCATGCTCCGCTGAGTAGAGCCCACACATCTCAGTGGGTGGTAGGCTGCAGCTCATTGTTTTTCTGATTCTGGAAAGTTCACAACAAGGACAATGGGGAAGAAGGGAAGACAGAGGAGAGGGTGCCTTGATGACCAGGGGTAGATAGATACACCAGCAGGAATGAAAGATCTGGAATCTGGCAGTCTGGATTTCTAATCTTGACTCTACTCCTTAATAGCTTTGGTTCACTCATATGTAAAATGAGAGTAATTATATAATATCATAATGGAGTCAGTGGGATCTGAATTCCAGCTCCAATATTTGTGAACTGTGTACACTTGGCAAGTTGCTCAACTGAAGCTTATGTTTTATTATTTATTTTTTTTAAAGTGCTACACAGGGGTGCCTTGGTGGCTGAGTCAGTCAAGTGTCTGGCTCTTGATTTCAGCTCAGGTCATGATGTCAGGGTCCTGGGATTGAGCCCTGCATCAGGCTCTGTGCTCAGCAGAGAGTCTGCTTGTGATTCTCTTTCTCTCCTCTCCCTCTGCCCCCCATCATTCTCTGTCTCTCAGATAAGTATATAAATCTTAAAAAAAAAAGTGCTACATACAGTATCTTATTTAATCTTTAAACAGCTCCCCGGATAGTTGTGAGCTTATGGGATATTTGATTAAGACTATACACACACACACACACACACATACATTTTATACATATGTACTTATGTATATATATATAAAATATCCATATACTCTGAACGTCATAGTCTCCCACTAATTTGATTACCTCTTTTTCCTAATCTGGAGTAAATCAACTAAGTGGGTGGAAAGACCTGAATCATCCACTTTAACACTTCCATCTTGTGGAATACCTCTCTTTAAAGCAACCTTAGGGAGATGAGCCTCCCTCATCATCAGCCCCCTATTATTACTGCTACTAAAAGTTGAAATACCTTAGAAGTGTTTGTTAAAATAATCATAAACCCCCGAAAAGCAATAGATGCTTGCTGTGTTATTGAAAACATGGTTTTTGTATGTGATCTGGACAAGACCATCCATTTACTTCCTTGTGCCATACTGATATCAATAAATGATTGAATACATAAATACTCTAAGAAAAGGGACACATTTTTAACTTTTCTCTATTCCCTTCCAATCCTCAATCAAAAAGATTTAAATCCATAAGAAAAGACCAACTTCCAAACATTTTCAGTGACACACAGTCTCACTGGTCTTATTTATTATCCCATTATGTCATTTATCTCTGCTTCTTAAGGCCTGTCTGATTCATCAGGAAGCGAAGGTTGCAAACTTAAGGGAATCATAGTTGGACTTTGACACAAATAAATGTTACTGAGGTTATGGGAACCCCGTTTGGTGGTAGGATTTCACATGGCTTCTCCTCTAAACTCAGGTGGTGTCTCAGTCCCTTTGAGTTGCTGTCACAAAACATCACAGATGCAGTGGCTCATAAACAACAAATATTCATTTCTCATTGTTCTGGAGGCTGGAGACACAAGACTGAGCGCCCGCATGGCCAGGTGCAGGTGAGGACCCTCTTCTGGGTTGCAGATGGCTGACTTCTTGCTGATCTCCCTTGGAGGATAGGGACAGGGAGCTCTCTGGGGTTCCTTTCATAAGGCAATAATCCTATTCATGAGGGCCCTTAACCTAATCACATTCCAAAGGCTCACCTCCAAATACCATCCCTGTGGGGATTAGCTTTCCACATGAATGTTGCCGGGACACAAATACTCAGACATGGCACATGTTATCTTGTCTGAGCACTCCAAAGAGCCAACTAACTCTCCTAAGGGACATGTGGGGCACTGCAACAGCTAAGAGCCGTCTTGTTCCCACCTCACTGTGGAGAGGACAGATGCCTCCGAGTGGGTGAATTCTAAGGGCTGGAGTGTGGTGAGTTCCAGGGTTTGGGGGCTGCTCAAGGAAGAGAGGTGTCATCAGGGGGCACTTGGGCAGGGTTGCCTGGGGGGAAGGCCCTCCCAGAGATGGTAGCATGAGGCATCCACCCTAAAGGGGAAGGGAACTCCAAGGGGAGAGGGGCACCAGAGAGGGGCTCACGTGTCTAAATGATACCTCTCAGCAGCAAGGTGGGGAGTCTTGGGATCACAGCCCTCAGGAAGGCTGCGGCAATTTGGAGTCTTACAGCTATGGGCTTTGTCTTATCTACATTAACAGATGTTGGGGGCATTTTGTGTGGCATGCAAAACAGGCAAGCTCTAAGTGGCTAAACAAATGCTTATTTGCACCCTACTCGAAGCCCTCAGGTGTGGAAGAATTTGAGTTTGCAGCAAGGGGCTTAGAGCTATAGAAGTGAGCGCCCTAGGGACCACTACACAGGGGCCTCTTTGGCCCGTTCATGTAGCAAGGAGGTCTTGTGATACCCATGACAAGGCCCAACCCTTTAATTTGAGAGTTGCAAGACTCATTTTTCTAAGGCTAGAAGTTCACTCCAGGTCAGGACCAGCTACATAATGTGCTGACCTGAGTGCATAATAAAAATGCGAGGTCCATATTCAAGAACCAGAAAAAGGTGCCATTAAAGGAACTGAGTTCCTCTGTCACAGAAATTTTTCTTTGCTATTTAATGTCACAATTCCTCAGGCACAAGGATACTTGCAGGGCACTTGCAGACCCTCACAGGTCCTGCCAGTTGTTGCAGGACCACCATGCCTCGCTGCAGAGAGAGTCAAGCCAGGTGTGTTTCCTCCGTGAGCTTGCCACTCCCACCCACGGGGACCGGGCAGCTCTTAGGTCAACATCTGTGCTGGGAGGGAATCAGTATTGAATTGGGGGCTCGGGAGAGGTCTGCTCCTGCCGAGTTGCCCGCCTACACCATGGCACCATTATCACTGAGACACCCCCATCCCATCGCTACGTACATCTGCACTCAGTCCAAGCATGGGGTCTGATAGCCACTTGATACTCATTTCAGTGAGTCCTTTTAAATATCCTATGAAGCAGTACCTTTATTATATCCCCATTTTAAGGTTCAGAAACAGGTTCAACCAAGTAAGCAACTTGCCCCAGGTCACATACTTGCTAAACCAACCTGACTTTAGTCTGCCTGGTTCAGTGCTCCCATTTTGCCTTCCTAAAGTGAAGAACAGAGCCTTGCATTAAGCATAGGCAATAGGATGGGACTTATTTGGGGGTGCAGTGATACCTGTTAATTCTGATACCCATGTTCTTGAAACATGAGAAGGATGTGGTAATTCTGGCTTCGGGCTGCTAGGACATTGTTACAGGCTTGGGGATTCAGAGCTCACTTGGCGAAATGATGCCCCTCCCCGCTTTGTTCCTGGGGGCATTGACAGGTAGTACAAATGAGACCCGGGGAAGGAACAGTGCCTGCTTCTTGGGCTCCTCTTAGAGGGCACCAGTCCTCCTTCCAAGCCTTCCCTGTGTTCCAAGCATGTCCCCATCATCATCCCTAGAGCTTGACACCAAGCCTGAGAGGCTGGCAGAAGAACTGTGTTGTCTCTTAGCAACTGCGGTTGCTCCTTATTCAATGGAAGAGAAGAGTAAATTCTGAGAAAGGAATGGAGTAGGAGGCTCCTGCTTGCTGGATTGGGAGGATCGGGGTGGCTCCTGGTTTTCCAGCTCCTGGCCTCATGTTCCTTGCACTACCCTGGCCAGAGCTTCCAGAATACAAGGCTTTATGGAGGCCAAGGGTTATTGTGCATCATGTCAGTCCTTGATCCTGGGAAATGGAGCATATAAATGTGCTTTCTTTATTGATTCACTTCACTGACCAAGAGCGTTCCCCATTACTTTCAAGTATAAGTGAGCCTCTTGTCCTCTCAGAGAGGTCCCAAACCTCTGCTCTGAAGAGGCTTCCCTCAGAGATGACCCTAAGCAGAAAGATGTCTTATTTTGTCTTTGCCTTTTTCTTCATTTTGGCTCAATTTCTATCAGGTAATTGCAGAAGGATGGGATTGTGAAGGGGGCAGATCATAAAGCCTGATGGCTTTTCTGTGGACCATCGTGAAACTGAGAGTAACAGTCGGCTCCCCACTGAGCTTCTCACGGGATTTTCTTGAATCTGCAGTGGTATTTTCTAAGCACACTATGACCCTGCCCACCCTTTTAAAACCTCTTACCGGTTACTGGGAGTGCTGGCCTTAAGAAATAGAATAAAGATGCAGCCTCTGTGATCTGTTATCTTTCGACAGCAGATGTGTGGAGCTGGGAATACTGTTTTATACATCATTATTTCCTGCACTGATTTTAATATTCAAAATGTGTTGTTTTGAATCTAGGGTGCCAGGCAGGACTCGAGTATTCTGAGCCACTTCCAGGAGGTAAGTTGAATCCCTTGTGTATAATTTCTACGTTTAGGACCTCTGGCCTGACAGCTCCCTCTGACTTCCAGAGACAAGAAGTGATGGAAATGATAGTGAGAATAGAGTTGCCTGAAGTCCCAGATTTCTGCTTCTGTCTTCACTCCTCTTGTAGCCAGCGTCATGCCTGGGTTTGCCATCTCACAGAGAAATCTCTGTGTTACTACAAGGGAATTTTAGCCATAGGGATTTGGACCTGGTGGCTAGTCTCATTAGCTCATGGTGGGAACTAAAGTAAGATTAGAGGATCACGCTTGTACCAGCCAATGAGCACTGACTGCTCTGAGAACATGCTCATCTGTCTCTTACAGGATCTGGTCCCAAAACCTGTAAAATGTGTCCCAATCTCTGCTACTAGTCTAAGAAGGATCAAACGCTGTGCAATCTAATCACCATTATATAACAGCTGTGCACAATGAAGAGCCCCCAATCTCTATTTGTGCACTCATCTTCTACAGGAAGAAAGCGTATTATAAACAGAACCAAAAGAAACACCCCTGGGTTATTACAAACAGAATTTAAAAGTGTTTAGACAGAATTTTGGAGTGAGAAAAAAAATTCAGGTGGCTACTAGTCACTGAGTGCTGACTATATGCCAGGTAGTCTATTAACCTTATGTGGATTATGTCATTTAATCTTCAAACATTCCAATGATGTGGGTACTTTTGTAACTGCCACCTTATAGAAGATGAGGAAGCTGAGACATAGATGCGATGTTCAATCATTTTGTCCAGGTGACACAGTGATAAGTGGTAAGCTAAGCTTCCAACTCAGGACTCCAGAGTCACAAAGTTTTAATTCTGTAATTCTCAATCAGGTAGAACAGTGCCCAGAAATACCCTTAAGCAGAGGTAGCATACAAAATCCTCAATAAAACTGCAGCACTGAACAGTCAGACCACCCACGCCCTAAAAAGAGCAGATCCCGTCACAAAAAGTCACTCTGCCCATTGCAGAGAAGACCTCCATATAAATGCATCCAGAGAAGGTCACCAAGGGTGATGAGTAGAAGAATGTGTATTCCAATTCAGCAGCAAAGGGGCATCTAGAGATAATCCCTGGCATGCCAAAGAGTAGGTCAGATTAGAAATACAACATAATTCTATATCCTATCTGGTTCCAAGGCTGCAAATGCCGATTCTTCCCTGCTTCAGTAATGCAAGGTTCAGGAGATAAGACAGGCTGGGGCATCAAGTCTGGGTGAAAACAGGAAGAACTCACATAAGCTGGGAAAACAAGGTAGATGCTGATGCAGAAGTTTCCAGGCAAGGAAGAAGGTTGGAACTCAGAAGGAGAAAATAATAAAATCAGGAGCTAGAAGGGAATGAGAAGTTGAGAAGCTTGAGGTATAGCAATTGAGTGGAGATGCCTCGGAGGCACAGAATTGTACTGTAGGGTTAGACCATCATGGCGTAGAAGCAAGACACTGGTTCTTTATTTATAAACGTTATCAGGGAGCTTTGGTGTAATCTCTGCTAGCAGAAAGGCATCTTCATTAGAACGTTAGCTTGTGCCTGTCCTCACCTCAAATCAAAGCAGGCTGGAATAAAAGTCATCATCAGGGACTTTGTTTCAGAGCCAGTCAGAATTCTTAACACAACGTGTGATGAGTGCACAAATATCAAGCCCAAGAGGCAGGTGATTCTAACCTAGGCTTACCAGAGCAAAGACTGACTCTAATGGTGGACTCCATAGAAGCAACTGGACAGCCACGGCCATCCCCATGCCCACAGCAAGCTTCGGCCCAATGCAAGCAGCAATTAGCGTGAACAGAAAGAGTCTCTGGGTGAGTGTTCAGAAGTTAGGTGGGCAACTTCAGGAGATCCAGCATCAAGGGGATGGAATGCAGCCCAGGAATGGACCAATTCTGGGCCCGTTACTGAGCAATGATGTGAGAGGGAGGAGCAGGTGGTGAGACAGGAAGCATAAAGCCTGAAATATCCCCGGGGACCGGCAAATGGGCTGTCAAGGAGCCCAATGAAAGGTTGCAGTAAAGAGCGAAACCTGTAAGCTTCCATGTAGTTCTGAGGTTCCTGAGAAGAGGGTGGTTAATAGGAAAGAGAATAAGGGGTTACAACATAAATGTTGCCCTTGGAGAACCAGACCAGCATATAACGGATTCTCGGCTGGCAAAGGCCCTACCTTCCTGGTCCATGAAAGTTACCCTGAAAAATTTTTTGCAGTCATATAAAAAAGCTTCTGATTAAAGTAAACAACAACAAAAATAACTAATGGAGGACATAGTGTTTGGCAAAATATTCTCACATAAATTACTCCATTTGACCACTAGAGAAATTTACAGTGTAGACAAGTATTTCTAGAATGTCCATATGACAAGTGAGAAAGCTGAGATCAGGCAGTTTACTGAGGACACACCACCGTTACCAGGCCCAAACCAGAACTGAACCTAACTTTACCTCTACCTTCAAGAACCTTTTCAAACCACAAGGTAGCCCTCCCACCTTCAGCCTGTAACCTTTACAGAAGTATCAGGTATGTATTTTTATGGTTCTACCGTATACATGACACTTCATCCCACTGCGCTTGCCTACTTTTGACCTACGCAAGACACGGGGAGCAGGGATGGCGTCCACCTCTTGCTTCAACATTAACTCTTCCCCAACTCCATCCTGAAGAAAGTAGAGCCCTTTGAAAAATCAGGGCTGGTTCTTTAAAAACACTCTTTATGACCATAGAAACCCTCCCCCTTTTTTTGGTGGCTTTTGACCTTCTCCCCGTTTCCAGGGAGTCCCTGGAGAGATGTATCAGCTGCTCTTTGTTGGCCTAGGTGAGTTTGCTGCTTGTGAGCCTTGCAGGCTCGGCCGGGGCAAATGCAGAAGGATATGCACCGAGGATGAGAAGGTTGTTGGAAATTGCAAGATGAACTTCTTCTGTTGCCGACGGAAGATCAGGTGAAGCAGGCCAGCACTCTCCTGGCCTTCCAAGGAGGACTTGGTATTGAAGGGAGGACAAGAGAAGTTGTGTGCCTTACCCAGTTACACTGGGAGTGAGTCTCGGAATCATTCTCATGTCGCTCTCCCTTTATTTTGTTTCTTTGCTTATGTTTTAAGATAATCCTTAAAAAATCAAGATCTGAGTGGGTAGCTGATAACCTACTCAGATACTACTACTACGTATTTGTAGAGTACCTTATAATTTTCAAATCTTTCCCCCAAACTTTCCTCCTATGACTTAAGATCATCTAATGATTTTATTATCTCCATTTGTATTTGAAGAAATTGAGACTCGGAGAAGCTTTCATTTCTTCAAGGTCACAGCCCGGGAGCCAGAAAAGTTGTGTTCACCCCTGTCATGTGCTGTGTATCTATTTCTGTGTAATAATTTTAACCAAACAGATAAACAGAGACAGCATCTGCATCTGTGTTAATGGAATTATAATTCTACAGCATACTAGAAATATTAGCACACTGTCAGTCATCGATTCTAGTACTTACGGTGCATTTTTAAAGCAAATCATACCTACTCAGTTAATGTCCATGCCACCAACTTTGCACTTCTCTTCTTGCCAGTAAATGAAAATGTCAGAGATTAATTTAAAATGCTCAGCCTGGACTATGAATGAATGGTTGACTGTATAACTTTTGCCTTATGAAATAAAATTTGTAGCTTCACACAGTAAAGGTCAGAATTACTTGTCCTATGAGCAGCTCCTCAAATTTGATCACTTGGGTTTCACATGGGTGGCTGACAGTGTTTTGCTTCACATTTGAGCTACCATCGTATCGTCTGTCGCTTCGCACTCCGATACATTCCTTGCCCTTCCCCTGCTCTGCTCTGAGCGCTGGCACTGCTCTCTGCAAACGCCCGTCTCCACACCTCCTGGCTTCTGGCCGGCGCCTGTCGATACGGGTGCATGGTGGGAGAAGGTGCTCCGTCAGTGGCTCATCTCCCATAGCAAAGCCCCTGCTTCTGTGTTCTGGCTTCTCCCTCCTTTCTGCCCCTGCAGGCACAGCTCCCGCCGGCTAGTCCTGGCTCCTGGGCTCACACCACAGCCTCCCGCTTTCCCCCCAGCCAGCTAGGGCTAACCCTGGGGCTGCCTCATGGCTCCCGTTTTGCATGTTCAGCTTTTCCGACACTTCATCACTTCCTCTCCAAGTGAGATCATCTCTATCAAACTACCTGGTGTGGGAGCTGTTTTCATGCCTGGAGCCTGACCGATTGGGCTTTTCCGTGGGCTCTACTGTCAGATCAATTGACATTTGATCAATTGTCCTCCAAAAGAGACCTGAGTCATCACCTTTGCCAACCTGAGAGTGTTTCCCTCGTTTTCACAGGAATTAACTCAGGGAAGTGGGCAGTGGGGCAACGTAGGAATCTACAAGTGAGTGATCATCTGCGAGTGCGTGCTCCTCCTCAGTTCTCCACAGCGAAGAGTACTGTTGATGGTTTACAGAGGACCATGAAACCAGATACTCCCTGCTCATTCCAAACACCACATTCCTTGATTCCCCAAACTGAAAACACCCTGGACTCTAACTGATGTCTCTTTTATGGAAGGAGTCATGTGCATGTCTCAGAGTCATACAGAGAGGTGGACCGGTGGCTCTGCCCTGATGTTCCTTTACTCTTTACCTTGTACAGCATCCCATAGATGCTCGCCTACTCAGGAATTATTCCTTCTCTCTTCCTCTTGCTCTCTCCTCTCTTCTTCACTTGGCTTCCTTCTAGGACATTTTCATCCCCTCCCCTTCTTCCTGAAACACTCAGTCCTCCCTACAAAATAATAAAGTCTCAACCCATACTAATTTCTTATTAAATTCAGCACTTTCAGGGGTCAAGTGGCTGCCCTTGGCTTCTTCAGATAAATTTCTGTTGATTTCCATAGTAACTCATGGAGATCTCCAAAATCAGTCTGCTGGATTTTCTGAAAGGGAAAGTCTCCTACATGGTGGACAGGTCAGAGGGAAATGGTCAGGAAGAAGAGACACTGGTGCAGCTGGTTTTTCCCTGAAGTATCTCCACTCTAGTCTACATAATGCTCCTGCTTAGCATGACTTTACCTCCATTGATTTTGAAACCGTGGCTCTGGTCTAACTATGCTAACCGTGCATTGTCCCTTCTTGGTTTGGGGTTCCATTTCAGAACTCCCTCCCCATAGCTGAAAGGGAACAGCAGTGCCTGTAGAGTAAGATTGATCAGTTTGGGCTGAGGACAAAACATTAAGTATCATTTTCTCCCACATTCCCCCCTGAAGTACCGGACCCCAGATGCAGGAATAGTAAAGAAGTTGACCACAAAATGTGCTCTGAAACACTTAGCCTTCTTCCTGTGCCCGGAGGGTATAAAAGAAAGCTCAGGGACAGATTTCTTTGGAAAATGGTCTGCTGTGCTGTGATTGGGACCTCACTCTGGCTCTCAAGGAAAATAACACTTTCACATCAATCCTTATGAGATGGGCTTCATTTCAAGCAGCTACTTGGAAAACTCAACACTCTGCCCTGTCGTGCTCACACCTGACAGTATCTGCAGGCGAAGAACTCCAGCTGGAGTTGTCCACAGTGGCAGGACAGAAAGGTCAGCCATGGGGTGGCTGCATTTACCATATTAGGCAGGGCAAAAGGGGCGTGGCTCCCATGGACCAAGCAAACGCTACACAAGATCACTGGGCTGAAACCATCCTATAGGAAACTCCCAAATACTGTGCCCTGCTAAAGCAAAGGGACTCAGTAGTAAGTGGTTTTAGGATACAGCCCTGGGAGGTGAGGGGTGGAGGGAGATTCCTAAGATGGACCAGAAAGAACATCAACCATTCAGGAAACTGTGCAAGGCTGTGGGCCACACAGGAACCTCAAAAGAACACATCAGTGTGTTCCCCAAAAGGCGATCTACCTTGGAATATTCTTGCACTCGTTTCTTTCACTGTGTCACAAAGTACCACAAAAACTAGCAGCTTAAAACACCACACATTCTCTCACACTTCTGTGGGTCCCAAGTCCAGGCATGGTGTAGCTGGAGCCCCACTCAGGGTTTCGCGGGACTGACAGCATGGGGTTGGCTGGGACTTTCATCTAATCTGAGGCAAGAGATCCCCTTGCACCCGCTCTGGGGCTTTGGGGAAAATTCTGTCACTTGCAGTTGTCGGCCTGTGGTGGGTGGCTGTCCTCTTGCAGGCTGTCAGCCAGGAGGCTGTCCTGAGCACACAGAGGCTGCCTGGCATTCCTTGCCCTGTGGCTCTTTCCATAAACAGGCAGGTTTCTCCTTCAAGGCCAGGCAGAGTGTCTCTCATACTTCAAAACTCCAACTTCTTTCTAACAGCACAAAAGAAATGGGAGAAAACCAAGCTATACAGAGTAACGTTTTTGTTCACCATTGGAATGGGGTTATTATTAATTCAAACTAGATTGTTTAAAATTGATTGCAAACCCCCAAGTCATTTATAATATAACTCAAACATACATAGCACCACAAATGGCAAGGGAATTCAAATGGTACCTCAGGAAATATCTATTTAACACAAAAGAAGACAGTAATGCAGGAATGGGGTGGGGGAGAAATAATGTAGAAAACAAATAGCAGGTGGCACCTGGGTGGCTCAGTCGGTTCAGCATCTGACTCTTGATTTAGGCTCAGATCATGATCTCAGGGTCGTGAGATTGAGCCCCATGTCGGGCTCCACGCTAGATGTGGAGTCTGCTTGGGATTCTCTCTCTCCCTCTCCCTCTGTCCCCCACCCCCAGGCTCTATCTCTCTCTCTGTCTCTAAAAAAAATAAATAAAAAAGAAAACAGCAAATGGCAGATGTAAATCCTACCTCATCAATTATGGCATTACATGCAAATGGATTAAACACTCCAGTTAGAGCCTAGCAGAATGGAGTTTTTTTAAAAAAAGATCCAACTATATGCTGTGTGCAAGAGACACACTTTAGATTCAAGGAAATGAAGAGGTCAAAAGTAGAAGAATGAAAGAACATGGAGCTAGGGACAAGAGAACTTTGTATAGTGAGAGGTGCATCAACCCCTCAAGAAGACATGACAATGATAAGCATGTATAAAACAAACAAGAACCACAATGAAGTGAGAACTGACACATTGAAGGGAGAACTCGATAATTCAACAAAAATATGAATGTTTTATGGCCTAGTGTGTGATCTATTTGGATGAATGTATCATATGTACTTGAAAAAAGTGTGTGTGTGTATTTTGCAGTTGTTTTATGTTGTACTGTGTAAATATCAATTCAGTCAACACAGTAATAGAGTTGTTTAGGTCAACTTTGTGTTTACTAACTTTTGGGTCTACCCTTTGCTGAGAAGAGCGATATCAAAATCTTCTGCTCTGAATGTAGAACTGTCTGTTTCCCCCTTCACTTCAATCAGTTAATGTGTAAACATGTTACGCAGCATCCCGCTTTCTATTTGATAATATATTCTTTTTTTTATCTGAAACGAATATTGCCACTCCAGCCTCCTTACTCTTGATAGTTTCATAGTTTATGTTTTTCCATTCATTAGCTTTCGACCTTTCTGTGTCTCTTTATATTTACAATGCTTTCCTTATAATTTGTGGTCTGATTTTACTCTGCCAATTTATGTCTTAGCTTTGACAATTCACAATTATGGGTGATGTCCCCATTGGAGTAGGCTGGGTAATGGGTGCACAAGACCTCTCTGTACCATTTTTGCAACTTATTGTGAGTCTATAATTACTTCAAAAGAAAAAAAATGTTTGGAGAGATGCTTCCTTTATAGATCACACATAGTTTTGTCTTCCTGTTTAATTCATCTAATTATCTCTACCTTTTTTTTTTTTAAAGATTTTTTTTTTTTAAGATTTTTATATATTTATTTGACACAGAGGGAGAGACAGCGAGAGAGGGAACACAAGCAGGGGGAGTGGGAGAGGGAGAAGCAGGCTTCCCACGGAGCAGGGAGCCCGATGTGGGGCTCGATCCCAGGACCCCGGGATCATGACCTGAGCCGAAGGCAGACGCTTAACTGGCTGAGCCACCCAGGCGCCCCTAATTATCTCTACCTTTTAAGGAGAATGTTCAGTCCCTTGATAGTTTTACATAAGTAATGATAGATTAGTTAGATGTTGGTCTATGAATTTACTATTTTTGGTGTGTTTGTCCTCCCTGAGCTTATTCCTCTGTTCTCTCTCATCTTCTTCAGATTATTGGGATATTTGAATCAAAACTTCCATTATAAGGTGTTAATTATGATTACTGGTTTCACTGGGGTATCAATACACATCCTTAAGTTTTTATATCTACTTAGAGTTGATATTAATCTACCTTATTCAAAATTTGGAAGCCTTGTAATTGTATAGGTAGATATATTTCTCCCCATTCTCATAACAGACCTTTTTGCTGTATTTTTTTGTATGTATCACATCCATTATAAACCCACAAGGCAATGTTACAGTTTCTGTGTTAAGAAGTCACGTACATTTCAAATAAATTAAAAGACAAAGTATTTTTAATACTTACTCTGATATTTATCATGTCTGACGTTTTTCATTCTCCTTGAAAATCAAGTTTCCTTCCGGTAGTTCCCCTCACCTTTTACAGAATTTCCTTTTACAGTATTCCTGTAGGGAATCTCTGCTAGAGAAAAATTCTTTTCGTTTTCTTTGCCCTGAAAATATGTTCAGTCTATCTCCCCCCCTTTTTTTCTTTTATTATGTTCCATTAGCCCACATATAATAGTACATCATTAGTTTTTGTTGTAGTGTTCCACGATTCATTATTTGCGTATACCACCCAGTGCTCATTGCCACACATTCCCTCCTTAATGCCCATCACCCGGTTACCCTTTTTTAAAGGACTTTTTCCTGCAGATGGAGTTTGGAGTTGGCAGCGCTGTGCCTGTTTTCCTTCGGGGCTTTGAGGTGCATGCACGGTCACCTGACCTCTTTTGTTTCTGAACAGAAGCCAGTGGTAACTCAGTTGCTGTTTCCCTGAACTGAAAGTGTTACTCTTCTCTGGATGCGTTCACGATTTCCTCCCTTTTCTGGGTTTCAGGAGTTTGACTGTGATGTGCCTAAGCATGGTATCCATGTCCTTTGCGATTTGCAAAGCTTCCTGGTTTGGTCAATTTGTCTTTCACCAAATTTGGGAGTTTTCAGCCATTATTTCCTTAAACTACTTTTTATCCCATTATGTTTCTCTCCTCATTCTGAGACTTTAATTACCTGCCTTTGATATTATCCCTCAGGCCCTCAAAGGCCTGTGTTTCTTAATCTTTTTTCTCTCTGATCTACAGATCTCATAATTTTTTTGATTCAGTGACTCTTGATCCTGTCATATTTTCTATGCTATCAAATCTATTCGGTTAATTTTTTTCAGATATTGTATTTTTTAGTATCGAAGTATCTTTATATTTTCTGTTCTCTAATGAGATTTTCCATATTTAAAATTGATTGCAAGCATATTTTCTTTACTATTGGAGCATCTTAAAATAGATATATTAAATTCCTTGTCTGAAATATTTCAACATCATCGATGTCCTGGACACTGTGAACGTTGTGTTGAAGAGGATGTGAATACTGCTACAGCCTCAGAAGAATTGCTAATTTTTTTAAATTTATTTTTTTAAGATTTTATTTATTTATTTGAAAGAGAGTGAGAGAGTGAGAGAGAACAGGCAGGGGGGAGGGGCCGAGGCAGAGGGAGAAGGAGACCCCCCCTGCCGAGCAGGCATCCGGATGTGGGACTTGATCCCAGGACCCTGGGATCATGACCTGAGCTGAAGGCAGATGTTTAACTGACTGAGCAACACAGGCACCCTGATATTTTTGTTTTAACAGGAAAGTGACTTTATTAAACTCAATTTGCAAATATTACCTTGGCTGTAATGGGCAGCAGCTCAAATCTCAGGGGTGTTTGTGTGTTTGTCATTTTGTTTTACCTTAACTAGGTGCAAGCATCGCTCAAGGGTTAACAAAAGTCATGGGCAGAGTTCACACGTAGAACCTAAGCTCCCTTCTCTGGGTCTTCATTTTCAGCAGATAGAGTCTCCCTTGGCCCTGGCTTTGTGTTCTAAGTTTAGAAAGAGGATAGATATTTTTGTTTGTTTTGAGTTAACCTCTCCATGCCACATTGCAATCAGAGAGAACATACTCTGTGTTGTTTCATTTTTCCAAGTTTTGACTTTTTTCTAAAATATGCCTGTATTTGTTTCAACTTTCATATTCTTCAGGTAATTTTTTTTCCCAAAGTTTTACTTATTATCAGTAGGAGCTCACTTTGCTTTATTCGAAATGGAACTCCTTGTTTGAGTTTTAATCTTTCAAATAACCCCCTTACTTAAAACCCTTCAATAACTTCCCTGTGATTTTAGGATAAAATTCAAATTTCTTAGTAACATATAAGTAAACATAAATAGTTCTCCAACCCATATTTGTTGAATGAAAGCTATTCCCATAACATATGAGATATGGTCATATTTAATCATAATGTCGTTATCCTTAATAATAATATCTTACAAATGTAAAAACTTGGAGCATTTAATAACGATTTCCATATTAATTGTTTCATGGTTTCCTCTAACTAAACAGCTATCAATTAATAAGTCAAAGAACCCATATATTTTGAACATCTACTGCTGCAAAGCACTGTCACGAGGAACGAATGGAAGGAAAAGGATGGAAGGAGAGTCATTCTTCCGTGGAGCTTATAGTCACATTGGACAGATAAAAATTTTTCATATACTATAATTTTTGAAAAGCAATTTTACCAGGCACCCATTAATAACTGCCAAGTGAATCTTATAAGAGACCAAGTTGAATGTAACATCTTAGAGAAGAAGAAAAGAAATGGGGGTTATAGACCTTCTGGAAGTGGAGGTACCTAAAATGTGGTTTCAGGGAAAAATAGATGCGGAGGCAGAGACATAGAATAGAAGAATACAAGCAGGAGAACAAGCCTTACTCTCCCAAAAACATCACTGGGGTAATACCTGATCCAGCAGCCCACACATTACTCAGTGGAGCATGAACAATAGTTTCTTCTTAATGAATATCACAAACCGAAGTTGACTTCCAGCCCTTCCAGAGCTGCAGAACTTGTTTTAATCAACTTTCCTTGGTAAAAGAGCTGCATTCTAGCAACTGTACCCTCTCTCCACCGATGTCTGGAGCCATGAGAATCTTTTTCTTAATTTCTGCTGCTCTCATTCTCCTTGTTCACATTTTCTCAGGTAAGAAGGAAATCCTAATAGATGTAACCATGGCAATCTGTCTTTTGAGAAGAAAGCTCAGGTTTTAGAAAAGTTTGTGACTCATCCCTGTGTTCTAAAAAGGTCCCAAGACAAGCCAGTTACTGGAAATCTTTCCTTGAGCTTAGACACAGAACAACAGGACCACACTGAGCCAGACTAGCTCCACCCAGAAGAGTATCTAATTTCCCTCAAAGCTCTACCAAGGGCTTCAACGCAAGCTTCAGGATATGCCAAAGTGATTGCTCTAAAATGAGAGAACACTTCAGAGGCAAATTCCAAACACACTTGTTAATTTAGAGAATTATAATTTTTGTAGCCTAAATGAGACTAAACTCATGATAAGAGGTTCTTAGTCTATTTTTTTATGTCTTACTAGTTGGTCCAAATCTTCTAATCTGAGACTATTTAGAATTTCTTCCTAGTTCTCACATACTGATGGAAAATTATATCATTTAAACAACTAACATCTTGATTAGTTTTCTTTTCAATCTTTGAGAGCTTTGAAATGGTCTCTTTTTGCTCAGTACAGCCAAGACTCTATCCCTAAGAAACTTTTTAAAAAGATTTATTTATTTATTTTAGAGAGAGAGCTGGGGGAGGGTCAGAGGGAGAGAGAGAGAAACCCAAGCAGACTCCCCAATGAGCGCAGAGCCCGAGGTTGGGCTGGATCCCATGAGCCTGAGATCATGACCTGAGCCAAAATCAAGAGTCAGATGCCCAGGGGCGCCTGGGTGGCTCAGTTGGTTAAGCGACTGCCTTCAGCTCAGGTCATGATCCTGGAGTCCCGGGATCGAGTCCCGCATCGGGCTCCTTGCTCAGCAGGGCATCTGCTTCTCCCTCTGACCCTCCCCCCTCTCATGCTCTCTCTCTCTATCTCATTCTCTCTCAAATAAATAAATAAAATCTTTAAAAAAAAAAAAAGAGTCAGATGCCCAATGGACTGATTCACCAAGGCGCCCCCCCTAAGAAATTTTTATATCATCCCTTCTCAACAACACTTCATTCTTTCTGTTATGAAGCCATTTCTAATGGGGGTTCCCCAATTATCATGAAGCACTTTACTTCTTCATGTTTCCTGGATTTCTACACTTATTTATTACACAATCAGACCTCATAGATATGAAATGTGTGCCTACCACTTAATGAGAAATTGGGCACTATAGCAAAAGTAGGTAATGTGGAAGTCAAAAATGTAATCAGAGCATGGTCTTCACCCTTAATTTGCTTGAAGTTTATGATTTCATTATTTCTGTATTGGTAAAAAACAGGTTGCCCAGAATAGTAAATAGGTATTTGATACATTTCAAATGTGTAAATAAGTGAATGGATGAGATGGAAAGATGCACAAAAGAGTATAATACAAAACAGTTCCCATAAGCGCCATAAAAGATGTAAACTATAAAGAGAAGCCATGGAAATAGAAGCATGGTTCTAACTGGGGGGATCAGGAGGGGCTTCCTGGGAGGTGGTAGTAGTTTTGCCCTTTTGAAAACAGGCATAAAAACATGCCCTCGGGGTTCAAAGTCTCATTTATCAAATCAGTTTCTTAGCTTCTGCCCCAGTCTCTTTTCTCGGAGGTCAGACAATGGATCCAGGTAGAGAAACACATTTGAGGCCTTCTTCTCCATTCGCATTCGTCAGGTCTCTGACTCATTAAGGGCTCCTTGTCCCCAAACTCAGCCCAAGCACATTTGAATCCTAACAATAAACACAGTGTGGGCTCGAATTAGGACCACCACGATCACAACAACCACACAGAATCGCAGAGTTGGGAGTGAGTTTAATGATCAATACAAGAGGTAACACAATTGAGGTTGAATCTCAGTAGCAATCCTTGTAAGTTCTGTCAACTCTTGTGCTTCAACTTCCTTTCTATAAATGGTAATAATAATAGGATTGTTTGAAAGATGAAGACACTTGTTACATTAATTAGAGAAGAGGCAAACTTATTTTAACAAAGACACTTAAAAGGAGAGTAAATGGAAAAAAATAGTTTATTTTTCTCTTATGCAAAACTCCAAAAATAGGCAAGTTGACTATTGTGGGTAGAAAGAAGGCTCTTCTCCATCAGGTCATGTTGAGACTAGGGCAGAAGGTCAACTTTGCATCCTAACGTGACTGTTTTACCTGGTTCTAAAGATGCTCTAACGGGAAGGGCTGAAAAGTAAATAAAGGGCATGATCAGAAAGATTGCATAGAAGTAGCTACATCATTCCACTCCGGTTTCATTGATCCAAACTTATTCACGTGGCCATACAGAGACACAGGGCCAGGGACTGACGTCTTTCGCTGAGTCTCCATGTGTTATCCATTGTCTGAAGGGAAAAATAACTGCTTGGGAAAGGTTTAACAGTCCCTCTGTTTGTATAAACTGCTTAAACAAAGACAGGCACATCCTCTGTGCCCTGAGAAAGTTCACTATTACTGTTGCTTGCCTGTCATTGTTTTTTATCATCATTCTCGTTCTTGTTATCTGCCCCAATTAAATATTTAAACACCTTATACATATTGCACGTCAGTTGATTGCCCAGAAGCCTGATGAAGTTCAGTGGTCTATTTCCCAAGTTCAACTTTGGACTATTTAAAAACTTTCCACTATTTTGAGCAGAAATCTAAGGCCATGCGATTCCTTTCCATTGGTCTGAGTCCTAATTGAAGTGCAGTGTCTCTTCAGCACGTATAACATCTCAGTTATATGACAACCATATGTATTCTTTCCCCCGCCCCAAAGCTGTACTTTCCAAGAATAATTTCCTTTTGAGAGTAACTGCCTGTTCTTTCTATTTATTTCTCCTGAGAACACGTATCGCTAAAAACTTTTCTCAATCATTCCTCTCAAAATATTTTTACTCTCCTCAGCTTAGTCTTGTTCTGAAGGGAAACCCATTGCTTATGCCTCTCTAAATTCCAGAATTAAATCCATTATTCCACTGATATGCTTACAAAGCAGACCAGTACCACGTTTCTTTTATCTTTGCACCTAAAATTGTGAAACTCCACAACCACACAGCAGTGCATGTGGGCTATCGTTGACCTGCCTACAGTGTCAACAGCGTCGTCTTTACATTTTGTTATATATCCTAGACTATTAATTTGGAGATGTGAGAAAATCACATATTGGAAAGGACTGTTTATTGGAATTACAAAGTATACTGCCTCCCTCCCAGGAAGAAATACTCTGCTTCTAGATATCCTAGAAATGATTGTGGCAGAGGGAATTGAATACAAAGTAAGGACGCTGTATCAATTGTGCGGGGAATCTGAGCTCCCACACGCTGTTCAGGTGGCATGTGCTTTTTCTGATCTCTAGGCGTGTACTCTGTGTCTGCAGGAGATTCAGTAATGGGGAGTTGTGAATTTGGCCCGGGTGATGTCGTGTTGCTTTCCGGTCACCAATGACTGGGTAACTGAAGCCCTGCTTTCTTCACTTTAGCCCGCGGAGGAATATACAGAGAGATGCAGTGTCAGAAATTGGATGGGCGCTGTGAAGTCGAGTGCCTCTCCTTCGAAGTTAAGATTGGGGGCTGTCGAGCTGAATTGACACCACTTTGCTGCAGGAAAAAGAGGAACAAGCAAAAGCCAAGCAACAGCTACAAAAAGTGAGAGGCAAAGGTCCCCTGGCTGTGAAGCCCATGCAGCAAACCTGTCTGGATTTTCTCTCTTGACCTCCAAGGCTGGCATTCTTTGAATGAAGCTGTCAGTCCAGCTCCTGGCGCTGCGGAGAAATGCCCTCTCTGGGCCGTGAGCTGCCCAAGGGAGGGCACTGTGTTGTGTTCACCTTGGCAATTCCCACTTGCTGGCATAGGGCCCATTAATTATTTTATTGATTGATAAAGTAAGTGAGCAAATGAACAGATAAAACAAGCAGAATGGAAAGGTGGGACCATGCTTGAGAGGAATTCTAACGTCCTGGCTTCAGACAGAAGTGTGACCCTGGGCCTTTGCTATTCAGACGCTGGTGTCTGTAATAAGAGGAGATTCAACCACATAGTAAAGAGCCCACCTGCTGGACATGAGTTGTGGCTGCCTTAGCCATACTGTGGGCATGGGCTTCTCCAGCTCCTTCATGGGTAGTTGTTAGAATGGCTTCCACTCCCTGTCCCATCTGGGACATCAAGTGCCACAAAGAAATTGGCCCATGTCAAAGTTTAAGCTGGGCCAAGAATGGGAGCATCTTCATTCTGGCTACTTGCAGTGAGAATGTATCAATCACAGCCTATTCAAGCGTAAGTTCCCTAGAGATAGTCTAACTCAACACCCTCATTTCCAAGAAGGAGATACAGGCCTAAGAAGACCCCACCCTTGCTGGCTTAGTCACAGTCATATGCAGACTTCAGGCCTTTTGGTCTTATATTCTTAGCACGTCCACAGAATGGTGTGCTGGCCAAGGGCAGAAGCCTGGAGAAGGAACACTTTTCAGCAGCTCCAGTGAGCAGTTGGATGGAGGAAGAAGTGGAAACCAGCTGCAGAAAAACTGCACACTTTCCAAAATCCCTCCTGTGACCCTGCGATCCTTGCTTTTCCGGGCCAATGGTAATGGCACCCAGGTTTGCCTCTGTCCTGACTTGCCAAAATTCAGAGCCCCAGCTTTCGGGTAGAGCAAGATATATTTCATGGGTCGTTTTCATCCTCCATTTACAGCACACCCTTCCAGAACAGAAGAAACACAGCCCCTTGTCTCTGCTCTGGAGAATTTCCTTACCTATTCACTTAAGCCCGCTTCCTGTAGGGATGTAAATAAGAGAGAACAAAATAAAACACAATTTCTTAGGACAAGACAATTTGTAAAAGACTGTAAAATAAGAAATAAAAATGTGTTTTAAAAAATGTTCTGGTGCTGCTACATATCTTTATGGCTAATGGGCTGAATTTTTTATTCTGAAAACTATACAAGAGAGAAGCGGGCGGATGAAGCTCTCTGTTGCAAGTGTCTCAGGTCCTGGGCTTTCCCCAGAATTTCCTTACCAGTCTCAGGTAAAATAACTGCCTTTCAGAATCTAAATGTACTTAGATCTCTTCCCTTGTTCTTCCTCCCTTTTTTCTCCCCTTTCCTTGCCAAATGAACTGTGGTGTGTGTAACATATCCCTCTTTACTTCTCAACTTAGAGAAACATCTTCTGCCACCTTCGTGCTGCTGGGATTTCTCTTGATAAGGAGACCAGTGAGTGACCGCTTAGGCACGTCTTGGTCACCATTCCCTCTTTCTAAATACCCAGTGTAATTTCTGTTGGCCTACATGGGCCTTAACTGATAAAAATCCTACACTGTATTTCCAACTTTAACTTCTTGCTGAAGTTTTATAAGGCATTGGTCTTCCTAACTGGATTTCTGATAGGCACCTAAAAGTAACTTGTGTTTATTACAATTTATCCCTTTCTTTCCAAAACTGACCTTCATTTACTATTCTAGATCTTAGTAAATATTGTTACAATTTACTCAGACACTCAAGTTAATAATGGCTTGCTCAGGCTTACTCTCCCTCACAAATCACACAATTCCCTTATTGCATGAATCTACATAGATTACTCACTAGCACGTGCAAATTGTGTTGTAACTTTTCTTCCCTTCTCTCTCCTCACTAACATTGTTCTCATTTACCTAGAATTGGGGTTTGGGCTTTGTTCCACATTTCACGTACGAAACAGAAGTGTCACACTCAGATTTATAGGAGTTCTTAGAACATTAAAATATTAAAGCTTAGAAGTGGGCTTGAAAATAATGTAAGTCAATGTTTCCAGAACCAAATTGATTCTAGTCACCTAGAGTATTTTTGGAAGTCAGGGGTCGGCCCCCTACTCTAACACTTTCATATTGGGAACTCTTCAGTTAAGAATCTGAATTTTTAAAACCACGTTTCCAATCAAATCTCCTGCATAGTGGTTTTTGGCAACTATAGATCACTGACCAGAGCATCTGAGATTCAAAGGTGACCCTGGTTTTGTGTCCCACACTTCTAGCTAGAAGCCAGGATGGAGCTTCAGAACTAAAATCCAAAAGTCCTGCCTTTAAGTCCAGTGGTATTTCACTGTCCCACACTTTTCGAAAAGGAGATATTGAGAGGAACTGAATAAATGGCTCACCTCCTTGCTCAACTCGGGGAAGAAAAGCTCAGACTTTAAAGACTGATTGATTGATTGATTGATTGATGCGAGAGAGAGCATGCATGAGTTGGGAGGAGTGACAGAGGGAGGAGAAGCAGACTCCCTGATGAGCAGTGAGCCTGATATGGGACTCCATCCCAGGACCCTGGAATTATAACCTGAGCCGAAGGCAGACACTGAACCCACTGAGCCACCCAGGCACCCTAGAAGCTCAGACTGTAATGGGAAGACAAATATATGTCCAGCAAACTAACATACAACGTGTTAGGTCCCACAGCATGATGGGAAGCCTGTGGGAGCTCAGAACAGGATGACTGAGTACAACAGGAGTTAGTGGAGTCTGGACCAAGTTCACAGACAAAATACCCAACACTGTCAGACCAATTGCTTTGTCAGTCTAGCCTAAATCACTTTAACTCAACTGAAAGATTGTTGTTCCTTTCTGTTGCCAATATGTGGGTAGCTTATGTACCCATTTGACAATTATTTCCACTCAAAACTGCCCACTTCCATGAGCCTCCAAAATAACAAGGACTCTCTGTCCCCCCTTGAAGACCATTCTGCTCTCATGGGATACCACTGTCCCTAGATACCCTTAAGGAGGTATTGAAATGTCCTCATTATGCAAACAGAGCCATACTACTGGTCCTGATGAGCTTTGGACTGAAATGAAGCCATTTTCCACCTGTCTGTATGGGTACTTCACCCATGAGAACCATTGTCATTTTCCTTTGCCATTCTATTCTTTTTCCGAACCAAGTCTCCCCAGGGAACAAAACAAATTTATTTAAAACTTGGTCAGTCTGAGAATCTGAGCACTTGAGAAAATCCTACACACAGGACAAAGTCCCCACTACCTACACAGTGAGAAGAGGCCCCATGGGAAAGTCAATGTTTGAGGGAACAGTAATCTCCTGATCCCTGAGTGATGGTTTCTGATTGTGTGCCCCACATCCTAGGTCTGGTAAAGACATACTTAGATGCAGTGCAGTCAGAGGCTTTCCAGGTGTCTAGAACCATCTGTGCTTCATCACTAGAACGGAACAAGATCTGGGTAACAGAAAAGGGGGTATTTTCCTCATAATTTTTTGTCTCCAAACGTCTTGGCTTATGTTCTCCAAGAGTTAGTGATTCTCAGATAATGGCATGACAGAGCCATGTTAAAGCTGTTGGACCCAGGCCGAGGGTAGTGATAAGGACCTACTTGTAAGGATAACTGAGTCTAAGAAAATGGGCTCCATACAACTGATCTTTTGGGATTGACTCTGTCTGTATGGCTTTATTCCACCCTTGGCTCTCCCTCCCTGTTCCTTTTCAACCCTGGTCTCCTCAGATGGATTCCTCCTGAGATTCTAGCTGACTCCCAAACCAAACATGCCCTTCTACATTCAGGGTAGAAACAGGAACTAGCGGTCTTAACCATCCTGCCCAGACATGCCTAACCGCAGCCTGCATCAGACTCCCTGCTTTGGGACAAGAAAATGACTGGAAGTGTAAAAGAGAACAGCCAGTGTCTAGAACTCCTGGCCAAGTGTATTCAAGGAGGCATAAGCAAAATTATTACACTCGAAGTAGGACATTTATTCATTTGTTTTGAGGAACAAGAACTTTAGGGTTTGCTGAAACGTAGGAAGTAGACATAGAGGTAACAATAGTCCTAATTACCAGCAGCAGTAAGTCAAAACGGGGAGAGAGGAATGCTGAAGGTGGTGCTGGTGTTTATGAAGTACCACGCATTGCAAACAGATGGACAGTCCTTGGAAATGTTTAAAGTCCCTTCCTTTTTCCAAAAAAGTCTTGTGTTGCCCTCGAAGGCACAGGATGGTGACTGCCTGCTTACTCCAGCAACTTCAGCACTCTTGAGGTCCTCTCCAAAGCAGTGTAAGGCTCCCTGCTGGCCTTTGTTATCCCCCTACTGGTCTGGTTAACAGGCTCACACTCCAATACGGTTACCTGGCCTTCTAGGGGTCTGATGAAAGAGGTGGCAGAAGGGCAATGGGGATGCTAAGGCTAAGAAAATGCTGGGGTTTAGTGGGAGTCCTAGGCATGGTTTGTGGACACTGAGTGTGGGTCTGGTTCCTGCCTTCTTGGCATGGCACTCAGGGCTGGCTAAACACCTGAAATCTGATGGGTATGGTGGGGCTGGCCGGTCCCAGACCAGGGGTCCTTCCACCTCCACGCCTTAGGACTCCCCTGCTAGGATGTGCACACAAGTTCCCTAGTTCACCCATGACCTGAACCTAGTTGGCTTGGCTTTCTAGGGCATAGGCTGCCTGTTTTTGCCTTATGGAATAATTTTCTTGGTGAAAACCTAGGGCTCAGAGTCTGAGATACCCAGGAAGATGGTCCTGGTACCTTGTCACTTGACAAGGAATTTGAGGAATCTGTACCTGAATCTCCCACCTCCTTAGGTTTATAATAGTCTATTGACAGTATTAATAGTTTTAATAGTGTTAAAGTCATTGTGATCATCCTCCAATCATTATGTTGGTATTGATTATTACTTTGATTGTTATGTTTCTTATTATAGATTGTTCACAGGCAGTTGTTACAAAACATTGAGTATAGTTTCTATTCATGAGGAGTGTCTAATTTTTGGAGACCATTTCTGATGGTTCCCAAAAGACCTTCACACACTGAGGCTACAGTTCTCCTGCCCCACTGCTTGGTCTCCTCTCATGCAGCAACCCTCTCAACATGCTCATGTCCCTCTCCTGAGGCACATACCCACCCATGCTGGCAGGGAAGCCATGTGGATAATGTCCCCAGGTTGGCTGAGCCTGGAAACACGTACACGTTCCCTCCAGAGATCAGACCCATATCCTGTACAGCTGGAAGAACCAGACAGATCTCCTTGGCTCACTCAAGCCAGGACAATCTTTCTAATTCCATTTTCGTGCCCTGGAACTGCCCCTGCCATCCTAAAATCCTGGAAAACATATTACCAGGTGCCTGAGCCACCCTCAAAATTCTCTACCTTAGCTCAGAGCTCAGGGTTCAGCAGTGCCAAAATTAGAGTCACACGGAGGGAATCCCTGGTCCCGGGACCTTTTGTAAGTATTCATTGTCCCCTTAGGGCCTCAGGAAATGCTCAGGCTGCAGCTGCAGGGCATGGAGATGCAGACCTACCAACCTGAGCACCTGCACAATGTCAAGTCCTCCTGGGAGCCTAGGAAATGCTTCTGCTGGCCAGCATCACCCCCTGCTGGTCAGAGAGCACCGAACAAGACACCCTCTTGTGAACTCCCCTGTGGACTTCCTCAGGTGTGGGTGGAACACAAGGCAGAAGGTCATCCAGGAGGTGCTGGCCACTGTCATGTAGGGAGCTGAATGGATGCTTCTGGATGCTTTCATGAGATCCATTTAAAACAGTGTGTGTGTGTGTGTGTGTGTGTGTGTGTGTGTGTGTGAATGCAGATGTAATTCCAGGAAGAGAATGTTGGATATCAAAATTTCTGTGGTTGACCTATAGTTGATTTTTCTGTGGTTTTTTGCTTCATGGCTCATGGGCGCATGCACTATTTGCATTTTACCTAAGATTCTACTCAATTTAGACTCAAATAAACAATAAAACTGACTCCATTTGATTAAATCATTCCAAATTTAAAATCCATTTGAACAATTTAAAATCTTTTAATTAAAAACTGAAATGTCATAAATAGCATCCTAGTTAAGACATCTTTTTGATTTCCAGGGATGCATAACAAGTGACCATAATCTCAGTGGCTTGAGACATTTATTCCCTCACAGTCCGGAGGCCAGAAGCCCAAAACCAAGATACCAGCAGGGCCACATTCCTTCTGAAGCCAAATCAGTGACAAAACCCAGGCAAATCGCTCGTATATTTCTTGGTGTCTTTAGCAAAGAGGAGAGATAGACTTTGGTGTCTCTATTTCCTAAGCTTTATACATTTTCAGAAACTTTTTTTTTCATTACAAGTTACATAGTGCATTACTCATTTTCTAATGGAAACTGATAATCATCACAAGTGCAAAATAATTCTCTCATCCATTCAAACAATTTCTGCAGACACTGCCCATTCAAGCTGGTCAAGACATACTGACACCTTAAAGCCACAGGCTAAATGTGAGTGCGTTCCTCCCTGCATTTCAATGTCCAACCTCATACTGTGTCTAAATGGCACAAGTCTACAGCAAATACATACTTAAACAACAGAACCTAAGGTATCTTGCTGCATAATTCCCAGAGGTAAAATTTAAAATCTTGCAAAATGAACACTAGATTTTGGATATGTACTCATATTGGGATGGAGCTTAAAAAAGGTGTTTTTACAAAGAAGTGTGAAACCAGCCTCAGGATTTCTATTGTTATAATTTCTGGGCCACACCTAGGTAGAAAAACATTTATAAAGGCCTTTATGATCACTGTATATATGAATCATATTAGAGAGAGTTCAAAAAGTTTGGGAGAAAAGCAATGGACTGTAATCTTGCCAAAATAATTTGTTGGTGCTACATGCATTCTGGCTGGTGAGGAAGATTGTCTTCCTATGTGATCCCTGAGCTCTTTGGGAAAATGATGCTCCCTACCCTAGAAAACTAAGGTCCCACAATCCTTGGCTCACATGATATTACTCTGAAAGCAAAGTGGATATTCATAAGAATTTCCTTTGAACTTGGAAACTCTCAAGAAAACCTGTCCAGAAGAGTGCATGGAAGTTAGGGAGGTTGGGAAAGCGCTGAAATGTGTGTCCGTCCATTGTGGGAGGGAGGGGAGGGAGGTGGGCTGGCCTGAATGGTCTCTCTACAGATGAAGAGTGACCACACCCTAAATTTCTTCCAATCAAGTGTTTGGATGACCTTGTTCCTATTCACGTGGGTGGACCAAGCCATAAAGGGCTGAGGAGATGGCCATACCTGTCATTTGGAGACTGGCTCAGTGAGAGAAGCATCCCAGGGAGTGGACATCCAGGCATGAAGGGTGGGAACAATGTGGAGGAACCCCTGTCTGTGTGAAAATGACTGACAGCCATGGTCCCATCATCCCATTACTTCCTGTTTATATTGAAAGAACATTGGCCCAAATATATCCATGGATGGAGTCTAGGTAAAGATGTGTTTGGAAATACAAAATATGCACCATCTGGACAAACTTAGTGCATCTACACAAAGAAATAACAAACTACCATGGTACTGGATGAACTACAGCTACACGTGGCAAAAGACAGACTCTTCAGGAAGTTATTTGGGTCAAAAGGTAAGGAGCAGAATGAAGTAGAGTAATTGATAAATGTGCAAAGTTTTTAGTTGAACAAAATATATATTGTGAAAAGTCCACACATATATCTGTGAATACTTGCTAATTGCTTGGAAACGGTAAACAGCAACTAAATGCTTATTTTTCAGGAGATAACTGCATCCAGCCTGATTGAATCACATTGATTAAGTTCCCTTAACAATCTCCCTCCCTTGAGACAGCAGAGAAGATGGCAGGAAGAGTGACAAGTCAGTCATCACTACAATGTTCGGTGTAGATGGGGCTGGAGGACAGGGAGTGGGGGATGGGTGTGGCCCCTGACTCTCACCTTCTTCCAGGTAGACCCTCTTCCCTGGAACACACATACACACTCAAAAAGACAAATTGTTGAAAGATGTTTTCAGGGGCGCCTGGGTGGCTCAGTTGGTTGGGCGACTGCCTTCGGCTCAGGTCATGATCCTGGAGTCCCGGGATCGAGTCCCGCATCGGGCTCCCTGCTCAGCAGGGAATCTGCTTCTCCCTCTGACCCTCCTCCCTCTCATGCTCTCTGTCTCTCATTCTCTCTCGCAAATAAATAAAATCTTAAAAAAAAAAAAAGAAAGAAAGATGTTTTTATACCTAATGCCTAAGACATAATATTGATTGTCAGATAGGGGGGTGGTAGCAAACTCTGCCCCAAAAGGTACAGGTACTGGGATGCTGAGCAATTCCCTGTGGGAGAAGGGTCCTTGCCAACCATCTTTCCTGTCTCAAGGAAGGGAGATTGGGAAGGGAACCTAATTCAATCAACATGATCCAATCAGGCTGGATGCAGTTATCTCCTGAAAAATAAGCATTTAATTGTCTTTTATCATTTTCAACCAATTAGCAAATGTTCAGGTATATATGTGTCCACTTTTCACAATATGTATATTGTGCAAGAAAAAACTTTGCACATTTATCAGTTACTCTGTTACATTCTGCTCTTTACTTTTTCATGCAAATCACTGTCCCTAAAAATTCTGTCTGCAGCCATGTATAGCCGTAGTTCATCCATTTTCATGGTAGGTTGTCATTTCTTTCTCTCTTTTTTTTAAAAGATTTTATTTATTTATTTGAAAGAGAGAGACAGCAACAGAGAGCACAGGCAAGGAGGAGGAGAAGCAGGCTCCTCACTGAGCAAGGAGCCCGATGCGGGACTCGATCCCAGGACCCTGGGATCACGACCTGAGCTGAAGGCAGACGCCCAACCGACTGAGCCACCCAGGTGCCCCGGTGGTTTGTCATTTCTTTGTGTACATGCACTGAGATTGGGTTTTTGTGTCTGTTTTTTGTTTTGTGTTTTTTTTTTTTTTCCTGGGGTTCTTTTTAACTCCTCCTCTGGTTGGTGCATATTTGTATATTTCTAAGCACATCTTTACCTAGACTCCACCCATGCATACGTTTGGGCAAATGTTCTTTCAGTATAAACAGAAAGTAAGTAATGGGATGATGGGACTGTGACTGAAAGCTGTGTTCACACCAACTCCAGGCCCTCAGCATTGTTTCCACCCTCATGCCTGTTTGCCCACTTGCGCTGATCCTTTCAGGCTGTGAGTTGCCCCCACTTCTCCCCTGTGCTGATAGAAGGGAGGGTTCACCCACAGACACAGATCCAGTAATAAATCCAAACCTCTCCAATAATATCCCCATAACAAGCAAGCCTTAAATCTCAGTATCCTGCAGTTTAAGTGGAATGCCATATCCCATGAACACACCCAGATAGGGTCTCTCCACGTGTGCAGAACGCACACCTACAACGCACAAAATATTTCCTGTCCGGGACTATCTTCAAGTTAGGTGAGTGAGTGAATGAGGGTGTGTATGTGTGTGTGTTGTGGGGGAGGGGCCCGTGTACACCCAAGCTAGTAATGAGATCCCTGGACTACTTCCCTAGACTTCTGTCCCTTCTGGTTCTTCTTCTTGCTAGCTCTGGCTCTCCGTGCCAGACAAGGGACTATGCCCATGTCCCCTGCCCTCTGAGATGCGATGTTCCTGGCTAAAGTGTTGAGCCGGTTGAAGTTTTGTTCAGGATCATTCTTCAACATCTCATATTTGGACTGGTGAATTATGACTGCATGTGCAGGAAGAGCAAATTCTACTTTCCTGACATTGAATTCAGCCTTAGGTCAGTTGCGTTCTTGGAGGAATCTCCACTGGTCTAATGTGATTTGTTGCACTGATGTCTCTTCCACGTGATCCTCTAATTCAGGAACTTTGATTCTGGAGTCGGTTTTGGGCTCCCTTTGGAACCCAACCAAGCCTGAGTGGTCAGCCTCAAGGGATGTGGCTCCCTCACCGAGTGACTCACTCACAAGTTCTCTTTCCAGTTTGGTCTTCTGGATGTAAAAGAGGACATAGGCATGTTGGCTCAATGCACAAGTCACATCACAGGCGGTGACCTTAGCATCATCCATTTTATACCACTGGCCATTTCCAGCTTTTACGAAACAGAAGTAATGTCCGCTGTGACAACTCCACCCAGCGTGCACCAGCACAGCATAGAGCACATAAACCAACGGCCCTGCCCTCTGCTCACACAGGTAGGGTTGCATGTCAAGGTGCTCAGGATATTGTACGTCCTTAGCCATTTCGTTTCCCGTGAAATCTGAGAATCGTTTCAACACCAGGACAAGGACCTTTGAGGGAATGTGCAAAGTCAGCGTCTTGGAAGCAGGCACCTTCCCTAGACAAGTACTACAATGATAGGCATTTTCACCATCCAACCTTTTGGGCTTCACCAACTGCTCCAAAGCTTGGCTCACACTCTGAGCTGCCACGATGTCCAAGCTAATGTCCAGGTACGGGTCCAGAGTGCTTGAAACACTTTGGCCGTGGAGACACTGGATTTGAGACCTCCAGTACCCTCCAAAGATTTGACGGATGAGGGTGGTGTCCTCATATTGAGGGTCTGAAGGCTTGTCCTCAGGCAAACATGCTTGCTGCATTGCGCCCAGAGTGAACATCAGAAACTCATGGGCATCTTCCTGCTTGTGTGTGTGGAAGGCAGCAAGTAGTCCTGGCAAGGGACAGATCACAACTCCAGGATGGCTGAGGGCCCAGGTCATGTGAGCTTGCAGAGTACACAGCATGCAGAATGTCTGTTTCCCACAGGTTTCTCCATGCTGCTGGGACAGCATAGAGATGGCAAGGGGCGGTGTGTATGCCAGACACTGCAGGACCGCATTCACATAGCAGGTGTTCCCCAGGTTCTGAAGCCCAGCCCCAACCACAGAAGGTCTCTTCCAATGCATGAGTTTCTTTGTGGGAGCCAGCCCTGCTGATGTGGGAGCCAAACCATTAGTCAGGTAGCACCATCTGTGAGATGGTGGTGATGGCTTCTCAGGCAGAGAGGGTCCCCCGTGGACCTCAGCACCCCCTACATTTGACCAGCAAGATTTGAGTTTTGGAAAGACATTGAACTGAGACCCCTCTTGGTGGTGGAGAGAAGCAGCCTCCATGTCTCCAGGAACAGTGTTCACAAGATCCCCCACGTGGAGCCTCCGGTTGCAGAGGGATGCTTCTCACACTGAGCCACTCTCCAAATGACAGGTGTGGCCATCTCCTCAGCCTTTTATGGCTCGCTCCGCCCACGTGACTAGGTACAAGGTTATCCAATCACTCCACTGGAATAAGGGATTTAGGGTGTGGTCGCTCTCCTTAGGCGGGGAAATGATTCCAGCCAGCCCACCTCCCTCCCCTCCCTCCCACAATGGACAGACACACATTTCAGCACTTTCTCAACCTCCCTACTTTCCATCACACCCTTCTGTAAAGATTTTCTTGAGAGTTGCCAAGTTCAGAGGAAATCCCTTATGAATATCCACTTTGCTTTCCCAATAATATCAAGTGAGCCAAGAAGTGTGGGACATTAGCTTTCTAGGATAGGGAGCATCATTTTCCTAAAGGAGCTCAGGGATCACATAGGATGACAATCTTCCCTACCAGCCAGAATATATGTAGGATCATCCTGTTTTTAGAAAGTTTACTGTCAGATGCTTTGCCTCTAAAATTCCATCACACTCTCTTAATATGATTGATGCATTCAGGGATCATGAAGATCTTTATAAATATGTTTGTCCACCTAGGTGTGGCCCGGAATTTATAACCGTAGATCCTGTGGCTGGTTTCACACTCCTTTGGAGAACATTTTTTTCTTTTTTTAAAGATTTTATTTATTTATTTGAGAGAGAAAGAATGAGAGATAAAGAGCATGAGAGGGAGGAGGAGGAGAGGGAGAAGCAGACTCCCTGCTGAGCAAGGAGCCCGATGCGGGACTCAATCCTGGGACTCCAGGATCATGACCTGAGCTGAAGGCAGTCGCTTAACCAACTGAGCCACCCAGGCGCCCGAGAACATTTTTTTCTTAAGCTCCATCCCAATAGGAGTACCTATCAAATATCCAGTGTTCAGAGGCACCTGAGTGGCTTAGTCAGTTAACTGCCTGTCTTTGGCTGAGGTCGTGATCCCAGGGTCCTGGGATGGAGCTCTGCATCGGGCCCCCTGCTCAGTGGGACCCTGCTTCTCCCTCTCCCTCTACCTGCTCCTCCCCCTGCTTATACTCTGTCGCTCTGTCAAACAAATAAATAAAATCTTTAAAAAAATCCAATGTTCATTTTACTAAATTTTAAATTTTACCTCTGGGAATTTTACAGCAAGATAGCTTTAGGTTCCGTTGTTTAAGTATGTATTTGCTGTAGACTTGTGCCATTTAGACACAGTATGAGGTTGGAAATTTGAAATGCAGGGAGGAATGCACTCATGTTCAGCCTGTGGCTTTAAAGGGTCCATTTGTCTTTAACAGCTTTCAGAATGGGCAGTGTCTGCAGAAATTGCTTGAATGGACTGGAGAAGTATTTCATACTTGTGACGATGATCAATTCCTGTTAGAAAACGAATAATGATGTTGCACTATGTAAATTGTGATGAAAAGAAATTTCTGAAAATGTATAAAGCTTAGGAAGGGGAGACATAAATGTCTATTTCTGCTCTTTGCTAAAGACACCAAGAAATACATGTGCACTCTGCCAGGGCTTTCTCCCTGACTTGGCTTCAGAAGGCAAGTGGCTCTGCTAACATCTTGACCTTGGACTTCTGGCGTCTGGACTGTGAGGGAATATGGTTTCTTCTCTTAAACTACCACATTTTGGTAACTCATTAGGCAAAATTTAGAAATTAATAAGATGTCTTAACTTACTATTTTAATAATTTTTTTAAAAGATTTTATTTATTTATTTGAGACAGAGAGAATGAGAGAGAGCGAGCACATGAGAGGGGGGAGGGCCAGAGCAGGGAGCCCAATGCGGGACTCGATCCCGGGACTCCAGGATCATGACCTGAGCCGAAGGAAGTCGCTTAACCAACTGAGCCACCCAGGCGCCCCTTAACTTACTACTTTAAAAATACAAATAATCTATCCAATAGTTAAGGGAACAATGACAATGAGAAATATAAACTTAAAATATAGATAAAAATAAAGAATTATGAGAAGTCATTCCCATTTATCAAAGATGTATTCATAATTCTACATGCTCTCAAAACAGTGAAATGTGACATGCAATGTATACAATGCAATCACTGAGAAAGAATGATATAGGTATACGATTGTGAGAGAAAAGATAAAAGATCATTTGTACAAAGACAGTTGACAGATAGACAGAAAGATAGATGGCACAGAAATCCGGACATGGTAAAAATTTTCTCTGGAGCAAATCCCAAGCCCTCCATCACCACTGAGAAGGCCCTGGCCAGGTCTGAGGCTTGGGGGCCAGGAGGACCCATGGTGTCACCCTCCTCTGAAGGCTGGCAGGTTCAAGACCCAGGAAGAAACAACCTGTCATTGCCAAGGCAGTCACCAAGGAACAGGTGTCTAATACAGGGTGATGGGTTAGCTGTGTGATCCACGAAGGCCTTGGATTGACTGGCAGTGGTCACTCCATGAAGGAAGGTAATCTGCATTGCTAAGTCGACTGAAGTCAGAGATCATCTCATCTCAAACTGTCCATTGAACATCCCAATCCAACAGATTGTCTAGGAAATGATGACAACTCAATGGACACTTTAATCCTTTAAGAAACAGGTCCAAATGTGGTGGATGCAACTTGGTATGTTAAGAACAGTGAAAGGTACTCCTCCACTGCCCCCAGATCTGGTTTCTTCTACATGGAGAGTGGTCCTAAGAGGGGCTGGTGCCACTTTGGCCAGGTCGAGCAAGGGACTGGGGAGTCGTTGAGGCCAGTTGGGGCAGGAGAGGATAGGGACTGGGTAGGAGTATGTATGGGGCAGGGGTCAGGCTGATGGGCATAAGGGTTGGGCAATGGCAGGGACCCCATGAGATTGGGTGAGGCCAGGTGGGGGCTCAAGGAAGCAGTGGTAGGGCTGCAAGGCACCAGGCTGGGACTGGGCCATGGCTCTAGGGCCATGAACAGAGGCCCAAGGAGGAGCTTCATGAAGAATAGAGGAAGGGCCCATTCAAACGTCTCTACAATGTCCAATACACGCCAATCTTAAAGTCAGGAAATCGCCCAGAGGGCCAACACGATTGGAAATGGAGGCTCTCTCCCCTCGGTTAGTGGTGGTGGTCCTCGTTGGACTGCTTTGGAAGAAAGATGCTCGCTTGGATTCCAGTCAGGAAGCCCAGGTGATAGCATTCCCGGTTTCCATCCCTGACTGTCACAGAAGAAGCCCCAAAACAGGGGAGCCTTGATGGCTCAGCAGAGTACCAGGCCAGTTCTTGATTTCAGGTCAGGTCATGAGGTCAGGGTCTTGGGATCAAAACCTGGGTTTTGCTATGCACTCAGCAAGGATTCTCTCTCTCCTTCACCCACTGCCCCTCCCTCCACTCCTGTGGGCTCTCTTTCTCTCATTCGAAAAGAATTAAATCAATATTCAAAAAGACAAAATCACAGGGATATATTCCAGACAACGGTGAGTCTGATGACAGGAGCATGAGGAATGGTGGAAATCACACAAAGATTAACCGGGAGCAGAAAAAGTGCCAGTTCCTTGACAAGAATAAAGAATTGAAAAGGAGGAGATGAAAAGACATAGAGCCACATTGGTCCACATGAGGACTGGTCAGGACCCACAATTTCAGTCCCCACACAAACGACCAAAGGAGCCAGTCCCAAGAGGACACATAGCAAAGGATTCCCCTCCTCCCCAGCTCGTTCTTTCATTCTTACTCTCTCTCTAAAAGAAAAAAAAAGAAAAAAAAAGGAAAAGAAACAGTCATACCCTCAAAACTTTATTATTCGTACAAAATATATGGATTCTGAAAAGCACATCTGCACATACATATGCTATGGAATGCATGAAAATGCTGGACAGGAAGGGATGCAACATTAGGACTGGCCTACTGACAGGAAGGAGGATTGGATTGGTGGTTGTCAAGTGCCTGAAAGGTCACGTGACATTAGGTCAGTAGAAAAGACGAGGGAGGGAAGGAAGTGGCCCTTTCTGACCACTCCTCAGGAACCTGGGACACGGAGTCTCCTCCAGTGGAGTCCCTCTGCAAACCTCTGAGCCTCTACTGAGAGACAGGAGGAGACAGCTGCATTTCAGGTGGGTTTGGGGACAACTGGGTCCTCACTTCAGCTGTCAGAGAAATAAGGCAGTGAGGAAATTATGAAGGGTTGTGACTTTCCACTTCGGGTTAAGCACCCTTTCATTGAAAGCATATTCTGAGAAGAGTGACTGGTCAAAGGCAAGGCTCTCAATGCTCCTGACTCCCTGAGGTTGTAATTCGAAGGGAACTTCATCCCACAGTCTCATCAGTGTGGGGTTGTGGAGGAGCCGTGACAAAATCCTGGTCCATTTGGCTGTGGGCGCTGAAAGCCTAAAGAAGGAACTGGTTCCCAGGATGTGGAAAGATCCTCAACTCCAATGGATTAGAAGGGAGTTAAGAATGGGGCCCTGAGAATAAAACATTAAAGAAGAGATTCCAGACCCAAAGTTGGGCAGCTTCCTGTCGAGTAGAGGAGAAAGTATGTTTTGCAAAGTGATTTTGTAGTTGAAAATGGCTCCCTCGTGTGTCAAATGGGAAATTCAGACTTTGAGAGGAAAGCATAGGTTCTTTCCCATTTTCTACTCTGTGTGCCCCATGTCGTATTGCCATAGCATGGATTCTTGTGAGTTCATGGGGGCAGTGGCCTATGCCACTAGGTATGAGTTGAGGCCAGTTGGGGCAGGAGAGGATTAGGAAGGCATGTGGGTCTGGGTGGGGCAGGGTAAGGATGAAAGGCATAAGGGTGGGGCACTGTTAGGGGCCCCATGAGATTGGGTGTGGCGAGGTGGAGGCTGGAGGAAGCTCTGGTAGGGTTGCCAGGCACCAGGCTGGGACTGGGCCATGGCTTTAGGGCCATGCACAGAGGCCCAAGGAGCAGCCTCATGAGGAATAGAGGAAAGGCCCATTCAAACATCCCTACAACGTCCCAGACATGCCGATTTTAGGGTGGGAAACTACCCAGAGGGCCAACATGATTGGAAATGGAGGCTCTCCCCCTGGGTTAGTGGTGGTGGTACTTGTTGGAGTGCTTTGGAGAAAGATACTCGCTTGGATTCCAGTCAGGAATGGCCAGATGATAGGACTCTACCATTCGACCCTCCACTCTCTTTGGAGAATCCCAAGGATAGGGGCATTTGCTTAAGTGGTGGTCCATTCGCTTAAGTGGCTGGCACTTTCTTTCAGATCAGGTCTTGATCTCAGGGTCCTGAGCTCCAGCTTAACATTGGGCTCAATGTTCAGCGGGGAGTCTGTTTGAGGATTCTCTCTCCCTCTACATCTGCCCCTCATCCCTTCCCACCTGGCCCCTGCTCCCACTCTTTCCCTCTCTCTCTTTCCCTCAAAACAGAACAAAACAAAACAAAACAATTTCAAATGAAACAGTCCTAGACTCCAATGTGTAATTGTGGCAGAGAAAAGTATACAGAAAAGACGATCTGTGAATAATACGATTTTCCCATGCAGGAAAATGTTCTTCAAGAAGGCATTGTTGATTGGGTCTGGCCCTGCTGACAAGAAAGAGGATTAGATTGATGGGCATCAGCTGCCTGAAAGGTCATGTGACCTTGGGCCCATAGGAAAGTCAGGGAAGAAAGGAAGTATCCTTTTCTGACCATTCCTCAGGCATGACAGACCCAGAGTTTCCTCCAGTGGAGTCTGTCCAGTACCTTCCCAAGACTCTACTGAGAGACAGGAGGAGCACCGTTGCCTTTCAGGTGGGTTTTTGGACAACTGGGTCCTTACCTTAGTGGTCAGAGAAATAGGACAGTGAGGAAATGATGGAGTGATGTGCCTTTTCTCAACAGCTTAAGGAATGGTTCCTGTGAAAGCATATTCTGAGAAGAGAGACTGACCAAAGTCATGGCTGGTCAATGCTCCTGATTCCCTGATGTTCCAATTCCAAAGGAACTGACCCCAACAGTCGATTTGTGTGGTTTCCTTGAGGAGCCGTAACAGAATCCTGGTCCATTTCACTGTGGGACTGGGAGCCTAAAGAAGTCACAGGTTCAGGGCACCTGGATGGCTCAGTTGTTTAAGTGTCTGACTTTGTCTCACGTCATGATCTCAGGGTCCTGGGATGGAGACCCTCATTGGGCCCCCTGCACAATAGGGAGTCTGCTTGTTCCTCTGCCCTCTCCCCCCACCTTGTTCTTTCTCTCTCTCTCTCTCCCAAGTAAATAAAGATAACCTTAAAACAAAAGAGAAACTACTGGTTTCACATGAAGTTAAAAGGTATTCATTTCCCAAGGATTAGACACGAGTTTAGAATGGGGCACTGAAAGAAAACAGGAAACCAAAGAGTTCGGACCTTCAGATAGGCCACTTCCAATCTAGTAGAGGAGAAATAATGTTTTTTCCAAGGGATCTAGTAGTTGAAAATGGCTTCCTCGGGTGTCAGGGGGTTAATTGAGAGTTTGGAGAGGAATGCATACCTGCTTTCCCCTTTTCAACTCTTGAGTGTTCCATGGAGTATTGCCATAGCTTTGATTCTTGTATAAATCGGGGTGGGGGGGCAATCCTGTCCCTGGTTTTGCTTCCAGAGTGCATTGTGAGAGAATTCATGAGCCACAGTCAGTCATTCAAGGCAACCTCACCTGCCTTTCCTAGGGCACCGTCCTGGGGAGTATGGAGAACAGGGAAAGAAGAGAGGTCGTAGGGTGACAAGTGTGTTTGATTCAGTGGTCCTGAGGCACCCTAATGCCTACTTGGAGAAGAAGGGACAGGAAAGAGGCTTGCATCTGTGTGAATATGACTCTCCTTTTTCTTTTGACTCAGGAAATCCAGACATCCATCCCCAAGGCAGGCTGGCTGACATGTCCCACAAGAAGGTGGGACCGATGGAGGGCAGTCACACCAAGCTTAGGCCCTACAGGCCCTTGGCAGCCCAGAAAGGGAAGAGGTCACAGAGGGCACCCATGGCACCAAGGGCTCCTGGGCCAGAAGAGGAGGATCCCAGGGTAAGTGGAGGCCAGCATGTGTTGTGAGCAGGGGATCAGCCAAGACTCTTGAAACAATCTTGGCACATGGAAAGATCTGTGTCCACAAACTCAGTTGTCCTTTCCTGGGCCAGGATGACCTGCCTTGGAATCTCATCACCACACACATTGGGGTTTTCAGAGATGCTGAGGATCCACCTCAGGGGTGCACACGTTCAGGTCCAACTGGCATTTTTCCAAATCTCTCCATGTGGCCCCTTCTATTCAGCCTAAGACCAGTGATCCCTCCTCCTTCTCCCCCCCAACACAGGCTGGGGGAAGCATCCTATGGTCTTCAATAGGCTGTCACCACACAAGCCCTAGGTGATGTCCCCTATCCAAAACCAGTCTTCTACTCCCCGAATGTGTCCTTCTCTTGTTCTTTGCATTTGGCCTGTGACTTGGACTTCTTCACTGACCCCTCTTCCTTCCTCCGCAGGTGAAGTGCCGGGACTGTGGAGCCTTTGGGCACAAGGCATCCAGCAGGAGGTGCCCCATGAAGCACTGGGCTAGGGCCCGTGTCCCCCAGGTGCTGGGCTCCAGGAAGCTGAAGGAGAATGTAGAACCACAGAGTCAGCAGGACCAGCAGAATCCTGGGTCCTTGAAGCAGGCTGAAAGGGAGAAGGGAGAAGGACCAAGGTGAGAAGCGGGGCTCGCTGCTGTCCCCAATCCAGGGGACACCTAGGGACACCATGTCTCTGCCCCTGGACACTGTGTGCTGTGCTGTGCTGTCTGCAGGCAGGGACAGGGTTGGGGAGGCAGGCAAAGGAGCTCTCCATCCTCCAGGGGTCCACACTTAGGCTCCCATGCTGCCCTTGCTGAATCAGCGAGGGTGTGTATGGTGGGGTGGGTGTCCCTTTGCCAGGGGACACATGGGAACTTGGCCAATGCCAGGCAGACCCGCTATAGATCCCAAATGCTAGGAGTTCCTGGGCAAACCTGGAGGGCTCCCAGGAGTGGGGGGAAGCATGGCAGAGGAGGGAAAGGATGCTGTTGGCCGAGGCCCCAAGCTTGTGTCCCAGTGGAAGACACAAAACTGAGTTCCTTCGACTTCCCATGCTTTGTTGTACAGGCAAGAAGCCCAGCAGAGGGTGGCCCTGCTCCAGAGATTCCCCAGGAGACCCCAAGGGGAGCAGAAGCCAACCTGGAAGGATTGCACAGAATCCTGTGGCTACGTGAGGGTGAGTGTCCCCTTCTTCCTGGCTCCTGTTCTCTCTGGGGGACCCAATGGGCTTTGTTGCCCTCCGGGTGAGGACATGGCTCAACTTCCATTCTGAGCAGTATGATTTCAGGGGACGTCCTCTTGCCCCATTTTCCCTTGTGTGTCCATCCTGTTGCCTTATTCTTGGATGTGTGTGCACAGTGAGCAGGGTAGGATGTGAAGACCATCGGAGGACACTCTTTTAACACGTAGAACCCTCTATGGAAAAACAGGCAATTCTCCTTTGGGACACATTTTCCCTACATTTCCCATCAAAACTCAGTAGCCACCAAAGTGACTCCATACCAGCAGGATTCCTGTGCTTTCCGGAACCCATTGGAAGGAAGAGCTGGTCCACTGGAGGAACCACAGAAGCTTTCTCTGTTCCTCCCTGATGTAAAAGGTGTATCAAGGTGACCCTGTTGAGTATTTATTCCTGACCACCCCAGAGCTGTGGTCCTACTTCATATGTAAACAGAACACTTTTCTGTCTTTCTCTGTTGATTTGAACATAAGAAGGACTTGGGGTTTTGTTGGTTTCTTTGTTGTCCTTCCTGGGAATGTTGCCTCAGAGGAAAAACTAATGTTTGTTCTGTGTGTTGTCTTTCCCCACAGCGTCCACACAGGCCAATGCCCGTCTACACCACCAAGAGAGAGTCCATCCTAGAGCCTCCCCTCACATGGGAGCCACCTACCAAGACCCCTGACATGAGAACTGGGTACCACCTGGTGTCTCCTCTCAGAAGCCCTGCAGGGAGCATCTTCCCACCTGGTGCACAACACGAGGCCCAGCAAGTGGTGACCACTGACATGCCTCACCTCGCATGCCAACCCTTTGCCATGGAGGGTGGCCTGGTTGTCCCCCTGACAGAAAACAGGCCCCAAGGTGACTCCCTTGAAGGTCCCCAGGCTGTGTCCAAGGCACATGGCGTGGACCATGCCCACGCACCAGCCAAGTGTCCTGAGGAGAACTCACGTCCTAATGCAAGCAACCGTATGGTTCAGACTTCCCAAATCCACCTCAAGACACCAGGCAAGAGAAGTGCCCAGATCCCCCTAGAGACGGGCCTGAACTCCCAGAAGAAAGCATGCTGGAGCCCCTTCCAGCACCCTCACAAGAGCATACAGGGAGGCCATCTTGGGGTTTCTGAAAGGCTGTGTCCTCCAGCAAGGAGAAGTGCATGTGGACTCCTAGAGGCAACCCCAGTGACCAGGAAGACTCCTGCCCCAGGGAAGAGCATCAACCTGCAGCCTGCACGCACCCGACCTCACCTAGAAACTGTGCAGGGGTGCACCGAAGCCCCACATCTGCCTTTCAAGCCCGCCCCTGGCAAGCCCCTGAGAATAGTCTTCACGAGATTGGACAAAGGCTGCTGGGGCTCCAGGTTCCTCATAGCTCCCTCATTCCATCCTCCTGTGAAGTCAGCCCCTCTTGATCAGGGCCATCCCGTCGTTCAGACATCTGAGGGACCCTTTGGTCACGTCCCTTTGAGTGCCCTCCATGATGAACTGCAGGTGTCCTCGTCCTCTGAGGACAGTGGGAGAGAGTGAGACAGACCATGGCCTCAGAGATTGGTCTTCCAGCCCAGGGGACCCTGAGGAGGTGTCTGTTGAACTGAGGAAAAGTCACAGTCCTGGGCTGATGTGGTGAATCAGCCCTTCCTCAACTGCCTTGGAAGGAAATGGTGGAGTTCACATCATGTTGGGTGTCATGCTTCTGGGGCTGTGCATATGCAAACCAAACACACACATTGACACACACATGCACACACACACACACGGCCCTTCCTCTTTATGTAAATACGGTACTTATCCATCTGGGATGTCAAGCTCGTTTTATTTAAAGACATTCTCCATGAAAGCGAAATTATAGTGATAAGTGGTAAACTCGAATGTAAATTGAACCTAGGACCTAAACCTGCATTTGGTTTACAAATATCTGAATTGGGGGATTCTGGATAAAGATCCCACCATGTGCTCTGCCAATGGTGACACAGTATTTTCTCCTGACATTAGATTTTCTTGATTCTGTGATGAGATTTTTGTGGAAATTGTCAAGGGGAATATTTGACCTGGTTTGCTCTTTTTCCTGATTTAATGTGATTCCAAAGTTGTGTGTAGTTGTTTTATCCTTAATAAAATCTTCCCAACTATGACTTAATGTGCATGGTTTTTTTCCTCTGCATTTCAGATCCTTTGTGTAATGATTTTAATTCCTCAAAGCTTAATTACCTGAGAGGAAAGAGGAGCTTGATAGGACCTAGTGCTTTTAGACCTTGTGGATCTCAGGCACACCCAGCTCTCCCACATGAATAGACGCCTAGAAAACATATATCCCCTTGCATCCTCTGTACATGCCACATGCACTGCATGGGGCCTCAGTCTCCCTTTGGTCTCTCATGGGATCTGGTGGTGAGTTGTCCTCTACCTATATTGCAGAATCCCCCTTCAAGTGATGGATATTTTTGCTGCTTTTCTGAGGCCTGGGCATTGGGATTTACCGCCCTTCAGATGATTTCCCAAGGCAGCAATGTTTGACAGCCCATTCAGGTGGTGGTCAAAATATCTCTAGTCCCGGGCTCCGGTTCTTCTCTCTCTCTCTCTCTCAGAGAAGTCTCTGATGAGGACCAAGGGCAAAAAGCCCGTAGAGAGGATTACTCTCTTAGGAAGGGCCAATGACTGCTCCTGCCTCCCTACAGAGCACCAGTTTGGGGAATGCTCCCTTTCAAAAGTGCCTGAAAGTCTTGAGAGTTGACATTGTCATGCAATTAAAAGAGAATCATGTCTTAGCTAACAAGGACATGGGTGACATGCTTCCTTACCCAGAGTGGAGACAATCTATTCGGAAGGAGAAGAGAAAAACTGTTGAAACTCTCTTCTAGCTCCAAAATAAAAATGGTCTCTCAAATAGTCCCAAGAAAAAAAGACCAGGAACGATGTGAATTCAAACTATCCGCCTGGAAAAGAAGCAATATGGGCTGTCATCCACATGTAGGTCAAAGGCATTGGAATTGACAAACCCTCTCCAGACGGGTGGAATAGAATGGATACAATGGTTTGTTTCCTGGAGTCCATAGTCTCTCATGGGTCATCTCTCCCTCCCATTTCCCCCCCTTCTTTTTTCCCTTCCTTCTCCTAATGTCCTCCATGTTATTCCTTATCTTCCACAGATAAGTGAAACCATATGATAATTGACTTTCTCTGCTTGACTTATTTCACTTAGCATAATCTCCTCCTGTCCCATCCATGTTGATGTAAAAGTTGGGTATTCATCCTTTCTGATGGCTGAGTAATATTCCATCGTATATATGGACCTCACCTTCTTTATCTGTTCATCTTTTAAAGGGCATCTCGGCTCTTTCCACAGTTTGGCTATTGCAGACATTGCTGCTATGAACATTGGGGTGCATATGGCCCTTCTTTTCACTACATCTGTGTCTTTGGGGTAAATACTCCTGTCAAGCAACTGGCACTTTCGAGTTTAGCTTTTTCTCCTGCCAGTTAATCTTTGTGTGATTTCCACCATTCTCATGCTCCTGCCATCAGCCTGACCAGTGTCAGGCAGATGTCTCCGTGATTTTGTCCTTTTGAAGACTGATTTAGTTCTTTTGATTCAGAGAAAGAGAACCCGCGGGAGTGGAGTGAGGGGCAGAGGAAGAAGGAGAGAGAGAATCCTCGGGAAGAATCCTCGCTGAGAGGGGAGCAAGACCCGGGCTTTGATCCCAGGACCCTGACCTCACGACCTGACCTGAAATCAAGAGCTGGCCTAGTAAGCCACTGAGCCATCCAGGCGCCACATCTTTGGGATTCTTCAGTGATAGTTGGGGATGGAAACAGGGAATGCTTCACCTGGGCTTCCTGACCGGAATCCAAGCAAGCATCTTTCTTCCAAAGCAGTCCAACAAGGACCACCACCACCACTAGCCCAGGGGAGAGGCCCCATTTCCAATCATGTTGTCCCTCTGGGTGATGTCCCGACTTAAAGATTGGCATGTATTGGACATTGTAGGGACGTTTGAATGGGCCTTTCCTTTATTCTTCATGAGGCTGCTCCTGGGGCCTCTGTGCATGGCCCTAAAGGCATGGCCCACCCCCAGCCTGGTGCCCTACCACAGCTTCCTCGAGCTCCTGCCTGGCCTCACCTAATCCCATGGGGCCCCTGCCACTGCCCCACCTTTATGCCCATCAGCCTGACCCCTGCCCCATACATTCTCCCACCCCGTCCCAATCCTCTCATGCCCAAAATGGTGTCAACTAATCCCTTGGTTCTTTTTTCTAACTGACCACTGTGTCACCAGCGCTTCTGTGCTACACCCCAATTATAATAAACTATATACTGGGGTGGGGCACGGCATGGGGAAGCATACCTTTCACTGTCTTTATAATTAAAATTTGCATACACTAATTTTGAATCTTTTTAAATATTAATATTTCCATTGTTTCTTTATCTTTTAAGGTAAAACATTTTGGGATTTTGATTTGAATTAATATAATGATCCCCTAATTAAGGGAAAGCCTTTTGTGTGTGTTTTTTTTCTAATTCATTTATCTATTAACTACCACTTATTTCTACATCACATGTGTTTAATTAGAGGTATTTTTTGCTGTTTTCATGAAACTCCACAAAAGTGTTCCTACTTGTAATGTGTGGGACTGTTTGTTTTTTGGGTATTTTTTTAAGTATCCTTCCAAATTACATTTTAATTTATTGAAATTATATTTGAATGCTATTTTGTTTGCCTGACCTTGGCTCCAATGTTTTTGTTGAAAATAGCTGTTAATTCAAAGAATTTTTTTCCATCATTTTTCTAGGATTTGTTCTGTCATCAATCATATCTCCTGCCGATGACACAAATGCTGTGATTGTATTCTCACCCTCCACCATGCACTCATTTCTCTTGTGCTGAAGTCCTGGCTACATGTGTAGCACTGCGTTGAAAATCAGCAAACACTGTGAGCTCAGTATCTGTTTGTCTTTAAGGGCATGCAAGCTTTCCCTAGTGTATCATGTTTGCTCTAGGAATCTAGTCGGCCATATTTCTCTTCATCATTACCTGGTCATGACAATGAATGTCAGAAGTTTATAAGTCTTTCCACCACTTAATTTCATCCTATTTCCCCTGTACATTTATATTATTGTCAATTACAGTAAGAGACTTTCTTATATTTAATTTTCTTATGCGTAATCTTCAATTTGCTAGGACAGGACATCTGGAGGTTTCTCAACACACACACACACACAAACAGGTGTGTAAGGCATGTAAGGTAATGGATGTGTTAATGCACTTGATTGTGGTGATCACTTCCCAATGTATATGTATATCAAAGTATCACATTGGATGCACATGATTTATCAGTTATAATCTCAGCAAAGCTGGGAAACTGTTTCCTTTAATTATATAAAAATGTTAAGTAAAGGTATAAGGTAATAAAGCATTCTTGCATTACATCTGATGTCCATGAAGTAGTCTTAAATCCACTGTTGTTTTATTTTGATTGAATATTTAATGATTTGATCCATACACACCTAAGGATGGTTGGGCTTTACATTGTTCTTCCCTTACCGCTTCAAGTGCATTTCAGACTCTCCTCCCTCTTTTCTCAAACGGGTCTTTACATGAGTCAAGTTTTCTCATTGGGTCTTGTATCACAATCCTGGGAACATTGTAATCTACACTGATATTGAAAATCAGGTGTACTATATGCTGGTTAACTGAACATACTAAAAAAAAAAACATTCCTCAGCAAGAGAATAGCCAGTAATTCATAACTGTCCATAGCATCAGATGTATGCTTTTGTATAAAGACTATTTTCTAACTTTTTATTTTGTAGTCTTTTTGGATTTAGCCAGAGTTGCAAACCTATCACTCAGTTTACTCCAATGTTAATATCTTATATAACTAGATATATTTATCAAAACTCTGAAATTAACATTCATATAATAAAATTAATGCAGACTTAAAAAAAAAAAGAAAAGAAAAGTCAGATTTCCAGGCATCTGGGTGGCTCAGTCAGCTCAGCATCTGCCTTCAGCTTCCGTCATGATCCCAGCTTGCTGGGATCAAGTCCCACATTGGGATCCCTTCTCAGCAGGAAGTCTGCTTCTCCCTCTGCCCCATCCCCTCTCATGCTCTCTCTCAAAAATAAATAAAAAATATTAAGAATTCCTCATATCAGTGAGGTCATATGATACATGTCTTTCTCTGTTTGACTTATTTCACTCAGCATAATACCCTCCAGTTCCATCCACATCGTTGCAAATGGCAAGATCTCATTCCTTTTGATGGCTGCATAATATTCCATTGTATATATATACCACATCTTCTTTATCCGTTCATCTGTCGATGGACATCTTGGCTCTTTCCACAGTTTGGCTATTGTGGATATTGCTGCTATAAACATCGGGGTGCACGTACCCCTTCAGATCCCTACATTTGTATCTTTGGGGTAAATACCCAGTAGTGCAATTGCTGGATCATATGGTAGCTCTATTTTCAACTTTTTGAGGAACCTCCATACTGTTTTCCAGAGTGGCTGCACCAGCTTGCATTCCCACCAACAGTGTAGGAGGGTTCCCCTTTCTCCGCATCCCTGCCAACATCTGTCATATCCTGACTTGTTAATTTTAGCCATTCTGACTGGTGTGAGGTGGTATCTCATTGAGGTTTTGATTTGGATTTCCCTGATGCCAAGCAATGTTGAGCACTTTTTCATGTGTCTGTTGACCATTTGGATGTCTTCTTTGGAAAAATGTCTGTTCATGTCTTAATCTCAGGAAACAAACTGAAGGTTGCTGGAGTGGGGGGTGGGGTGGGAGGGATGGGATGACTGGGTGATAGACACTGGGGAGGGTATGTGCTCTGGTAAGCGCTGTGAATTGTGCAAGACTGTTGAATCTCAGATCTGTACCTCTGAAACAAATAATGCAATATATGTTAAGAAAAAAAAAGAAGAAGAAGAAGATAGCAGGAGGGGAAGAATGAAGGGGGTGGAAATCGGAGGGGGAGAGGAACCATGAGAGACGATGGACTCTGAAAAACAAACTGAGGGTTCTAGAGAGGAGAGGGGTGGGAGGATGGGTTAGCCTGGTGATGTGTATTAAAGAGGGCACATTCTGCATGGAGCACTGGGTGTTATGCACAAACAATGAATCATGGAACACTACCTCAAAAACTAATGATGTAATGTATGGTGATTAACATAACAATAAAAAATTAAATAAATAAATAATATTTTTAAAAAGACAAGTCAGATTTCCCTGTGGCATATTTAATGACATCTTATCTCCCCCACCCCAGGGGCATTAAATTTTAATAAGTTACAGAGCAAAGTAGTTAAAACTTGTGCACTTTCTGGAATTACATAGAAACAGAATCATTCAGAATGTGCTTCTAAATTTTGTGTGACTCCTTTAATGCATCCACCTGTATACTTTATTGAAAAATATTTTTAGGTGTTCAAACTTCTTAATTTTATTTAATGTTATTTTATTTTAATTAAGTTAAATTAGCTAAAATATAGTGCATTCATTTTTTATATATGTTCAATGATTCATTAGTTGCATATAACACCCAGTGCTCACCACATCATGTGCCCTCCTTAATGCCAATCACCCAGTTACCCCATCCCTCCACCCCCTCCCTTCTGCAAACCTCAATTTGTTTCTTGGAGTCCAGAGTCTCTCCTGGTTTGTCTCCCTCTCTAATTTCTTCCCACTTTTCCCTCCCTTCCCCTATGGTCCTCCATGCTATTCCTTATATTCCACATATTAGTGAAACCATATGATAATTGTCTTTCCCTGCTTGACTTATTTCACTTAGCATAATACCCTCTAGTTCCATCCACATCAATGCAAATGGTAGGTATTCATTCTTTCTGATGGCTGAGTCATATTCCATTGTAAATATGAACCACATCTTTATCCATTCATCTGTTGAAGGACATCTCAGTTCCTTCCACAGTTTGGCTAGTGTGGACATTGCTGCTATGAACTTTGGGGTACATGTGCCCATTCTTTTCACTACATCTGTATTTTGGGGGTAAATAACCAGTAGTGCAATTGCTGGGCTGTAGGGTAGCTCTATTTTTAATGTCTTGAGGAACCTCCATACTGTTTTCCAGAGTGGCTATAACAGCTTGCATTGCCACCAACAGTGTAAGAGGGTTCCCCTTTCTCCACATCCTCACCAACACTTATTGCTCCCTGTCTTGTTAATTTTAGCCATTCTGACTGGTGTGAGGTGGTATCTCAGTGTGGTTTTGATTTGGATTTCCCTGATGCTGAGCGATATTCAGCACTTTTTCATGTGTCTGTTGGCCATTTGGATGTCTTCTTTGGAGGCAAGTGATGTGGAGCATTTTTTCATGTGTCTGTTAGCCATTTGCATGTCTTCTTTGGAGAAGTGTCTGTTCATCTCTTCTGCCTATTTCTTGACTGGATTATTTGGTTTTTGGGTGTTGAGTTTGAGAAGTTCCTTATAGAGCTTGGATACCAGCCCTTTATCTGTTATGTCATTTGCAAATATCTTCTCCCATTCCATAGGTTGCCTTTTAGTTTTGTTGACTGTTTCCTTTGCTGTGCAGAGCTTTTTATCTTGATGAAGTCCCAATAGTTCATTTTGGCTTTTGTTTCCCTTGCCTTTAAAGATGTGTCTTGGAAGAAGTTTCTGTGGCCACGGTCGAAGAGGTTATGGCCTATGTTCTCCTCTAGGATTTTGATGGATTCCTGTCTCACATTGAGGTCTTTCATCCATTTTGAGTTTATCTTTATGTTTGGTGTAAAAGAATGGTCCAGGTTCATTTTTCTGTATGTGGCTACCCAATTTTCCCAGCACCGTTTATCGAAGAGACTGTCTTTTTTTCCATTGGATATTCTTTCCTGCTTTGTCGAAGATTATTTGACCATAGAGTTGAGGGTCTATTTCTATGGTCTCTATTTTGTTCCATTGATCTATGTGTCTGTTTTTGTGCCAATAACATGCTGCCTTGATGATGACAGTTTTGTAATAGAGCTTGAAGTCAGGCATTCTGATGCCTCCAGCTTTGTTTTTCTTTTTCAACATTCCCCTGGTGATCCAAGGTCTTTTCTGGTTCCATACAAATTTTAGGATTGTTTGTTCCAGCTCTGTGAAAAATGTTGATGGTATTTTGATAGGGATTGTGCTGAATGTGTAGATGCTCTGGGCAGCATAGGCATTTTAACAATGTTTATTATTCCAATCCATGAGCATGGAATGCTTTTCCATTTCTTTGTGTCTTCCTCAATTTCTTTCATAAGTGTTCTGTAGTTTGTTTGTTTTTTTTAAGATTTTATTTATTTGACAGAGAGAGATAAAGCGAGAGAGGGAACACAAGCAGGGGGAGTGGGAGAGGGAGAAGCAGGCTTCCCGCCAAGCAGGGAGCCCGATGCGGGGCTTGATCCCAGGACCCTGGGATCATGACCTGAGCCGAAGGCAGACGCTTAAAGACTGAGCCACCCAGGCACCCCATTGTTCTGTATTTTCTAGAGTACAGATCCTTTACCTTTTTGGTTAGATTTATTCCTAGGTATCTTATGGTTTTTGTTGCAATTGTAAATGGGATCAATTCCTTAATTTCTCTTTCTTCAGTCACATTGTTAGTGTATAGAAATACAACTGATTTCTGTGCATTGATTTTGTATTCTGCCATGTTGCTGAATTGCTGTATGAGTTCTAGTAATTTTGGAGGGGAGTCTTTTGGGTTTTCCACATAGAGTATCATGTCATCTGTGAAGAGAGAGAATTTGCCTTCTTCCTTGCTAATTTGAATGCCTTTTATTTCTTTTTGTTGTCTTATTGCTGAATCTAGAACTTCTAGTACTATGTTGAACAATTGTGGTGAGAATGGGCATCCCTGTCGTGTTCCTGACCTTAAGGGAAAAGCTCTTGGTTTTTCTCCGTTGAGAATGATAGTCACTGTGGGCTTTTTGTAGATGGCTTTTATGATATTGAGGTATGTTCCCCCTATCTCTACACATTGAAGAGTTTTAACCAAGATAGAATGCTGTATTTTGTCAAAAGCTTTCTGTGTCATTTGAAAGGATCATATAGTTCTTGTCTTTTCTTTTATTAATGTGCTTTATCACATTGATTGATTTGCGAATGTTGAACTACCCTTGCATCCCAGGAATAAATCCCACCTGGTTGTGGTGAATAACCCTTTTAATGTACTGTTGGATCCTATTGGCTAGGATCTTGGTGAGTATTTTGGTATCCATGCTGATCGGGGATATTGGTCTGTAATTCTCCTTTTTGATGGGGTCTTTGTTTGGTTCTTTTCAATGCATCATTAAATTATCTAAGCCTTTCTTCATGGGCTATTGTTTTTCTCTCTTTTCCCTAATGTCCTTTCTTTCCATCAGCCTGTCCCAAATCACTTATTCCCTCTTCTGCCTCATATACCCTAGCTGTTAGAGCATCCAATTTAGACTGCATCTCATTCATAGCATTTTTAAATTCGACCTGATTAGATCTCATTTCTGCTCTTAGAGATTCTGTATTGTCACGTATGCTTTTTTCAAGCTTAGCTATTAACTTTATAATTGCTATCCTTAATTCCATCTATGACATCTTGCTTATATCCATATCAATTAGCTCTGTGGCAAAGAACATTGCCTCTGGTTCTTTCCTATGTTGTGAGTTCCTCCTTCTAGTCATTCTGCCCAGGGAAAGATGGGTGAGCAAATGAATAGAGTCCAAAATATCAACTATGAGCCAAGCAAAATGCACCCTAGAAAAAATCCAAAGTGGTCAGAAGCCACTGCAGAAAAGGGAACAAAGCCAAAATGAACAAAACAATAAAAATGGTGGAGGGAAAAGAGACTATAATCTCACAGGATGGACAAAGCAGGGTGATCTTCTTGTTCCTGATTGAATTTTGGTCTCTGTGTTAGAAGACACTACATCTCAAAATTGCAAAGAATACAAGTTTAATTGAATAGAGTGAAAAAAGGACTAGAATGAGGAATAAATCTATAAAATGTAGATGTGATTTTAAAAAAGTGTTACAAGTGACTTAAAAACATAAATTGGTAAAATAAGAATCTAGTTGAAACAGGAAAAAGGTAAAAAAAAAAGAAAAGAAATGTAAAATTTTAGACTGAAGGATAAACAAGTCGTAAGGAAACACCTGGAGCTGGAGTTTTAGTCTCCTGGGATTCATAAGCTTGTCATTCACCTGTTCTTCCAGTCTGTCTTCTGCGGGAGGGGCCTGCTGTGCTGCCTCTCAGGTTTCTTTGCCTGGGCGGAGTGACCCCACCCCTTGTCAGGGGGATGGGCTCAAGGTGAGCTGGGCCTCTGTGTGGCTTTTGTTCCTTGGTGGCTTTCTGTGCCTCTTCATAGGGTCAGAGCAAGAATGGCCCTGACTGGATCTCCGACCCAGAGCTGCAAGATCATGGTCCCCCCTCTTCAATAAACTCTTCTGGTCAAACTGTCTCCACTTCTCTGTGCACAAAGCTCCACAGAAACCCATGGATTGCACCTACTGTAATTCCCAGGGACCCATGACCATCTCTCCGCTTTGTGTCTGTGGGACTGCGAGCATTTGTGGCCTGTGCACGCACCCAGCTCAGCTTCTCCCAGGTTATGGCTGGGTGCCGCCCTACTGTTCTTTTTGGGGCGCTGCCACCCTGAGAGCTGTTGCCTGGTCGTGGCTGCCACTGTTTCAACCCTCCCAGAGGTTGGTAACAGGCCAGCACGTTCCAGTCTTTTTCTAGGTGCTCAGGCACAGAGCAATCTCCCTACCGGCCTGTCTCCTGGTTTATGGTGATCGGAGCTGAGAGTCCTTCCTGGGCTTGCTGACTATAACCAGTTTCCCCGCTCCACTGCTTGGGAACTCCATTGGCTCAGGCACCCCAGTTCTTTCTGTGTCTCCTGGGATCCTGAGACCACAGTGACTCCCTTAGAATTCTGCCATTTCCATCCCCTGAACCCCTTTCAGAAAGGGATGTCTCTCACTGAAGCAGATTTCTAAGAGTCTTATTTTGCATTCCAGTGTTATATCACTTTCCAGTAGCCAGCTTATGGAGGCTCCCTCCCCCCTCCATTTATCTTCTGATATTTTCCCTCAGATTCACGACTCCACAACTCCCACCTTGCAGATTGCAGTCATTTTTCTGCTTGTAAATTTCCATATATATTTTCTTACATCTCAGGCTAAATTCATGAGTATTCAGAATGGTTTGATAGATACTCAGCTAAATTTGAGGGACCAGATGAAACAAGGTCCCCTACTCTTCCACCATCTTGCTGCAACCTCAGTGACTACGTCTTCTAAAGGAAGTAATCCCAACATGTGTTAATATAGCTTGGCTTGGCCTCTTTGATGCTCTTTCTAGAGCCCTTGAGGAGCCCTCCCTCTCAGGTCCTGGTGGAGGAACAAGCAGGAAGCTGGACAGGGGACCCAGTCCCACTGATCAGGGATGGCTTCTGGCAGGGCTGGCTCAGGCTGGCTCACATCCAAATCACAGGCTAGATGTCATTTTGGAAAATGTTCCACTTTCTCCACCCCATATTGGCTTAGTAGTAAATTTTAATGTTGTAGAAAAGCAAATAGTGAGCCAGAGGAAATGAGTTTAGAAAGCCCTATAAATCTGGCTCCCTCCAGGTCATGGACAGGGGTAGGACCACAGCAGTTCCCAGATCCCTGCTGTCAGAAAATTTTCTGGATCTGCTAAGATGTGGGTGTGACCATGGGCAAGTTTCCCATCTGATTCTTAGGTTCCCAGTAAGTGATGGGATGTATCTTCAAATGCTATGCAAATTCCACAGAAATATATGAACAAATATGTTCATAGCATTTTTATTCATAATCACCCAAAACTGAAAACAGCCTAGGCTTCCAACAATAGAATAGATATACTCTCTGTGGTGATTCAGTCAGTTGAGTACCACTGCTTAGTAATGAAAAGAATGAACTGAGTAGATACAACATCTCAGATTGATTGAAAGAAATCATAGCCAACAGAGTACTTACTATATAATTTAATCAATATGAAGTTCAAGGACAGGCAAAATTTGTCCATAGGGCAAAAAATCAGAACAGCAGTAGTGTTTGTTGATATAAATGTGGGATTGACTTGGGAAGGGCATAATGGAACTTTGTGGAGTGAAGGTTAATATTTTACAACTTGACAGGCCTTTGGGTTACATAAGCACATATGTTTGTTAAAACTCATCCCTTAAGGTATATATAAACTTTACATAAAATTAAAATTTTAAGTAAAATGAATTAGTTGTAATAATATTGAACTCTAATAATATACTGAATTATTTAGGGAAAATTTACTGTTAGCTATAACTTTTTTGAAATAGTAAAAAATAAAATGGATTAATGGGGAAGTTGTGGAGAGATGAAATAATATGTACAAAGCAAGTACAATCAAATGTTAGCAGCGGAATAGAGAGTTAAATGTAAAATTCATTGCTGTTTTCATTGTTTTTGAACATTTTCTTAATTAAATACTGGGGGGATAAACTTTATAAGTCCCTTCCCACTTTAATGTTTTTGTGGTCCCCATTCAAAGGGATACAAAGGTTCAGGGTAGCTGGAAAGTTCAGAAGAGAAGGCTATTGAGAAAATGAACCAAACAATGAAGAATCATTCTCCAGGGTTCCAGATGCCTTTAGGGAATACCAGAAAACCTCCTGCCCTTAGTGTCCCTGCCCTATGAGCTTCCTGGACCAGGGAAGCTATTCCTTACACAGATCAGAGGGCAGCCACAAAACATAGGAGCATGCATATGATACTATGAAGGACGCAGTGAACTATTCGCTACAGCTTTCACAATTGTTCATCCAGCCCTGCCCACATGCACCTTGTTCCTATTTAGGAGTGCAAAAATTCTGCACCTCTTTAAACACTGTAAAATTTCTGAGAAATGCCCCTTTCGAGGTTTCGTCTTTGTATTCTGCTGCTCTAGGGCACATTGCTCTCACGCAGCACTTCAGTCCCCTTGTCAGCCAGAGATCCCAAGGCTTTCTGGGATTCCCAATATGTTTTATGGTCACTAGCCTCATGATACTGCTCTTGATGCCTTCCTATTTTCACTTCCTCCTAAGCACCTGTTTTTTGGCATCCCTTTACCAAACCCAGAAGGCTCAGCTTGGTGTTTCACCCCTTTGCCTGCCCAAGCGTGGAGAAGAAAGATGTGATTGGAAGGTCAGGACATGAGCCTGTGCCTGAGACCCAGAAGAGGAGCGCAGGTTGGAGCGGTCTCATCAGCAGGGTTGACATGAAGGCATCCGAAAGGAGGGCAGCAGAAGAGCCAGAGCATGGGAGCCGGGAAGACTCAGTGCAGCCTCGCGCCCTAGCGCAGGTGTTCATACCCCACCAGCCAATATAGCCAATATAGCTCCGCTATGTCACAATGGAGCGATTGTGCTGCACACTCCCTCACGTGACTTCACTGGGCATTCTTTCTCCTTTGGCCCTGGCCTGGCAGCTGAGAGCCAGCCCACCCAGAGCCTTCCCTCCTCCAGCCCATTGTCCCATCTGCAGATGTCCCCAGTTCATTGGAGAATTTATTTAGGCTCTGTTGACCGTTCCAACATGTCCGTTCCAGCTGGAAGAGATGTCCTAAACCCTTGTTGGAGCCCAGGGTTCGGAGAGCAGCTGGGGTAGCAGAAGCCTGGCAAGGGGCTGATTAACCTGATGGTGATCATGCCTGTCCCCAAGGTGTGCCTCAGACCCACCCCTCTGATGCCCAGCCCAAAAGGCCACGACTGCTTTCCAAGAGGAAGGTAAATAAACCATTTATTATTTCCTTGATCTCTTTAATTTCCATAGTGTAGAAAACATTTCTCAGTGTTTGTCTTTTGTCAGTCTTCATTTTCAGTGGGGTTTTTATTTGATAGTTTTCTATTCTGGTTTTAACCTTTATTTTAGCAACAGATAATTATTTTATTTGGTCAAATTCAGGCTGATGTTCATTAATAAAAATATAGTTCATGGGGGCGCCTGGGTGGCTCAGTCGTTAAGCATCCGTCTTAGGCTCAGGTCATGATCCCGGGGTCCTAGGATCGAGCCCCTTATCGGGCTCCCTTCTCCACAGGAGGTCTGCTTCTCCCTCTCCCACTCCCCCTGCTTGTGTTCCCTTTCTCGCTGTGTCTCTCTCTGTCAAATAAATAAATAAAATCTTTAAAATATATATATATATAGTTCATGATCCCATTACATATTTTTATTTCCCACAGAATTGTCAGCTGAATTTTGTATCAAAAAGAAAAAGATTGTTGGGGCCCAATACTTCCTTAAATAATCCCCTTTAATGCCTATTGCCAATCATCTTGGAGATGAATTGACCTGACACTATGTATCAGTGTTCTCTTATGTCCTATACAACTGAACATTGTCTCCAGGGACAATTTATGTTTCTAGTTGTTTATTCTTAGTGTATAGAAATGCAACTGGTTTTTGTATGTCAATTTTGTATCTTGCAATTTGAAAATATTTGTTAGCTCTAGCAGTGTGTGTGTATACTTTAGTGTTTTCTATGTATATGGTTAAGTGACTTGTGCAGAAAGATAATTTCACTTTTTCCTTTCCAATTTGGATGCCTTTTCTTGCTTAATTGCTCAGGCTATAACTTCTACTACTATGTGAAATAGAAGTAATGAATGTTAACATCTTTGTCTTGTACCTTAAAAAAAACTTTCAGTCTCTCAACATTGAGTCTGATGTTAGCTGTAGATTTTTCTACAGGGTTATTATGCTGAGGAAGTTTCCTTTCATTAGTAGTTTATTGAAGGCTTTTGTTAAGAAAGGTATTGAATTTTATAGATGCTTTTCTGCATCATTTGAGATCTTCATTTATTTTTATTTTATTAATGTGCTGTATTACATTGATTGTTTTGCCTATGTTGAACAATGCTTACATTCCAGTAATAGAATCCTGCTTGATCATGGTGTGGTATATAATCCTTTCAGTATGTTGTTGAATTAATTGTGCTAGTATGTTGTTGAAGATTTTTATATCAATATTTATGAGGCGTATTGGTCTATATTTTCTTGTAACATCTTTGTTAGGCTTTGGTATCAGGGTATTGCTGGCCTCATACAATGGGATAGGAAGTACTCCTTCCATTTCAATGCATTGAAATTGTTTGAGAAGTATTGTTGTTAAATTCTTCTTTTAATATTTGGTAGAATTCAGAAGTGGAGCCATCTGGTTTCAGACTTTTCTTTGTTGGGGGATTTTTGATTACTAAATCAATCTCCTTACTAGTTATAAGTTTATTAGATTTTCTCTTTCTTCATTTGGTTTTGGTGTCTTGTGTGTTTCTATGAATTTGTCCATTTCATCTAGGTTATCTAATTTGTTAGAATACAAATATTCGAAGCATCCTTATAATACTTTTCATATTTCTGTCACTTCGCTAATCATATCCCCACTTTCAATTCTAATTTTGCTAATTGAGCTCCTCTCTTTTTTTCATAGGCGATGTCATTAACGGTTTGTCAATTGTTTTATTTTCAAAGAACTGACTTTCTAAAATATTTTCTATATTGCTTTCTCATTTTTTTCTCTACTCTAATCTTTATTTTCTTCATTCTTCTATCTTTAGGTTTAGGTTGCCCTTCTTTTTCTAGTTTATAAGGTGTAAAGTTATTTTTAGATAAGATTTGTTTTTTTAATGTGTTTACATCTGTGAACTTCCCTCTTAGCACAGCTTTCACTGCATCCCACAGGTTTTGGAACATTGTGGGTTTGTTTTTTTTTTTAAGATTTTATTTATTTATTTGAGAGAGAGCAAGAGCAAGCATGAGCAAGGGGGAGGGGCAGAGGGAGAAGGAGAAGCAGATTCCCCACTGAGCAGGAAGCCTGATGTGGGGCTCAATCCCAGGACTCTGGAACCATGACCCGAACTGAAGGCAGACGCTAACCAGTTGAGCTACCCAAGTGCATGGAATATTGTATTTTTGTTTTCATTTGTCTCAAGGTGTTTTCCAATTTCTCTTGTGATTTTCTCTTTTACTCATTGGTTATTTAAGAATATGTTGTTTTATTTCCACATATTTGCAGATTTTCCAGTTTTCCTTCTGTTATTGATTTCTACCTTTATTCCACTGAGAACAGAAATGATACTTTGTATGATTTCAATCTTTTTAAATTTACTAAGAATTTTTTTGCAGCCAAACATATGGTCTGTTCCAGAGAATGTTTCACATGCACTTGATTTGTTATGCTGTTGTTGGGTGGAGTTTACTGAATATATCTCTTAGGACTAACTGATATGCTACTGTTTAAGTCACTTTCTTTCTGTACAGATCTTCCTTCTGGTCTTTCTGGTTATTCTATCCATTATCGAAAGTAGGTATTGATGTTTGCATCAATTATTGTAGAACTATTTCTTTTTCTCCCTTTGATTTCGTCAGTGTTTGCTTCATATATTTGGGAGTCATAGTATTTGTCATATATAGGATTATAAGTACTGTATTTTCTTACTGTATAGATTCTTTAATCAGTATAAAATGTCCTTGTTTGTCTATTGGAACAGTTTTGGACTTAATGTCCATTTTGACTTATATTAAAATAGCTACCCTTGCTCTCTTTTGATACCTATTTGCATGATATATATTTTCCTTCCTTTAACTTTTCATCTATTTGTATCTTTAGATCTAAAGGGAGTCTCTTGTAGACATTATATAAGTGGATCATGATTTTTTTGTTTGTGGTTTAGTTTAAAATTTTTAATCCATTCTGCCATTCTATGTCTTTAGGTTGGGGAGTTTAATTCATTTATATTCAAAGTAATTATTCATAAAGGAAGATTTACATCCTTGACTTATTAAAGACTATATGAAATATGAACTAGTATTTTACATGTCTTTTGGCTTTAACTCTAATTTTCCCTTCATGGCAAATATATATATTTATGTGTATGTGTTTATATATGACTTTTTTAAAAATTAGCATTGCCATACAATACTTGATTCTTTTTAATCACATGAAAATTTGCCCTTTTTGTTGTTCTTTATCCTTTCCTGTATCTTTAGGCTTCCATCATTTGGGATCACTTTCATTTATCTGAAGAGCATCTTTCTGTAGAAAGCACTATGTTTGTTCTTAAATGAAAATGTCTTTAATACTGTTTTTAAAGAATTTTTCATTAACTTTAGAATTCTGGCACATAATTATCTTTTTTTGAGCACCTTACTGATAATTCTTTGACTTTTATTTTGTTTCTGTTGAGAAATTGGTATAATTCTTATTTTACTCTTTACAGGAAGTTATCTCTTCCTTTGCTTTCATCTGTAACTATATGCATTCCTAGAAAAGGATGAGAAAATACATTTGAACTAAGTCCTTCAGGCTCCTGGGCAGGAGGAAAATCAATTTCTTTCTCTTTTGAGAAATATAACGTAGAAGAGTCAAGAGTCGGATGCTTAACCGACTGAGCTACCCAGGCACCCCTATCTTGGTATATATTCTACTGCAAAATTTGCTTTTAGATAGCAAGCACTTATTTTTTCTTATAGTCCTAGATATTTATTTATTCTGCTTGCTTTACATTTTTATTGTGAATTGTAGTCTTTTATTAATAGATTAAATTCTTGTGTATTTCTCTTTAATGTTTAATGTATGCCTAAAACTATTAATTTCCATAGCTGTTTCCATATTTCATTACTGCAATCTTGTTTATAAAATATATCTAAGTATAACTATTTACATATTACCTATTCAGATATTAAAGTCCAGATTGAATGTCTAAAAAATCCCCTTGTGGCTTGATCTATGGGACCAGGGCCGTTAATGTATATAGCTTATTGGTATTCTTCCTCTCCAAGACAGTTCTTATTTTCATTATAAACCTTTTCTTATATTTTAAGCCATATATGTTATGTGTGTTGGAGGCCCCCCCTTTTTTTAGTACCAAGTTCCAGCTAATTTGTGCTCTGACTTGCCCATACTGGTTGGTTCATTAAGAAAACATCTGACCCTGTGGCTAAGTTCAGTGGTGTCTTCCTGAACAGTCAAGGGATTGGCATGCACTTCATCCTCAAGGTCAATGGAGGCATCTCAGAAGCTGTCTGCCTCTGGTAAGAGATCTGAGTGTGTTAAAGAATCTAAGATCTTGGAGGAAGGAGAAGGCAGGTTTGTTATTCTTTTGTGCAGAATACACAGGTCAGAATAAGTCTCCATGAGTTTTTTGGCCTTTATAAGATCCAGAATCTGGTACAGCTCCTTCAATGAACAGCAACTCAGGAAGCTGTTCTCTACTGAGGTAAGAGAGGAGGGCAAGAGTAATGTTGTGGTTATTTTCAATATAACTATTTCAGGAGACCTATATTTTTCTAGATCACTTCTCCTGGCCACATCTTTTGTTTATGTGTCCTTTGGTATTTTTAGTGTCATGAGTTTTAAAAGTAAATCTTTCACCATGAGTTAGCTGTGCCTGCAAAAACTCCTATATGTAACCTTTTCCCTACTGGAAAATTATTTCCAAGTTCTTCCACAGGACTCCAGAAATATGCATTTCTATGAGAAAGATCTTTGTGTTCAAGGTCAGCACCTCCAGGGGTAGAAAACCCCTTTGTCAGGGAGGGAAGCAAAGGGGGAATGAGCCTTGTCTTATAGGCACACACATCCAGTTTTGCCTCTTAACATGTTGTGTGACCCCGGGTAGATTACCCAATTCCTCTCTGAGCCACTGTTACCTTACATTTAGAACAGTATGGCCATGATGTTATACTTGTACAATTCTGAAAATCAGAGAGAAAACAGGACAGTACTGTAGAAAGTCTCTGAAGTTTCACTATTTTTACGTGCATAGAAAAGGACTTCCATTTTATCTCAGTCTCTGTGTTCTTCAGGTCCTACTAATGAATTAGTACAGTTGGTAGTGAAGGGAAGGATGGAGGTATTCAGAGAAATGCCTCATGTCTGTCTGGCTCTGACTTCTTGGTTAGTTTGAGATGACCTCTGTGATGTGTCAGGACATCCTCCTTAGTTTTCCTCGCATTTGCAGCCACGGCCAGTGACATGTGTGGTGGTGGTTATTTATTCTCATGGTACCTGTTAACTGCTCTAAGCTTTTGTTGGAATTGAGTGGGAGGGGTGAATTTTTCTGGAAGTGATGCTCTTCCTTTGAAACCTGTTGAAGGGAAAGGTGCCAAGGCACTGATCCTTACTTCACTGGATTTCAGTTCTTGTTCATGTTGATGCTTTTGTCTGTCATAGCCAAGTATTTTGAAATTCTAATTTCTGATCTGTAGGCTAATATGACTGAAAGAGGGCTTGTCATTTTTCCATTAATTGTCTGTGTGCTATCCTGTGGAAGTCCCTCTGTAGCAATTTTTGGCTCTTAGGTGCCCTCCTCCATGTTGGTGGCCATTCAAGCCCCTTTTCCTTTGGTATGAAGATGGGAACAATACAAACACTAAACAGTACTTGTCAAGCTTATTCATCTTTTGCTTCATTCATTTCTTTTTTTTTAATTCATATAGCCAGCATACAGTAAGTACATAATTAGTTTCAAATGTAGTGTTAAATAATTCATCAGTTGTGTACAACACAAAATGTTGATATTGCAGCAATCTGTAATGTAAGGTTAACCTTAGAAAAGGGGTATTCGTAGAAAGCCAGAAATAACAGCTCCTCTGATGTATATTGGGCATTGGTTGTGTTCTGGGCTCTGTAAGGGATAAGGTACACCCCTAACTTCAAGAACTTAAGATGTCATGTCTGAGAGAGACATATATTTTTAATGTCATAAACTATGTCATCACTCATAATGGATGCATCAGGAAAAGGCCTCTGAATACAAAAGTGGGAGATCTTGACCCCAAGGAATAAAAAGGAGTGTGTTGAAGAGAAGGAAGAATGAGCAGCTGCCAAAGGGATATTTGCTGGATGGAGTTGAATGGAGCTGCAATTCCTTCACAGCAAGTGAAGCAGCTCAACCAAGGGCTCTGAAAGCAACATGGTATATATATACAATAGAATATTACACAGCCATCAAAAAAATGGAATCTCACCATTTGTAATGACATGGATGGAACTAGAGGGTATTATGCTAAGCGACATAAATCAGTCAGAGAAAGACAATTGTATGTTTTCACTCATAATTTAAGAAACAAATCAAAAGGATCATGGGGAAGGGGGGAAAAAATAAAATAAGATGAAATCAGAGAGGGAGACAAACTATAAGCGACACTGAACTCCAGGAAACAAACTGAGAGTTGCTGAAGGGGAGGTGGGTGGGGGGATGGGGTAACTTGGTGATGGACATTAAGGAGGGCACATGATGTAATGAGCACTGGGTGTTATATGCAACAGATGAATCACTGAACTCCACCTCTGAAATTAATAATACACTATATGTTAATTAATTTAATTTAAATAAAATTTTTAAAAAGAAAGTAACATGAGATCCACAATGAGCTGCTGCATGAATGTTTAAGTGACAGAATAGAGAAAAGTGGGTTTATCTTCATTGTCATAAATCTGAGTGCATAATCTGAAGTAAGGATCATTTTTTACCTTGGAATTTAAAAGCTTTTATAACCATGTGAATAAATATTCTGGAGGTTTAGAAAATCTAATTTGGTTCTGGGAATTTATATGGTCTACCTGAGTATACTTCACTCCAATGAAAATAAGCTGTGTAATCTGTAAACATATTGCACCTTCTCTAGATTCTCTTCTTTGAACCCTACTGCCTCAATCTCTAGTATTAACTCTCTTTGGGCCCTACTCAGAACCTCAGCTTCATCAGAATAATATTGACTTTATGAGGTCCCTTGGGGAATTAAGAGATAGATTACAGAAAGCAAGTATATGACGAAGTACACAGTGCAGAAATCAAAAGCATCTTCATGCAAATGGATTGCAAATGTTTTTTCAACTAATCACTGTGGTATGACATTTTGAGCAATATGAAATAAGTCAATAAAGCTCTCCAGTGAAACATCTTGATATTATATAAAGCTGTGTGCTTATGAGAAAGCCAACCCCTTGGTTAATACAAACAAGAGCAATTATCTTTGACGATATGTTGATGAATGTAAAACTTTAACAAGACACACACATTTTCCAAATTTGAAATTAAACAAAAGAGAAAAATAACGAAATTGAAAATGTGTGAATCCTCAGATGATATTATATGTTATTATAGGAAATACACATACATACAAATAAATTAGAGACCTACTAATATCACCTTTGAAAAAGAATGTACAATTAACATGGGTCAAATGATGTCACCCAAAATGCCAGTGTTAGTAACTCCAATGCACCATCCCTTACTAAGGCAATGATGAAGCTGTCAAAAACTACTGGGATGAACTCTTTCAGAATTCTAGAATCTAATAAAAAACACAAAACCTGGGGAAGTGCTTAATAGAAAAAGAAGGTACTGAATTTCAGTAAAACAGCCTTTAAGATATTTTAACTTACCCACCTCCCATGCCCCACTCCCCAGCTCTGTGGCCACCATGAGGACAGGGGTCCACATTCCTGGGACAGTGTGCTCGTGCCAGCAAGACTGATTGTTCTCAGAGAATCGTGGTCGTGTGTTCTGACCTCTTTGGGGGCTCCACGAGGGGCAGACTCAGGGGCTTCCCTTTGTTTCAGCTGCCTCAGAACTTTAAGGAGCTCCTGGGTGGCACTGTCAAGAGCATTTCAATGAAATATACCAGCAGCACCTGTCTGGGAAGGTATCAGCCAGAGGGGCCAGAGGGAGGCAGACCGAAAAGCCTGGGAAGGAAGATGCTGGGACATAATTGAGGGACGAAGGGCACTGAAAATCTCCTGTGTGCTGGGCAGTCTATAGGCCATGCTGATGCCCACGGCTAACACCTGAGAGCACCATGTGAGTTGGCCTTCAGCACTGGCGCAAGGGCAAGTGAAGGGATGATGGAGTTAACTCCCTGCCTAAGCTCTGGAGCAGAGCACCAGCATGGGGGCGGGAGGTCTGCAGTGACTGGCAGAGCACCTCATCGTGATCTGGCTCCAGGCATTGCAGGAGCTCTCTCTCAAATCACAAGGGGCCCACTAAGCTAAAAGAGCAAACTTCAGGGGCACTCATGACAAAGACCCTTTACAAAAAGTTGAGAAAATCATTAAAGTAACACAATCCATATGAGTTGTAAACAAACAAACAAAACCCTGGAAAGGCAGAAGATTGTTGTTTGCAAAATTACCACATTGTGTTGCTCAAAATGTCCGGTATTCAACAACAAAAATAGAGTTATACAAAGAAACAAAGTACAGTTCATTCAGGTGGGGTAGGGGGTGGGTACGGAAACTGAAGATACTGTCCCTAAGGAAGTGGCTTTAAAAGAACTATTTCAATGATGCTTGAAAATTGAAACCAGGAGGGGAGCCTGGGTGGCTTAGTTGGTTAAGCGTTCGACTCTGGATTTCTGCTCGGATCATGATCTCAGGGTTATGTGATCATGCCTCACGTCAGGCTCCGTGCTGGACATGGAGCCTGCTTAAGGTTCTCTCCCTCTCCTAGAAAAAAAATGAAACCAGGAAGGATGCGCTTTTACCAAATCAAGAGTTTCAATACATAGAGATAAATTATAAAATGGAGTTAAATAAAAAATCTAGAGTTGAAAATTACAGTAGCTGAAACAAAAAATATATATATAAAAAGAGGGTTCCAGCCCTGGACTTGATCAAGAGAAAAACTAATCCATGAACATGAAGACAAATCATTTGAAATGATCAGTCATGGTTTATGGATGAGCCAAAGATGGTCTCTGCATATCAGATGTGTGTTTTATTTCTTCACAGCAGACAGAGCCCTTTAGCTCAAAAACCCACTGTTGCCAAACTCAAATTTTTACACACTGGATTGTTTTAAACATAGCCCAAATTAGTAGATTTCATAGCTTAGCCGTATCTTCTGTGCATGCCCTGTGGATCACCACCTAACATCTACTAACAGTAAATAAGATAGACCATGAATATCAGTGTCTCCAAGCCCCTGTCATCCATTCATAATTCTCTGGCTCAGAGACTCTATATCTTGCTATTGAGAGACATCATCTCCACAGGTAAGCGCCTTCTCCAACCCCTCTCCTCTGGGAAGTTTCTTTGTCATCCTAACTTTCTGTGTGGTGGACCTCTACTGTTACCACTGAAAGACATCATCCTATGAGGGACCACCCCATTCAGTCAAGCAGTCAGTGTGCCACCAAATAAATCTTGTTGCATGATCATAAAATTGTATGTTATCAGCCCTGTACTGAAGTCCCTTGATCTCAGTACAACTGCCCAACACACATCCACAAGTCAGTGGAGATAAATCCTACTGGGACATGAGCTCCTCTCAGAAGGGGGTGTGTGTGTGTCAATCTTAGGAGTCCCAGCACTAGCACAGGCCCCACCCACAGGAGTCACCAGGAGCCATCCCTTCCCTCCTGGTGACACTTTAGAACAGAGCATGTGACTCCTGGCTAAGCCACCAGCTGGGTCTCTAATAAGGTGGTTGCCCAGAATTACAATTCAATACAACTAGAGCTTGGGGGTAGAACACGTATTGCCTTAGGCAGACAATAGAATTGGTTGCTCATCATCCTCACACATGACTTGATAACATGTTTCTACCCTAACTGTACCATAGAATCACTGGTGGAGATTTTTACAAAATGATGTGTCAGGTACCCTGCACTAATTATATATATTTTAAGAATGTGGTGGTGTGGTGGCTAATAGGTTTAGGGATTTTATCCTACTGGAGCCCTATTTTCTGGTTTGTGGGGTGGGGTGGCGAACAGCTATGGTGCTTTCTAAGGTGCCTGGAGGATGCATAAATCCAAAATTGTCTTAATAAGATATAGACTGTGGTCACAGAATCAACTCTTGCTCCTACTTAGATCAATTCAGGTGTTTGGGGACAAAATCCAAGGAGCTTTCTGGGGGCTGAGAGGGCAGAGCTGCCTCTCTCTCTGGCACCAAGCTGTTTCCAGTAGCAGAGACATAAGCTGAAGGGCCACCAAAAATTTTAGACTAGATGTCTTTGATAGTGCCTCCATGACCTTGCCTGACCAGCGTCATGAGCCTCTGAGAAACCTGGCAAATGGGGCTGAAGGTCACAGTTGTGCCACCACCAGGGCATGAAGGGAGACAGTGTTGGTGGGAAGTTGGAATGAGTGGAGCTGAGCTGTGTGGAAGGGACTTGGAAAAAAGGGAGACTCACAGAGTCTTGCTGAGTCTCTAACCCACATGCTGAGGAGTACAGAACTGAATCTACATAGAGAAAACTAGAACACCAACATTTAGCTTCTTTAGCAACAGGTTTTATTGTTCAAATATTTGCAAGTGTTGATCTATAGTAAAAGTTTAACTTCTTAAAAAATTTTACATTTAATATTGCCAGATCATTTTGTACTCCTATATTTTATGCCACATTTTTCATAATGAACCAGGGGTTATCCTCTGCACGAGTGCTATAGTGTTTTTAAAGTTGAGAGCTGTTGCTGAAAACATCCGTATTGTTATATTTATGATATGAGCTCTGCCATGTCATCTGAGGTCAGACCATGACTGAAGGCTTTGCCACACACACGGCACATGTATGAATTCACTTCCATACACAAATGTATATCTTGCCTGAGGAGTATGAGAACTGAAGCATCTTCTATAGTGATTACAGTCTGTTTCTTCAATATGTGCATCCTTTGGTGACTTCAAATGTTAAAGCTCTGACTGATATTTCTTCCACATTCATTGCATCTGTAATACCGTGTCATCTCAGGTCAGAATACTTACTGAAGACCCTCATGATTTTCTCTCCAATGTTGGATTCCCTCATGTCGTCTAAGGGAAGAATACTGACTGAAGAATTTCCCACATAGCTGACATTCATATGGTTGCTCTCTGGTGTGCGTTCTTTCATGGTGTCTAAGATTGAAATATTGGCTGAAGGCTTTCCCACACTGGTGACATGCATATGGTTTCCTCTCCTGTGTGTGTTTTGTTATGTGGTCTAAGTTCAGCACATCGACTGAATGCTTTCCCACATAGAAGAGACACATGTGGCTTCTCTCTAGTGTGAGTTCTCTTGTGTTGGCTAAGGCCAGAGCTCTGACTAAAAGTTTTCTTACATTGATGACATTCATAACATTTCTCTCCAGAACGAATTCTCTCATGTTTTCTAAGGTAGGAACTGTGAATGAAAGCCTTCTTACATAGATGGCATTCATATAGTTTCTTTCTTATGTGAATTTTCTCATGTTGTCTAAGGTAAGAATTCTGACTGAAGACTTTCCCACACAGATGGCATTTATATGGTTTCTCTCCACTGTGTGTTTGATTGTGGTTTCTAAGGGCAAAGCTTTGCAGAAAGCCTTTCCCACAAAGATGGCATTCAAATGGCTTCTTTCCACTGTGAGTCATCTTGTGTCTTCTAAGACTAAAGGAATTACTCAAGTCTTTCCCACATAGATGGCATTTACGTAATTTACCTCTAGTGTCAATGTGGTTATACTGAGTAAGGAATGATTGTTCACTAAGTGATTTTCTACACTGTTTGCTGAAATAATGTTTCTTCCTCAGGTGAATTAACAAAAATTGAGTCAATGCAGATATATGAGTAAACTCATCACCCAAGTCAGTACTTTCAATAGGATCTTCTGAAGCACGAGATTTATGCTTTGGGGAAGATGAAAGGTTGTTAATGGTTTGCCAACATACTTCCATACATTTATTTCTCTACATCTAAATTCTAGAGTAGTAGTTAGTAATATTCTCCAGTTGCATACACATCTTGTTACTCTCCGCAGGCATCAGTATTTTCTCTTTTGTAGTATTCCAACCTCAGAGTTATCAGATTAATTCTGAAAACTTCAGTATGTTTCAAAGACTAGGTAATGGTGGGGAAAAGATGGCAGAGGAATAGGGGACCCTATTCCAACTGGTCCCCAGAATTAAGCTGGATATCTTCCAGACCATTCTGAACATCCAGGAAATCAGCCTGAGATGTAAGAAGTTAGAGCTGGATCTCTATAAACAGAATATTGCAGGTGGTTGGTTTCAAGGTATGAAGCAGGGAGCCGTGATTCTGCAGGCAGATATTGGAGGATAAACAGAAGGGGGAGGGAGCCAGCCATGGGGATCCTACACCACCGGTGAGTGATAGCCTCCCACACTGGGGACCAGGCACAGACTTCCTGACAGGTAGCAATGGGGAAAGGACTTTAGGGCAGCCCCCTCAGATGGAAACCCAGAGTGGTGGGGCTATGCATGTGAACTGGGGGCAGCTGGCGGGTTTAGAAGTACAAAGGGCAGAGATGAGCCCCAACCCGGAGGCAAGGACTGGGAGTGCTGCTGAGGGGCGTACAACCCAGGACGCTGCAGTTTATAGCAGCAGAGACAGAAACAGAGATAATGTGTCCTGGAGAGCTCACTGAAGAACAGACTGTGATCTCTCTGCTCTGGGGCAGAGGGTTGGAATGGTCTCTTCTCTGACTCTTGGAAGAGATGGGGAAAGCCACCAGAGAACAAAAGCCCCCCAAAACCGGTTTTCCCTGAGCCATCCCCCACCACAGGGGGCAGGACAACTCTGCCCAAACAGGTTTGCCTGAGTAACAGCACAGCAGGCCCCTCCCCCAGAAGACAGTCTGGGAAAACAAGAGGCCAGCAACCCTAAGGTCCCTAGAAAACAGGTGCATCTTGCTTGGGTTGTGGTCAATAATTGGGAATCTATATATTCCCTCAACCACCCCTCAACAGAATGACTAGGAGGAGGAACCCCCAAAATAGGAAAGACTCAGAGACTATGACTTACGCCACAAATTTACAAATGGATTCAGATAAAACCAAGATGTCGGAGATGGAATTCAGGCTAGCAATTGTGAAGAAAATAGCTAGAATGAAGAAATCAATTAATGGCAACATAGAGTCTCAGGGCAGAAATGAAAGCTGAATTGGCAGAATTTAAAAATGCTATCAATGAGATCCAATCTAATCTAGATAATCTAACAGCCAGGGTAAGCGAGGCCAAAGAACGAATTAGTGACCTAGAAGACCAATTAATAGATAAAAAGGGTAAAGAAGAAGCCAGGGAAAAACAACTCAGAATCCATGAAAATAGAATAAGAGAAATAAGTGACACCATGAAATGTTCCAATGTCAGGTTTATTGGAATCCCTGAGGGGGTGGAGAGAGAGAGAGGACTAGAAGATATACTTGAGCAAATCATAGCTGAGAACTTCCTAATCTGGGGAATGAAACAAACATTCCTGTCCTAGAGGCAGAGAGGACCCCTCCCAAGATCAAGAAAAAGAGGCCAACACCCTGGCATGTAATAGTAAAACTCACAAATCTTAGAACCAAGGAAACCATCTTAATGGCAGTTAGGGGGAAGAGATTCCTTACATACAGAGGGAGGAACATCAGAATAACATCAGACTTATCCACAGAGACCTGGCAAGCCAGAAAGGGCTGGCAAGACATATTGAGGGTACTAAATGAAAAGAACATGCAGCCAAGAATACTTTATCCAGCAAGGCGGTCATTTAGAATGGATGGAGAGATGCAGAGCTTCCACGACCGGCAGAAACTGAAAGAATATGTGACCACTAAGCCGGCCCTGCAAGAAATATTAATGGGGGTTCTATAAAAGGAGAAAGACCCAAGAGTGATATACAACAGAAATTTACAGGGACAATCTATAAAAACAAGATCTTCACAGGCAACATGATGACAATTAATTCATATCTTTCAATAATCACTCTCAACGTGAATGGCCTAAATGTTCCCATAAAATGGCACAGGGTTTCAGATTGAATAAAAAGACAGAACCCATCCATATGCTTCCTACAAGAGACTCATCTTGAACCAAAAGGTACATCCAGACTGAAAGTGAAGGGATGGAGATCCATTTTCCATGCCAACGGACCTCAAAAGAAAGCTGGGGTAGCAATTCTTATATCAGACAAACTAGATTTTAAACTAATGACTGTAGTTAGAGAAACAGAAGGACACTATATCATTCTTAAAGGGTCTATCCAACAAGAAGATCTAACAATTATAAATATCTACACCCCCAACATGGGAGTAGACAACTGTTAACCAAAATAAAGAGTCATATTGATAACAATACGTTAATTGTAGGAGACCTCAGTACTCCATTCTCAGCAATAGACAGATCATCTAAGCAGAAAATCAACAAAGAAACAAGAGCTTTGAATGACACACTGGACCCAATGGACCTCATAGATATATACAGAACATTCCACCCTAAAACAACAGAATACTCATTCTTCTCAAATGCACATGGAATTTCCTCCAGAATAGACTACATACTGGGTCACAAATCAGGTCTCAACCAATACCAAAAAATTGAGATTATTCCCTGCATATTCTCAGACCATAATGCTTTAAAACTGGAACTCAATCACAAGAAAAAATTTGGAAGACATTGAAATACTTGGAAGCTAAGGACCACTCTGCTCAAGAATGTTTGGGTCAACCAGGAAATCAAAGAAGAACTTAAACAATAATGGAAACAAATGAGAATGGAAACACATTGTTCCAAAACCTATGGCTTACTGCAAAGACAGTCCTAAGGGGGAAATACATAGCCATCCAAGCCTCACTCAAAAAAATAGAAAAATCTGAATTCATCAACTAACTCTACACCTTAAAGAATTAGAGAAAAAGCAACAAACAATGCCTAAACATGCATTAGAAGAGAAATAATTAAGATTAGAGCAGAGATCAGTGAATTACAAACCAGAAACATAGTAGATCAGATCAACAAAACTAGAAGGTAGTTCTTTGAAAGAATTAATAAGATCGATAAACCACTGGCCAGACTTATCCAAAAGAAAAGAGAAAGGACCCAAATTAATAAAATTATGAATGAAAGGGGAGAGATCACGACTAACACCAAGGCAATAGAAACAATTATTAGAAATTATTATCAACAACTATATGCCAATAAGCTGAGCAACCTGGATGAAATGGATACCTTCCTGGAAACCTATGAACTGCCAAGACTGAAACAGGAAGAAATTGACAAACTGAATAGGCCAATAACCAGTAATGAGATTGAAGCAGGGATCAAAAACCTCCCAAAAAAATAAGAGTCCAAGGCTTGATGGATTCCCTGGGGAATTCTACCAAACATTCAAAGAAGAAATAATACCTATTTTCCTGAAGCTGTTTCAAAAAATAGAAACAGAAGGAAAGCTTCCGAACTCATTCTATGAAGCCAGCATTACCTTAATCCCCAAACCAGGCAAAGACCCCATCAAAAAGGAGAATTTCAGACTGATTTCCCTGAAATTCCAAAATCCTCAACCAAATCCTAGCTAATAGGATCCAACAATACATTAAAAAGATCATCCACGGGCGCCTGGGTGGCTCAGTTGGTTAAGCGACTGCCTTCGGCTCAGGTCATGAACCTGGAGTCCCTGGATCGAGTCCCGCATCGGGCTCCCTGCTCGGCAGGGGGTCTGCTTCTCCCTCTGCCCTCTTCCCTCTCATGCTCTCTGTCTCTCATTCTCTCTCTCTCAAATAAATAAATAAAATCTTTAAAAAAAAAAAAAAGATCATCCACCACAACCAAGTGGGATTTATCCCCAGGATGCAAAGGTGGTTCAACATTCGCAAATCAATCAATGTGATAGAACACATTAATAAGAGGAGGGAGAAGAACCATATGGTCCTCTCAACTGATGCAGAAAAAGCATTTGACAAAATACAGCATCCTTTCCTGATTAAAACTCTTCAGTACAGGGATAGAGGGAACATTCCTCAAGTTCATAAAATCCATCTATGAAAAACCCACAGCGAATATCATCCTCAATGGGGAAAAGCTGAGAGCCTTTCCCTTAAGATCAGGAACACGTCAATGATGCCCACTCTCACCACTATTGTTCAACATAGTTCTAGAAGTCCTAGCAACAACAATCAGACAGCAAAAAGAAATAAAAGGTATTCAAATTGGCAAAGAAGAAGTCAAACACTCTTTTTGCAGATGACATGACACTTCATGTGGAAAACCCAAAAGATCCACCCCCAAATTACTAGAACTCATACAGTGATTCAGTAATGTGGAAAGATACAAAATCAATGCACATAAATCAGTTGCTTTCTTATACACTAACAATGCAACTGTAGAAAGAGAAATTAGAGAAACGATTACATTTACAATAGCACCAAAAACCATAAGATACCTCGGAATAAACCTAACCAAAGTGGTAAAGGATCTATACTCCAGGAACTACAGAACACTCATGAAAGAAATTGAAGAAGACACAAAAAGATGGAAAAACATTCCATGCTCATGGATCGGAAGAATTAAAGTTGTTAAAATGTCTATGCGACCCAGAGCATTCTATACCTTCAATGCCATCCTGATCAAAATTCCAATGACATTTTTCAAAGTGCTGGAACAAACAATCCTAAAATTTGTATGGAATCAGAAAAGACCCCGAATCGCCAAGGAAATGTTGAAAAAGAAAAACAAAGCTGGGGGCATCATGTTGCCCGATTTCAAGCTGTATTACAAAGCAGTGATCACCGAGACAGCATGGTACTGGCACAAAAACAGACATATAGACCAATGGAACAGAATAGAGAGCCCAGATATGGACCCTCAACTCTATGGTCAAATAATAATTGACAAAGCAGGAAAAAATATGCAATGGAAAAAAGACAGTCTCTTCAATCAATGGTGCTGGGAAAACTGGACAGCCACATGCAGAAGAATGAAACTCGACCATTCTCTAACACCGTACACAAAGAGAAACTTAAAATGGCTGAAAGACCTCAGTGTGAGACAGGAATCCATCAAAATCCTAGAGGAAAACATAAGAAGTAACCTCTTTGACATTGACCACCACAACTTCTTTCAAGATACATCTCCAAAGGCTAGTGAAACAAAAGCAAAAATGAACTTTTGGGACTTCATCAAGATAAAAAGCTTCTGCACAGCAAAGGAAACAGTCAACAAAACAAAGATGCAACCCATAGAATGGGAGAAGATATTTGCCAATGACACCACAGATAAAGGGCTCGTATCCAAGATTTATAAAGAACTTCTCAAACTCAACACCGAAAAAACAAACAATCCAGTCAAAAAATGGGCAGAAGAGATGAACAGACACTTCTCCAAAGAAGACATACAAATGGCTAACAGACACGTGAAAAAATGTTCATCATCATTAGTCATTAGGGAAATTCAAATTAAAACCACACTGAGATACCACCTTACACCAGTTAGAATGGCAAAAATTGACAAGGCACGAAACAACAAATGTTGGAGAGGTTGTGGAGAGAGGGAAATCCTCTTACACTGTTGGTGGGAATGCAAGTTGGTACAGTCACTTTGGAAAACAGTGTGGAGATGCCTCAGAAAATTAAAAATAGAGCTACCCTATGACCCAGCAATTACACTCTTGGGTATTTACCCCAAAGACACAGATTTAGTGAAAAGAAGGGCCATATGCACCCCAATGTTCATAGCAGCAATGTCCGCAATAGCCAAACTGTGGAAACAGCTGAGATGCCCTTCAACAGATGAATGGATAAAGAAGATGTGGTCCATATATACAATGGAATATTACTCAGCCATCAGAAAGGATGAATACCCAACTTTTACATCAACATGGATGGGACTGGAGGAGATTATGCTAAGTGAAATAAGTCAAACAGAGAAAGACAATTATCATATAGTTTCACTTATTTGTGGAACATAAGGAATAGCATGGAGGACATTAGGAGAAAGAAGGGAAAAATGAAGGGGGGGAAATTGGAGGGGGAGATGAACCATGAGAGACTATGGACTCTGGGAAACAAACTGAGCGTTTTAGAGGGGAGGGAGGGGAAGGGATGGGTTAGCCCAGTGATGGGTATTAAGGAGGGCGGCACATATTGCATGGAACACTGGGTGTTATAAACAATGAATCATGGAACACTACATCAAAAACTAATGATGTACTGTATGGTGACTAACATAACATAATAATAAAAAAAACAAAATATCACTCACTTGACAAAATCTTCAGCTGATATTTCTAAAATTATACTCACTCAGACTAGGCACCTCCTCATACTAGAGCACAGGTGTCTGCTACTTACCTGGACTCTGGCCTTGGAGAAATCCTGTTCCTTCACTCCACAGCTCTTTTCCTTGCTCCAACTGGAAGGATCTTTTGCAAATCTTATTCCATGTTTGTGGAGGAAAAAGTGTATATGGACTTGAGTTCTGTGCAGATTAACCTTTGCTATCACCAAGTCCAGGGTGGGCTTTACCAACGATGAATAAAAAGATGATTTGAAGGTCAGCCCATGTAGCAGCACCTTCAACAGAGAATAAATTGAAGTTCCTTCAGCAGACCAGGAGGAAATCCAGGCTGTAGGCCAAAATGGTGAGGACTGCTAGATGCCGATGCTCATGCACAAGTTCAGAGAAAGAATGCAGAATCATCAGTCTTTTCAAAATGGGAAAGACTAAATGTCTCCACAGTGGGTTAAAAGTTATTTTCAAACAGCATCCCATAAACATAACAGCCGCACGAATAATAAAAATTATGTTATTTTCACAACTCTAATCTCAAGCCTCCACATAATGAGGAAAACAGAATCATTATTTCTAAGATATTTAATCAATCTATTTATGAATTAAAATAACCATTGAGTTTCCAATTCTGTTCTGAATGCTAGAGACTGAGTAGCAAGAAAGGTATGAAATTGTGGTCAAGTTTACAATTCTTGTGTGTTGATGAAAAGTATAATGTGAAGAAACATCTTCTTCTTAAGTAGTTATAAGGGTTGTAAAAGAATCAGGACAGCGATTGGAGTGGGATATGGGGGAGCTGTTCTATACATTCAATGAGTGAATGAATGGAAACAAACATGTTGGCAGACTTACCCAGAAAGACCAGATGACTGATATTCTCCAGCATCACATCTCTGAGCAGCTTTTGCTGGGATATGTCCAGCAGGGCCCACTCTTCTTTGGTGAAGTCTATAGCTACATCTTCAAACATCACTGATTCCTAAAACATCATGGAGATTCCATTTAGACAGGGCATCCAGAGGTAGGAGGGTTGAGATGACAACACTGCGGATGGAGGCAGAGGAGCCGGGTTTGTAGAAAGATCAATATACGTTTGGGGCTTCCTGTCAGGTCATTGTCAATGCTGAAGTAGTATCTGCCTTTGGATACATTTACAGAGATCTACACACTCTGACTTCATAATACTTTATTATAAAGCAATATCACACGAAGTGTGGCATAATACAACCTGGACATGTTTCAGTAACCTGGTGATCAGAACTTCCAGACAGGTGATTATAAAATATTTGCTTGAAAATTCATAACTAAAACTCTCTTCCCCATTAATTCCAAGTAACTCTACAGATCCATCATAAGACAAATAATAACCATGGTGTACTGTCTTTAAGCCATAATCATTGGTTTAAATTATTCCCTAGGTGAACTTCTGGTTCCTCATCTACGAACTGGTTTAATATGTTGTGAATGTTAAAAGATCCAAGGCCTTGATCTAGGGAGTGTTTCCTGTCTAGCAAACCTGCATTAAATATAAAACATTATCATTAAAATATCAGAAAACCTTGAAAAAATTGCCAGCGTTACTCAGAACTGAGAAAGATTCATAGATGTCTCTCTTAATGCTACATGACTCAGGTGTTCATAACAAACTATAAGGTCAGATGGCTCAGCAGCACAAGCCAGGGACCTCTGAGATGGCTGTACTGAAGGACAGTCCTAGCCTGACCATTCCTGTGTTATGAGGACTCTCATTCTCAATATTCTCTGGGACTTCAGGCACCAGTTATCACTGTTTCTCTTGTATCTTTATTTTGTCTCCATGCGAAAGGATAAAGGAGACCTCATGACTGGTTTGAGTCTATCCAGTTTTTCAAAAATTTACATGGGAACCTAATTTTATTCTTCCTACCATACTCTTTTTCCTTTATGTGTAGTGCAATTAAGAAAATACTACTCCCTACACATTCCTTCCAGTTATCAAATATGAACCAAAGGTTAATGACTAAGAGGTAATACATGTGACTGGGGACAAGCATGATAGTGATAATTTCAGTTATATTTTTTAGAAATTTTCAAAAGTGCAAATTCTAATAATTGTATGGGGTTTAAAACTGAGAAAAACATAAAATGATTCTTCCTTCCTTCTAAACCTCTCTCCTGTTCCTCTCAACACTGAGCAATGCTCACACCAGGTCTTGTAACACTAGATTAATTATACTCACATGCTGAAACATCTACTTCCCTACTGGACTATAATATTTCCCTCACTCATCTCCAGCACTTGCAATCACCACCATCCTAAGCCCATTGCATCCAAAAAACATGGTTAATGAGTTGAATTATTTGCCAGTGAGGTCATGGGTTGGATGAGGGAAAGAAAACTTCTCTTATCTCTTCTGTAAATACACAAGCTTAATGGAAGCTATCATAAATTTGCATGTTAGGAAGGAGATTAATTATCAGTGAGTTCCTGACAGATGGTAACTATTCCAGAGTCCAGAAGAACTTAGCACACAGATGCCTGAACCCCACCTGATTGCACTTAGAATATACATGCCAATAGGAAAAACTTGCCCATCTGATTGGCACTAGGGAGTTACTTCAGCAGAAAGAGGCTTCCCTACTCACTGGTGACTGCATTGTCAGTAACTCAGTTGTCAGGTATCTTTCTCTGGGTTTTCGCTCAGACAATCCAAGCACTAAGTGGGCAAAGCTGAGGATAGAGAAAGAAGCCATGAGACTCCCATCCTGTGCACAATTTCCAGTCTCACCTGTCATGAGGCCCTGAAACTTCACCTGGGGAATACCCCCAGCCCTACAAACTGGTGCACTCTAAGAATAGAGTGCAAGAGGTCGCTCCTATCCCAGGGTCAAATTTAAGAAGGTTATAAATGTGGCTGAAAATAAAGAAGGTCAGGGGCGCCTGGGTGGCTCAGTCGTTAAGTGTCTGCCTTCAGCTCAGCTCATGATCCCAGGGTCCTGGGATCGAGCCCCGCATCGGGCTCCCTGCTCTGCGGGAAGCCTGCTTCTCCCTCTCCCACTCCCCCTGCTTGTGTTCCTGTTCTCGCGGTCTCTCTCTGTCATATAAATAAATAAATAAAATCTTTAAAAAAAAAAAGAAAAGAAAGAAGGTCAAAATACAGATATCTTACAAATCAGAACATAATAAGCATTGCATTTTGTATATTAATCAGCCTATGGCATCCCAAATTATTTAATTCCCTCCCTGATTCCAAAGCATAGTGATCCCCAACTCATGCCACATATAGGGTTTGGTTTTTACCTGAAGATGAATGCTGTGGAATTTCTCAGATTTCGTTATTCTTGCCTTATTTACTAGCAATGGTTCTCCAGCATCCATGGCAGCCCTCTGAAGCCTAACTCCCTTCCTGCTCTTGGGTCCCCCATAGACTTGAATATCAAGCAACTAAGAATCTACTTTATGATGGAGTTAATCAACTCAAGACCTTTTATAAATTATCTTCACCCCTAACATCAGTAATAATTTAATGTATTTCATGGACAAATAATGGAAATGCATCATGAACAAAGGGATAATAATTAACTCACCCATTTGTACCTGAGGCCCAGGAGAAAAAGAAAAGTTAAATTTGTACTAAATGTGTCTGTGTACTTACATATTTATATGTATTTGCCAATTTAATCACCACAATGACCATGCTAATTATAATCTGTTGGCCAATTTAACAAATGACCCAAGCAGAGGTTTCAAAAACTTTAGTAATGTGACAAAGTTACACAGCTAGAAAATGGAATAGCTCTCTTTAATTTTAACTGTCTCCTAGGCGCAAATTCCTCTAAGGTAACACAGCACACCTAGGCTTTACCTGGAACAGTACCACAGAACATGAATCATCAGAAGCACCATGTTATTACAATGTCTTTTTCTCCTTTGAATTTTTACAAAAGATCTCCTCATCTCCAGCTTCTCTACCACATGGGAATGACCAGAGTATTGACCCCACTTCCCAAACACCATAATCTCTCTTCATATTTATTGCCCCCATTTAATCTACACTTTCTCAGTCTAACACACATTTACCAAGACCACCATATTTTCTCGCCTCTTGAGCTATCTATTGCATCTGCTCATCAAGACTCAAGTAACAGCTCCCCTTCTATGACTGCAGCAGAAAGCACATGGTTAAGATGTTGATCCCAGTCTAAGCACATAATCACTGCTCCAGGTGGCCTTCTGTGATACCTAGCATTTTATTATGCTGTGCTAATAGAATAATAATAATTATTATTCCAGTACCAGTGGCTGGGGGGCATAGCAACAGAAATTTACTTTCTCATTATTCTGGAGGCTAGAAGGCTGAGATTAAGATGTATACAGGGTTGGTTTCTTCTGAGGCCAGTCTTCTTGGCTTTCAGACAGCTATCTTCTCCTCCTGTCTTCACATGGACTCCCTTCTACATGTGTCTGTGCCCGACTTTCCAGTTATATTGGATTAGGACCCTTCCTTACCTCTTTTTAAATTACCCCTTTAAAGAACCTATCTCCAAAGAAATTTATATGATGATATATTCGGAGTAACAAACTACAGTGTATGAATTGGGTGAAGGGAGAGGCACACAATTCAGCCCATAACACAGATGCATTATATAATAGGACAAGACAACTCAGTATATATCACTACAATATCTACCTGTCTGCATTCATATCCACTGGTTATTCCTTTTCTCCTATTAAATTAAAAATTTTGCTACCCCTGGCTATGTCCAATGTCTACACAATTGAATTCCTTTCTGTCCTTTTTTGGGGGAACTACATTATTGATTTAAATTAAATGTCTTTTGAGAGAAACCTCCCCATATATTCACAATCAATCCCCTCCTATGTCTCCAGATATGTCCTCTGAAAATGTTTTCTCCCTGCTGTCCCTCACAGTCAAACTGGAAATGCAGTTATCAAATTCAAGCAGATATAAAAGAGAAGTCCCAGAGCAACGCAAGGATCTGCAAACTGCAGAAATGTATCCAATATCCAGGGCAATTCACCATCCTCTATACACACCAAATTGAGTGTGCATAGAGACACTCTATAAATGCACTTTAGTGATTGAATTATCCAGAACACATGAGAGTATCCAAGGAGGGAGAATGTAGAAACACTAATTAGGAATTGACCTTGGGATTATGTTTGGTTTTGAGTTCAAGGAAAAATCAGAGTGGAATGGAACATAACTTTTTGCTCTTAGAATGTTTCTTTTATAGAAATAAAGGAATATTGGGGCGCCTGGGTGCCTCAGTCGGTTAAGCGTCTGCCTTTGGCTCAGGTCATGATCCAGGAGTCCTGGGATCGAGCCCCACATCGGGCTCCCTGCTCAGTGGAAAGTCTGCTTCTCCCTCTGCCCCTGCCCCTGCTCATGCTCTCATTCTCTCTCTTTCTCTCTCTCTCTCAAATAAATAAATAAAATCTTAAAAAAAAGGAATAAAGGAATATGTAAATCCCCATTTGATATTCAGGGAACCCTTGTGCATATGCTACTCTTAAGGAGTAGAAAGCAAGAATGTACCTAGGCATACCTGTGCTAGGTCTGTGTTTCTAAGTAATAGGCATCAAAGGAGGTCACTGAGTAGGTTTTAAATGGTACCTAAAAAGCAGCCCCCGCAGAGCTTAGGTTATGGAAAATACCAACCAGGTCCCACAAACTCTCCATACATCCTGTGTTTAATAGCCATCATTTTGAGACAGGGACATTTTCTGCTATAGCACAACACTGACATGTATTTATCTCCAAAATATTACCTTGAATTGATGTTATTTAAGGAGGACTAACCTGAATAATAATGACCTGGAAAAAAATGCAGTAGCTTTTAAAAAGGCTAAAGTATAAAATAAGTCAGATTGAAAAAGTAGTTGGAGATCATTATTCAAGGAATCCTTTGCCTTTGAGCCAAAGAACATCACTTAAGTTATCCAATAATTTTAGGAATGAATTGATTACAATTTACTAAAAGCCTTAATTAAAAAGACTTCAAATCAGAATTATAAGAATGAAAATGAGATTTTAAGACAAATGGAAGAGATTTTAAGACACGAGAAGAAAGAAAAATGACCACAGAGTTCTAAAGCTTCCAATAGGAAAATGAAACCATGTAAGAGAAGAGACTGCATTGGGAAATTAAGAAGGAAAACAGACACTGCTTAAAAGTTAGTCATATCTGTGGCTATCAGGCTTTTAAATGAGCAAAAAAAATTAATTAAAAGCTTGTGAGGGGATTAGAGAGAAATTGAAAGCTATGGAAAACAAACCCCAAACCCATAAAACCCACATTGCTGCTATATGTAACAAAGGAAATGATATGAAATAATTATATTATTTAATTTAATAAAGATATAAAACATATGAAACAGAATTTTTAAGTTCATGAGAATCTATTAAGAGTTTGGAAAAATGTATGTAAAACAAAAATTAACAAGAGCCCCACCCCCCCAAAAAATGTCTGTAATTCAAAGGTGAAGAATTATTTGAAGATCGTTATACAAACTCAAGCAAAATATGGGATGAATTTCACTCAAAAAAATAAGATATTGGAGAATGCCTACTAAGCCTTCAGGGAAACCAGGTGTGATCCTTAATCTTATAACCCAGGAAACCTTCCTCAAATATCACAAGACATGGAGAAGACATGCGTTAAGTATAACTTATAGATAAAATAACAATTGAAATGATCACATGGAGATATGTCAGGGACTAAAAGGACACACATTATGAGAAAGAAGTCAAAACAGACCTATTTAAACCTAGATTAGAAACTATCTCAGAAAATGGAGATTAAATGCACTTCAAAAACTATAGCAATATAAGCAATCTTTAAAAGAACTAACAAAACCTATTTAATGGTTCTAAATTATTCAGTAATTTATGCAAAAATACATTGACCAACTTCTTACTAAAACAGGAATAATGACTTAAATCTTTGGTGACCTCAGGACAGGTGATTGCACACCATAGGTTCTTCCACCAGATTTCAAAGAGCTACCTAGAAGGAGGCATTCAGCTTCCTCAACATCACCTTAATATTTTAAGGGTGCTGCTAACCATGAGAGAGTAGAGCTTTTACTTCCAGCCATCCCAGGGCTATTTTGACACACTTTGTTAGTTTTTGGGTGCTTTAGGAACCTGTGCCCCCTCATACCAAATCTGTGTTCCCCAACAGATCTGTCAATAAAAATGACTGATATCTACTCATATTCACTCACTTGCCTTTTCCCCTTCTTCAATTCAGAACTACAGTCTGGAAAGTGATGTTATTAGGTGAGCTCTCTCAAATTTCAACACTATGAGGGGTTAGACACTATTCTAGGTGGTAAGGATGTAGCAGTCGATGTAACTGAAATGGTTTGCCTTCTTGCCTCTTACATTTTAGCAGTGCACGGAGGGGAAAGCAAAGACAATCACAGGGTACAAGCTTTAAATATGAAGAAAGGATTAAACCAAAACAAATGTACATCAAATTCATACTGAAAATGGAGAAATATATCCTCTCAGGTTGGATTACAAATCAAAGTTCAACCTTTCATGATTTTCAACATTTAATATATTCAAAGTAATTCAGGAATGGTGAAATTGGATTTAAGTTTACAATCATTCTAGAATTTTGTCTATGACAGCACCATATCCTGAAACAGAAGGTTTATTTTCAAAGTGCAAAATGGACCCTGCATATCAATGGTTTATGTACCAGGATGGGTAAAATCTCAATTTTTTTTTTAAAAAGGAATAGGCAACAGCCCTATAAACAAGGAAATAATACCAGAACATGACAGCTATAGAAGACACAATCTGTCAACCAAAAAATAAGGAGAAAAAAAATCTCTTTTAAATAAAGTTGACACTAAATTTTTTTAAGTACATTATGAAAAATAAGATTTGAATGCAGTAATGTGTAAGTACAAATGGAGCAAAGCTAAAATAATATTCGCAGGAAATTATTTGTTTTAAATATAAATTTTTTTTAGAGAGAGCTTGAGAGTGAGAGCAGGGGAAGGAGGAGGGGAGGGACAGAGAGAGAGAGAATCCCAAGCAGGTTCCATGGCCATTGCAGAGCCCATCGTGGGGCTCAATCTCATGACCCTGAGATCACGACCTGAGCCAAAATCAAGATTCAGATCCTTAACCAACTGAGCCACCCAGACACCACTATATTAATTTTTAAATGATTAATCACATATCTAAAGACATTTATGAAGAAAATCACTTGATGAAATTAGTTCATAGAAGCAGAAAATGAAGTATTTACAATAAAAAATAATAAAAACATAAGATGTAGATCGCTGTGCCAATAGAACTTCCCAAGATAAAGGAAATGCTCCATATCTGCGTTGTACAATACAGTATCTGCCAGACATACATAGTTACAGAACACTGGAAATTTGCCCAGTTCTGCTGAGATCTGAAGTTTAGCTATTTAATTTTTATTAATTTAAATTTTATAGTCACATGCGGCTGGTAGTTATTGGAAAGCAAAAATCTAGAATCTTAGGGTAGGCAGTTAAAATAATTAAAGCGATACAAGGCCAATATGGAAAGGGGACACAAATAGTCAAAAATAGGGAATGACAATGGTGGTGTAAATGTTGACACAAATATCAAGATCATAAGAAGCTACTTTGATAGGACAGATGTCTAAAGAGGCAGAACTTACATAATTTTAAAGGAATCAGGCCAGCTCACATCTCACTGGAGAACTCACCAGAACCCAGAGTTGGAGAAGATGGGGAAGGCAAATTCTCTGGCGAGTTTCACAGGCAAGCAGCCAATTCTTTTTCTTCCAATGTCCCAGACCTCTCCGTTTCTTCTCAGGAAAAATGGCTATTTAACTTCCCTTTTATACTGGGAAAAACCATTAATAACTTAATCAGAGCTACATTCCAGGGAACACACCCTGATTGGATAAATCCGAACCCTAATCAGGACTTCAGCCTGTGGGACACACCCTGTCCAATTTGATTGGATTGTCCAGACTAACACAAAATTATAACCCTCACACAAAGAGAGCAGAGATGAAAGGACACGGTGAAGAGATATTAGAAAGATCCATCCATTCCTTTACTCATTCATAAATATTTTTGAGTGCATTCTATGTACCAGAAAACATTGTACATCTTGGAAATGAAGCAGGGGATCACACCCAATGGGATTCTCATTGTCAGGGTGATCTGGCTGCAACATCTGTCACCCTATTGATCTCCAGGGTTGATTCGGCTGATCTGTCTGGCTAGGCAGGTGTCCCCTTCCTCCCTCACAGCTCCATGTGCGTCCCTCCCGAAGCTGCATGCTCAGTCGAAGAGGACGACCTTCCCTGATAGAGGAGGACCATTCTTCAGTCAAGGGTATGCGAGTAGCTGCCCTCCCCTGCTAGAACATCCAAACAAGCTCTCAAGGTCCATTTGCAGGAAAATGTAGGGTAGTCAAGCTTCCAAGACTCCAGACACATCCAAATGAGGCGCTGCACATGGCAGTCTGCCTTTCTTTAAAAAAAAAAAAAAAAGAAAAGAAAAAAACACCCAACAGGATTCTATGGACATGAAACTGGGGGAAAAATGGACTTAAAAATAATTTTTTTAAATGTTTACTTGGATAAAGAAGATGCACGTGATGTGATGACCACTGGGTGTTATGCACAACTGATAAATTGTTGAACACTACATCTGAGACTAATAATGTACTATACATTAGCCAATTGAATTTAAATTTAAAAAAAGATTATATATACACACACACACATGCGTGTGCACGCGCAATGGAATATTACTCAGCCTTCAAAAGGAATAAAATCTTACCATTTGCAATGACATGGAACTAGAGGGTATTATAATAAGTGAAATAAGTCAAAGACAAATACCATATGATTTAACTCACGTGGAATTTAAGAAACAAAACAGATGAACATAGGGGAAGGGAAGGAAAAATAAAATGATGACTGAGAGGGAGGCAAACCATAAGAGACACTGAACTCTAGGGAAAAAACAGGATTGCTGGAGGGGAGGTGGGTGAAGGGATGTGGTAACTGGGTGATGGGCATTAAGGAGGGCACGTGATGTAAGGAGCACTGGGTTTTATATGCAACTGATGAATCAGTAAATTCTACCTCTGAAACTAATAAAATCAGTCAATCAATAAAATAAAAATAAAAATGTTTACTTGACTGCTGGGCACTGGCCACATGTTAATTTTAAGAACATGTTACAAATTTATTAATTATCCAAAGAAGATGGGGGAAACAATCTTATATTTTATTTCTTGGTTAGTGGGGAAATAATTAAAAACAGAATCACATAATAAAATACGGTCAATAACTTTGCTTCCAAGCCATTCCCGGTTGATTTACACATTTGAGTGGAATTCTTAACACTTGTAAAGATAGACTCTCCTGGCTTAAAATTCCTTAAAATTTCCAAGGGGAAATAAGTAAACCAGAGGACATAGTAAGTATTCCATTGTATCTGAGGACATCTTGTTTCTTTCTTCAGAAATGCCTGGCAGTCCTAGGAAGCCATGCATGTAAGTTCCTTCTTCCATGCTCAGCAAAGAATACGTCAGAGTACGTCTGCCATTACCATGCAGTATCCATGGACTCTACTTTCACCTTCATCAGATGGCATATTAACAATTTCACAAATGAAGTAGATAATTTGGGATGTAGATGCTTTCAACCACTAGATTTAACATAGTCCTGCACTTTCACTTACCTCCCTCAGAACAGGAAAGGGATTACCTCTCCTCTCAGGCAATTTATTTCTGCATTTGTGTTCGGTTTCCTATTCTCTCCTACTGTATCATGAATTTCATGCTATGATTTAAAGCATATTCCCCTTATTTGAAAGTACTCCTTCTCAATCTGATCCATCCCCTTAGCATTTCGACAGGTGATGGCATCACCCAGCCTGAAATTTGCATTGAAAAATAAAAACACTTGGATCTCCATTTATTTCCAACTGCTTCTCTCATCTTCTCTCATCAAGAGGAGGTAAGGTCCGCTAATCGACTTTTCTCCTCATCCCACACCAATCTGATTTTATTTTTTGTCCCTGTTAATTCATGGACCTCTTTCTTGCTGACAATTCAAACCTTCCAATCAACAAAAAAAAAATGTCATAGAGTGTCATCGGTCTTTATGTTAGTTTCAACCTTAGCAGAATTTGATTGCTCCTGTTTGCAAGCCCTCTGTTCCCTGGAGTCTTTTCTCCGTTGTCACATTTGAGGTTCCTAGACAGCAGACAAGATGGAGTTCAGGGCACTGGGTGTTTACTAGGCAGTGATCTCCAGATGAACATGTCTGGAAAGGGTGGGGAGGAAGAAACCCAGGAGGAAGGAGAAGTCTGGAGGCTGCAACGCAGCCTTACAGCATCTGCCCACCACACGGGGTGCTGGAGAACCAGCGGGGCCCGTCACACTTGTCCTAAATTGAAGCAAAGTGGCCAGGCCTATATATTCCCCACCTCTACCAGTAATCACTGCATGTCAGTCACTCTGAGGAGCAGTTGCCTTGAGGCAGGTGGCTCTTTGCAGCTGAGTCAAACCCTGCATTTGTTGACAAAGTCCTCCGGGAAGCCTTCGCATGGCTCCTCCCATTCCGTGTCATCACCTGCAGATCAGAAAGTAATAAGGGTGGTATCCTACAAGAACTGGCCCAGATAGGCAAATCTAGATGTCTAAAACTGGCGGGCCTGGCAAAGTACAGATGGCAGAGAGGCAGCTAAATGGATGACGGAACACTGGAAGCTCAGGGTTTGTCCTAGTGGTGCTTCTGCGTGACAGGTGTGGATCCGATCCCCTGCTTTTCCTTGCACGGAGTCTGTCAGCCAGGTGTCCTCACTCCTGGGGGGGGGGGGGAGGTTTTCAGGGCCCCGGACCAAGGTCCCTCTACCTTTGCGCACAAGGCTCTTTTTTTCATGGTTGGCACATTAACTCTCCTGCCCTCCACTGGGTTGGATTTCTCTTTTCTCTTCCTCATGGGCTTTTTGCCCTCATGGAACATATTTCACTGTTAAATCTAGAACGCAGACTCCAACAACCCCATGAGAACTGATATTACCATATTACTCCCTTGGGGAAACCTGTCTTCTAATCTCCCATCTCCTTAGGTTATGATTATCATTAAGATAATAATTGTAATTCCCTGACTATGAGCATTATCATGATTGTTATTGTTATTCATCATTATCTTCGTTGTTACTTTTCTTACTATGAATTATTTTTGTAGTTGGTTGATATACAACCTTCAGTGGAGTTTCTCCTCAGGAAAGCAATTCCTGCTGTTCCACATGATACTTATTTTTCTGAGGAGCATCCTGAAATATTCCAAGTCAGCCTCCAGAAGCAGGACCAGCCCCTGATACCAGGGGAGCCTCCTGGAGGGCATCCTTTACACACATCCCTTTGTTAAAATTTAAAATCCCCTCTAGGGCCCACTGACTGCTTGTGCCAGCCTAGAAGCCCAGGGAAGTTGTCCTTGGATGAACAGAACTGCCACAAAATTATTTTAGTTAAATCGGGGGCCCCACAACCACTCTTGCCTTCTCGAAAAGGTGGGAGATGGCATCTCTGCCCATATGAACATTCACGTGAGTTTCTAGATCTGATCTGGAGCCCTGGGACCACGGTAGCTAAAAATGGAGGTGCTACAGTGGTCCCTCTAGCTAAAAATGGCTCCCTAGGCTCTAGAAATCCAAGTCCCACCAGGTACCCAGGATAGGCTTGTCAGTATCGAAGGCACAGAGACTGTGAACTCCCATCCTGTATAATCCACGACTTTTCTCAGTCTTCCAAGGGAGCCTAGCAGCCACCCTGCTGGTATGAGGACAGGTGATGCCTCCTGCAGCCTTTGCAAATATTTTAAGTGACCTTGAAGGCATGAACTGAGAAGTCTGGAGGATCCAGGGTCTAAGTAGAAAAGAAGCAGAAGGGGTGCTGGGCAGGGAGGGCAGGGATAGTAATGGCAGCTTGGGTGTCCATTTGATGCTGGGCTCTTTTGTGCCAGGGGTAGACATGGAGTCCTGCCTCACCTGAACAGGGGCCAATCTCCTGAAATCTGGTGGCTGTCCTGCTGCAAGCGGGCCCACACCAGGCTCCCACACCCTCTGCCCCAAAGATCTGCCCTCAAGGGGTTTGCATGCAATTTCCCAAGTTGGCCCAGGCCCTCCTCCAGGCTGGCTTTTTTTCCCTCCTGCTGTTCACCTCTGCCTCATGTCACGGATTTCATGTGCACATGCAGGGCTCCAAACCCTCCACCCTGTAAGGCCCAAGACAGTCACTTTGTCATTCACTTAGGGGACTCAATACCCAACCTCCTTATTTACTGTTATTTCCCATATTAATAGTAGTGGAATTAATATAATATAATTAATATATATAATATATATATAATATATAATATATTAATATAATTAATAATATAATAATTAATATAGTTATATTAATAATTATTATTATAATTAATAATAATAACAATAATGACTATTGTAATTCATTATTTTTATCAGTAAATTTTTTATCATGGATTATTTTTGTTGTTGATGCTGTTCTACATTATAGTCTCTCTTTTCATGAAACAGGTCAGATCTTTTGAAGATGATTATGGAGAGTTCCCCAACAGACCTATAATTCACACACTTGCTTCCGTGTCCCCACCGTATGAGTTGGAGTGTGTTCCTCTGATGAGCCCTGTGAAATATTGCGTGTCCCCCTCTAGAGGTATTGACAGGTCCGTGATGATAGGGGATTCCTGAGGAGGACTTCCTTTGCCAACCTGATCCCCTAGAAAAATGTCTGTCTGCCGTCTGCTTCAGGTTTTTTTATACGTGTGCTTGTGTGTTTTACAAAGCGGTGTCTTTCCATAGAGATGGTAGACTTATCTGCTCCATCTTCCCTCTCCTAATCCCTCTCCATTTAGGTTAACAATTTGTCATCATTCATAGAGGTAGAGTCAGCTCATTTAAGAAAGCTCCACACTTTCTAGAAGCATTAATTCATATTGTGTTTCTGAGTTAAAATCATAGGCTACAGATACAATGGAGTATTATTCAGCCTTAAAGAGGAAGGAAATTCTGGCATAAAGATTCTAGAACATGGATGAATGCGGAGGACATTATGCTATGTGTAATAAGCCATTCACAAAAAGACAAATAGTGTGTGATTCTGCTTATACGAGGTGCCTAGAGTGGTCAAATTCACAGAGAGAGAAAGTAGAATGGTGGTCACCAGGGGACAGAGGGGGAGGGGAAATGGGGAGTGTTTAATGGGGAGAGTTCCAGTTTAGCAAAATGAAAAGAGTTCAGGAGGTGGATGGTGGTAATGGATGCACCACAGTAGGAGTGTACTTAATACCACTGAACTGTACACCCCAAAACATGGATGGAACTGGAGGGGATTAGGCTAAGTGACAGAAGTCAAGCAGAGAAAAACAATTATCATATGGTTTCACTCATGTGGAACATAAGCAATAACACAGGAGGACCACAGGGGAAGGGAGGGAAATCTGAAGCGGCAGGGCGGGGTGGAGGGGAATCAGAGAGGGAGACAAACCATGAGAGACTATGGACCCCGGGAAACAAACTTCAGGTTTCAGAAGGGACGGGGTGGGGGGGATGGGGAAGCCAGGTGATGGGTATTAAGGAGGGCACATGTTGTGATGAGCACTGGGTGTTATACTCAACTAATGAATCGCTGACACTACATCAAAAACTAATGATGTACTACATTATACAGTGGCTAACTGAACATAATAAAAAAACTGTTAATTTTATGATATGTAATCCTACAAAAATAATGGAAAGACTCACGGGCTGAAATGCTTTTTGGGTCTTCTGCCTGAGACATAATTCAATGAACGGATTGTTGCCATTCAAAAGTGACCCTCAAAATTGTTTCACCCCTTGCTCAGGGCTTCCTAATATGCTTGTGTCCTTTCTCTGTCTGTTGCAATGATGTCAACATGAATGTCTTTGTTTAATTAATAGGAGGTTTATTACTTTGAGGGAGAGTCACAGGTGTGTTGCTGGTTTGGGGCTGGCTTGTATTTTCAACGTGAACAGGGTTTGCTGTTGCACAACCCAACATAGCACCCTCATGTTCCTATCTGCAGCGCAGGGCAATATATTTTTCTTGCACCATCCTATTAAGTAGGAGCTGTACTCTGGTTATCAGTCTGAGGAGATTGAGACAGTTTTACTTTACTGCATCAGTATTGAAAGTCTTTGTCTTTCAGCGTCATGTGGAAAGTTGATATTCTCCTACATCTTGGTGGTCTGTGGTCTATTCTCCCCTCTCCTTAGGTTTATTATTATTACTATGACTCTCATCGTAAATACTGTTGTTATTGTTGTTAATAGCCAGGATACTAATTATTACAGCAATTAAGATTTATCCTTGTTGCTGCAGCTGCTGTTAGAAAATCTTGAATCGACTTGCTCCACGCAGGAAGGGTGTCTGGTTTACTGAAGAGGATGATGGAGATTTCCCAAAAATACACACAAATGAACAGAGGCTTCCAGGTCACTCCTGGTGCCCTTTATAGATATGAGCATCCACACATATTTCCAACTTTCCTTCCAGGGTCCTGAAGTGGCCATTTTGACAGGGGAGGCTTGGTGAGGGCATTTTGGCCTGCCTGAGCCTCTGGGAAGTTGCCTCTGGGAAATATTATGAGTCATCTCTGGGACCAGTAACCACTTGTGCCAGGGAAGCCATCCATGGCCCACCAGGCTCAACGAAAATTGTCCTAAGACCACCCCAGACCCAGGAATAGATGGAACAAGCATGGGAGGCCAGAGGGGGGGGTTCCCACCCTCTAGAGCCTCTGCAGTATTTCTAGGTATGCCCCCGAACCCAGGAACTGCTGTTCCTGCCTTCTTGTGTAGCCCCATACTGGAAGGGAAGTACCATGCACAACAAGGAAGAACCAATTCAGGTGCCAACCAACAGCCCCAGGCCCAAAAGCACAATCTCTTTAATCCTGACAGCAGATGGCAGAAAGTGCAATAGGGATGTGGGGGCTGAGAAAGTGCTAGAGCCTTAATGTTAACCATGGTGGGGGGGGCTTTGGAGGATGGAGAGTGGGGAGCTGTCCTTGCATGTGGCCATATTTCAAGGAGACCCATCTCCCTGGAAGACACACACACATACTCACTCACACACATACATGAACTAATATTAAGAGTGTCCCTAAATGACAGATGGTTTTCCAGATATATTTTCACATCCTATTACTTTTTCCTCATTAGGACATTATTCATGGGAAGAATGATATGATTCCAGGGGCACCTGGGTGGCTCAGTTGTTAAGCGTCTGCCTTCGGCTCAGGTCATGATCCCAGGGTCCTGGGATCGAGCCCCACATTGGGCTCTCTGCTTGGCAGGAAGACTGCTTCTCCCTCCCCCACTCCCCCTGCTTGTGTTCCCTCTCTCGCTGTGTCTCTCTCTGTCAAATAAATAAAATCTTAAAAAAAAAAAAAAAAGAATGATATGATTCCAGGTTTGCTTTAAAGAATCCAGCTTCCTTCCCCCACCTACCCACCCACCAAGCTGAGTTTGGAATGAGTTATACAATACTGCTCATTGTTAGTAATTTTTGAAACTATCTTAAGGGTACAGAGTTTCATTTTATTTTCTCTGATTTGGGGAATGTTTCAAATAAACAAAGAAATATATAAAGCATTTGTGCATTACTTAGAAAATATGTTTATACTAAATTATTTTAAATCCACTGCTGGTTTCATTTTGGTTACTTCAATTAATACTTGATCCATACATCCATAAGTAAGATTGGGTTATATATTTTCCTTCAGCACCATCCAGATGTTCCAGAACCATTTTAGAGTTTTCTCCCACTTTTCCCAAATGGGCAATGATATGAGTGAAAGGTAATGGTTCTATATTCTAGGAGGCCTAATCTACAAATATTTTTTAAAGTCAAATTTCCCGGTGACATTTTTTTATTTTACTTTTTTTTACTTTAAGTTTTTCATTTTTTTAAGATTTTATTTATTTATTTGAGAGAGAGAATGTGAGAGAGATCAGGAGCAAGGGGGAAGGGTAGAGGGAGAAGGAGACACCTTGCTGAGCCGGGAGCCAGATGTGGGACTCGATCCCAGGACCCTGGGATCATGACCTGAGCTGAAGGCAGACGCTTAACCAGCTGAGCCACCCAGGCGCCCTTAAGTTTTTATTTTAATTTCAGTTAGGTAACATACAGTAGTTACATTAGTTTCAGGTGTAAAATATAGTGATTCAACACTTCCATACATCACCCTGGGCTCATCACAACAAGTGCACTCCTTAATCCCCATTACCTATTTAAACTATCCCTGAATGCACCCCCACCCCGTGACATTTTTAAAGATGACATTTTCTAAAGGAAAGTATCCTAAAAGGGGTTAATTTGCTTCAGTTGGTTTCGCTTCCATGATCCTCTTTTCTAGAGCCGTTGGCAAGCCCTCACTCTCAGTTCATGGTGGAGGAAGAGGCAGGAACCTGGGCAGGGTTCTACATCCTACTGGTTAGGAGCAAAACTAGGGATCAGAGAGGGTCCTCTGCCCACAGGCCCTACTGCTTTTGGGCATCCCACATGGCTTCACATGCCTCATCTTATCCATGTCTGAGTCTCAGGATCACCACAACCAAAAACATCCCTGTCTCAATCCCAGTGGGCCTCTGATGGGGTGTCAGGAAGGAGGAGGGTCTTCAGCCAATACCAGGTTGAAGCGACTCCTGCTCTCTGGGAAACCACTAAACTCTGCTGTATCCTGCCACCCCCCGTTCTTGGCCTGGACACTTCAGAAGAGTTTTCACTTGAACTTGGAGATCCCTGGTCCCCTTGGCCCCTCCATCAAAACACCCAATGACCAGTCCCTCTTTCATTATGATTCCTTTCATAGGGGGTACAAATGTAAAGGAAAACATTCTAAAAATAGGGGAAGACACTTCATCCATAGTCAAGTGAGCGCCATCCCCCAAAATGAGGTAGGTACTTGAAATAAGTTTGCAAAGAGGCTGGATGGAGAAGGGAGGTTTGGGATGCCAGATCTAGGACTTTGGTTTGGGTTTCTTTGGGAGAAGGGATCCCACGTGGTTCATAGTCCTCAGGGAGTATGACGAAGTTGACAACGATCCCCTGGAATCAGACTCCTGATCTTGTTCACCCCGGGCACTGACTGAACAGCCTAGGTTGAGAGAATGGGTCGAGGATGGACTATGGAGTTGTGTGTGTGTAGGGGGAATATGGTTTCTTTTTCATTGGTGAACACAATAAAACACCACCATAGATCTGAACTGCTGCAGAGAGGGCTTGTTTCTTGACCCTCGGCTAACAGCAAGAAGGAATTTATGTGCATCCTACCCTGTGTACATACACGTGAGTAGTGCCTACCCACCCATCCACTCATCAGTACAGAGACAGAGCTGTATCTGGATAAGGAACAGTCTTCATTTATATTAAGGGAAACAAAGCTTAATAGTTCATACCAGCGTTGCCATCTACAACCCACCACACATGGACCATTCTAGCCGTCTCCTCACTTGGCTCTTGCCTCGCACTCCACCTGCGAGGGCACCTGCCAGGGTCTCATCCGGGACACAGGAATCTGGGCGCTTCCTGCGCTGCACCCTGCTGACCGGCAGGGGGCGCGCCGGCGCGCCGACCCGCCTTTTCTGACGCGGCGTCTTAGGCCCGCGTGGAACGCATGCGCGTCGCGCCCGTTGCCCTCGACGCCGCGTCTGCACGAGAGCCGGAGCGCCGTTACCTCGTGACTGACGGAGGCGGCGACGCCGCGCACAACCAGGGCCGGCGTCTTCGGTAAGTGACATCCCTGTGCGGCCCGGACCGCCGAGGGGAGGCTTTTCCCCGCTACTAAGGGCTGTTTTTTACTAAATAGAAAGAAACTCGTTTTCCGCCCTGCCCCGCGTGCCTCACTCCTTCCCGTGGGGTGTTTCACCAGGACTTACTTTGCAGGAGTGCCCGTTCATTGAGGGGCTTCGGGGGCGAGAGCGTAGCGTGCTGTGGTCACTTCTGCGGCTTCGGGGTTGTTTTTTGGGGGGAGGGGATCCCCAGTGCAGCTTCGGCGAGAGAACCGCGTGAGTGCTGAGGAAGGGACGGGACGAAATGTTGGGGTGTTCAGGCGAACCCGGGGCGCGGGAAGGGCCCGGGGAGGACACATCCGGCCGCGGGCGGAAGGGGCCCTGCGTGCGCCGCCGCTGCGCCCGCTTGTGTGCGTTGCGGTGCGTGGTTTGATCCGGAAGCGAGAGTAGCTGAGAAAGTGCTGGCAAATCAAAGGGAGGTGTGTTAAGACTCACAGCTGTGTTTTATTCACATCCAAATCGGAATGTATTATAATTTCACTTCCCACGCGTTTAAGGGAAGTTGCTGCGCCTCTAATGGGTGTAGAACGATGCTCCTCAGCGCGTCTCCTTTTCAGACTGAAGTGTTAGCACGTTCTTCGCGTGACGCGGTGACAGCCGTAGATAATTGTGACGCAGGGTCAGGCCACTGAAAGGTCGTCTTCTGTAGGCCCTCCCGGTGACGGGGGTTCTCAAGCCTAGAACACTTCCGAGTTTATGGAATGTTCGTAAAAACTCGGGGAAGGAAAACACGGATTTCGAAAGGAGCGGTTGTACTCAAAATGAAAATACATTTCTTCAGAATCGTTTATTCTCCCTTATTGCAGAAAAACCTGAGACGTCTAAATCCTAAGTTTTACTTTTTAAAAAATCAGTTATAAAACACATTCTGCCTATACTCAAATCACTTCTACATTGTGGCTCAGTTATCATGAGAGGTCCTGATTTTTTTTATATAATTTTTTAAACAGATTTTTTTTTTTTTAAGATTTTTATGAGGGGGGGCACAGAGGGAGAGAGACAAGCAGACTCCATGCTGAGCACAGAGCCTGATCTCACAACCCCAGGATCATGACCTGATCCGAAACCAAGAGTCTGACGCTTAACCACCTGAGCCACCCAGGCACCCAAGAGGTCCTAATATATATATATTTTTTAAAGATTTTATTTATTTTTTGACAGAGAGAGAGACAGCGAGAGAGGGAACACGAGCAGGGGCAGTGGGAGAGGGAGAAGCAGACTCCCCCGCTGAGCAGGGAGCCCGATGCGGGACTCGATCCCAGGACCCTGGGATCATGACCTGAGCCGAAGGCAGACGCTTAGCGACTGAGCCACCCAGGCACCACCTCTTTTTTCTTTTTTTTAAAGATTTTTTATTTATTTGACAGAGCAACAAAGGGAACACAAGGAGGGGGAATGGGAGAGGGAGAAGCAGGCTTCCCACCAAGCAGGGAGCCCGATGCGGGGCTCGATCCCAGGACCCTGGGATCAGGACCTGAGCCAAAGGCAGCCGCTTAACGACTGAGCCACCCAGGCGCCCCAAGGTCCTAATATTTTTAAACCTCTTCATTTCCAGCTCTTAAGACATACCTGAATGTCCCTGGACGGATGCAAGATGGGTTGGCTTTCTCTTCTTTTGTATTAAGACATGCGCACCACAGAACCCTCAATGTGTTCTGCTTCTTGACTCTATCATAGGTATGAGAAGAAACATCTCTTCTTCTCCCGTGCCCAGCCCCCATTTTAATTTCAGACATGTCACGATGTGTTTCTATCTGTTTTTTTTTTTTTTAATACGTTCAAATCAGGCAACAGGAGACCAGCTGAAGGCTCAAAAGTGCTCTATAAAGACCGTAATCTTTGCTTTACTTTTAAAAGTGTATCTTAACCTTGTTTCACCTCATGTGGGGTGGCGCTCCATAGAAAGGTATTAGTCAAAAGCAGCTTCCACGCTGTGAATTGTGCAAGACTGTTGAATCTCAGATCTGTACCTCTGAAACAAATAATGCAATATATGTTAAGAAAAAAAAGAAGAAGAAGATCGCAAGAGGGGAAGGATGAAGGGGGGGAAATCGGAGGGGTAGATGAACCATGAGAGACGATGGACTCTGAAAAACAAACTGAGGATTCTAGAGGGGAGGGGGGTGGGAGGATGGGTTGGCCTGGTGGTGGGTATTGAGGAGGGCACATTCTGCATGGAGCACTGGGTGTTGTGCACAAACAATGAATCATGGAACACTTCATCTGAAACTAATGTTGTAATGTATGGGGATTAACATAAGAATAAAAAAAAAAAGAAGAAAAAACCAAAAAAAAAAAAAAAAAAGCAGCTTCCTGAATTAGCCACTTCTCACAACAGTGTATGGATCAGCTGTGCATTCCCTGAGCCCAGGGAATGGGGAAGAATTGTCCCCCCAGTGCCAGCGACAGCCAAGAAGGGTCTGCAGAATAGCTTTAGAGGTGAAAAGGGGGCTTCTCAGGCTTGCAAAAATAGCCTGTTCTGACTAGTAAGGGGAAAACAAGGATTCACTCTGAGTTTAGGAATTTAACCAAAGACAAAGAAGTAGTTAGAGATGAGCCAAAACTAGAGCTAATTTTTTGCCTTACTCTCGGACCTTATTTACTTAATAGAGTAACAATATATTAATTTCAGGTGTACAACATAATTAGGTATTTGTATATATTGCAAAATGATCACATAGTTACAAGTTTTTTCTATACTGAGAACTTTTTTAGGCAGGAGGGGCAGAGGGAGAGAGAATATTTTAAGCAGGCTCCACCCCCCAGCACAGAGCATAATGCCACGCTTAATCTCACAACCCTGAGATCATGACCTGAGCCAAAATTAAGAGTCAGGCACTCAACTGAGTTACCCAGGCACCCCTATAATGAGAGCTTTTAAGATGTACTCTTAGTAACATCCAAGTATATAATACAAGATTTTTAACTATAGTCAACATGCTGTGTATTTCATCCCCGGGATTTATTTATTTTATAACTGCACGTTTGTGCCTTTGGTAGTCTTCACCCATTTTGCTCCCCCCCGCCCCCCACCTCTAGCAACCACCAGTCTGTTCTCTGTATCTGTGGGTCTGTGTTTTGTTTTTAGATTCTACATAAAAGTATTTTTCTTTGTCTGACTGATTTCACTTAGTATAATGTACATAAGGTTCATCCACATCATCCCAGATGGCAAGATTTCCTTATTTTTATGGCTGACTAGTGTTCCATTTTGTGTATATATACTACATTTTCTTTATCCATGCATCCATCGATGGACACTACGTTTGCTTTCATGGCTTGGCTGTTGTAAATAATGCTATAGGGGCGCCTGGGTGGCTCAGATGGTTAAGCGTCTGCCTTCGGCTCAGGTCATGATCTCCAGATCCTGGGATCAAGCCCCATGGTGGGCTCCCAGCTCAGCGGAGGGTCTGCTTCTCCCTCTCCTTTTGCCTATCCCCCTGCTTGTGCTCTCTCTGTCTCTGTCTCTCTCAAATGAATAAATAAAATCTTAAAAAAAAATAATGCTATAGTGAACATGAGTGTATATATATCTTTGTGAGTTAGTGTTTCTATTTCCTTTGGGTAAGTTACTCAGAAGTAGAATTGTCACACTGAAAACTGCAGCCTGAGAATATTTTGTAGGCTAAACCCACTTGAAAATATTGATCATCTTGCTGTAAATTCCCTGCAGTGCTTGCCAGAACAGGCCCAAACCCACAAAGTAATGAGGCCTTTGAATGCTTTTAGAACACCCAACAGGATTTAAGGAATTACTCTGTTTTTCATAATTGTATCTAAATTATTTAATTAATTAGAGGGGAAATTTTTTTGTTAAACTAGTTATTCCTTGGTTATATTTATCTTGATTGACATCCAACGTAAACAGGGTCTGTCCATTGCATTGTAAATCTGATGAAGTTATCAACTATGTCAAAGTGAGTCCAAAAACAAATATATGTCTATTCTTAAAATAAATGAAATTCTGAGCTCAGGACTTTGGTGATGGCACACAGTATCACAGGTTTTCCATCTACTTAGGTTCTGGTGAGTACTGAAGAAAAATCTCCCCAGTGAGATCCAACCTCCTTTATTTTGCCAGTGAACTTTAATTATGAAAATGACTGTTTAATATGATGGGGGCCATTTGTAATACCACATCTAAGGGTAGGTTAGGTGATGGGGACGTGGAATTTCTGTTTATTCATAATTCATAAATCATAGTCAAAGAGAACCTTGCCTTAAGATTCTGCAAGTGATCTTTCTGCAGGTAGTCTTGTCAATAAAGAAAGGAGTAAAGATATAAATGCTTAGTGAGAAATTAGAAGAGTAATCTGAAGAAAAAAAGTAAGGTTCTACTCAAGACAACAAGGTGAGAAGGAACAACTTAGGTAGTAGTTTAAAGGAGGGATCGCTAAAGAATGGCATTTAATCTTGGACTAATACCTGATGAGTATGAAGTGCCATATAAATGCAGATATCAGGATGGAAGTGAAAGATAATAGTGCTCAGTGTAGAGATAACAGCAGTGCTTAATTGTGTGGTTCTGAAAAGTAGTGTCAAAGATTAATACTTGGACATGTGGCAGAACCACTATCTGACTTGACTAGAAGAGAAGAACTTTTTATCGTGGAAGAGTTAAGTGCCTATAATACACGTAGGTGGAGATTACGGCCTAGAAATGGAATCTAGGTATGTTTTTATGATTGAGAGATAACGGTGGAAGAAATGGAAGCAAGTGAGTGTAGTGAGATTTCTGAGGTAATCTGTTGTCAGAGGAGAGAAAAGGGGTACAACTGAACCTTGCGACACTGTTTGTTTTTGTTGCAAGGAGGACCTTGCAGAGGACTCGTGGAAGGAGTGGCTAGACTGTTTGAAAGGCAGTTAGGAACCTGAGCCATCAGAAAAGCCTAGGAAAGAAAGTTCCCAAATGGAGATCCTGTGCCAATACTGCTTTGGTTCCAAGTAAAAGGCTGAGAAACACTGGGTTTAATTATGGGTGAATAACTCATCTTAAGATTTATTAACATGGAAATCATAAGTGATTTTTGTAAGTCAAAGTGAGGGAATGTGAAGAAACTATGTCCTGTTTCTTCAGGTTCATTTTGAAGGGAAAAGGTCATGTGTCAGCAACTAGATATAAATTGGTTTAGAGGAGGTTTTTCTTAGAGGAATGGAGAGACTAAATGAGTTTAAGGAGATGAATGGGGAAATAATGAAGGGGTTACTGGTAAAAAGCAGTTTGGTTTGTAATCAATAACAAAATATTTGAGGGAGGAGGAAAGAAAGAGATACAATTGGAGAAGTTGGATTTAATTAGGAATAGAGATTACTTTTCAGTTTTTACAAGAGCAGATATGCTGATGGGTTGGAAATCAGGAATAATTACAGTTTTCTTGCAAGTGAGCTGAAATATTTCTTCAAATTATCAGGTTCATCTCTGCAGTAGGCAGTGAAACCATTTTTGAAAACTAAGGGAAAAGGTAAGAATTTGTGAGATTAGAAAATTAGAAAAGGGGGGCACCTGGATGGCTCATTCGTTAAGCATCTGCCTTCTGCTCAGGTCATGATCCCAGTCCCCCACATCAGGCTCCCTGCGCGGCGGGAAGCCTGCTTCTCCCTCTCCCACTCCCCCTGCTTGTGTTCCCTCTCTCGCTGTCTCTCTCTTTGTCAAATAAATAAATAAAATCTTTTTAAAAATAATTTAAAAAATAAAAAAACCAGAAAGGCACAGGGAATATTAACATATTAATGAAGCATAGCAAAGTGATTGTTAAGCCAAAGTTGGATGCCAGATGTTTAGAAAAAGCTTTTGGGAGATTTGTGACTCTGTAATTAGACCAGCTCAGTACTTCATTCTGAGCTGTGACAGATGGAGCCAAGGGGAAGGTGAGATATTAGCATCATCTAGGATTGGGGTTTTGATTAGCAGATGTTGGGAAGGACTAAGCAGCATTACAATTGTTGGTCTTGATGTGTATGTGTTGGAATGAGTAAGTGTATGTTATACTGATCAGTAGAAATTAGATGTGGGGCTGAATTTGGAAATTGGGGTCACTGAACTAAAGGTTCCCGTGTAGTAGGAGATCCTGAATATGGGGAGAAATTGTGTGAACAGGCCGAAAGGAGGAGGTTTTGAGGGAGTAGTCTCTGGTCATGGATCTGACTGGAGATATATGCAGGTAAAACTGGTTCTGATGTCTAGTGTCCTTCAAGATGAAATTCTTTAGTTATTTGACATTCAGAGACAGGCAGAGCTAATTTTAAATTCTGTCAATTTTTAGCCTGTAGTTTTGTTATATAAATAGTTTTTTGAACCTAGTGCACATCACTCAAATGTGTAAGTAATCCATAAAGGCAGGATTATTATTCAGTATTAAGTGCAATGTATGTCAACATGTATGTAAATTCCACTCACAGAGTCTCAATACCAGTAGTTTTTTTTTTTTTTTTCCTCTTTCCAGGTCCTCAAATTCAGTGGGTTTTAATCATATCCTATTCTTGACACATTATCAGTGTTTGTTGATGTAGTATATTTATTTATAAACATTGTTTGAGATAGTACCGTAGAGGTAACAAATTCTTTTATATACTTAAATTATGAAATGCAAATATAATCTTGTTGATAAAAATAACTGGAACTCCAGACACCAAGAAGTCAATAAATTACCTCTAAAACTAAACCTCTTTGCTCTATATTTTATGAGCCTGTCTGCTCTGTGGGGATTGGGTAGCAATCCTTAATGTGTAGCATTATGACATATGTACTCCTGCTTCTTTCTTGTGCAAGGGATTGTAGGTACTAGACTTACATGATGAAAGTCACTGAACACTTGAGCAAGGGTTGGGTCTTTGAAATGTTCTGGCCCAACTTTAAAGAGATTCCATGGTTGCTAGGCCATATATCCAAGGCCATGAGGTATACAGTTGGGTTGAGGCACTAACGCTGCCTGAATCCCACATATGGAGGAGCCAAGGTGACTGAGGGTAGGTGTTGCTTGAGGGATAGCATGGGGCATTCATGAGCTGAGGTGGGTGTTGGAAAACAATGCTAGTGGACTTCACCCAAAAATGATAAAATATGAAATTCCAAAATGGTGTCCTGAGTTATCAATACAAGAATTTCCATGTGACAGGAGTTAGGTTCTCCTCTAAGATTTTGGTGCCAGGGATGTAAATAAGTAGGACCTCTGAATACCAAGTCTAATTAAATGACACCTCTAAGCTTTTGCTATCCTTTTAATGGGGATATTAATAACTTCTTTATGAGCATAATAGACAGAGACTTCTTATTGTTGATTTGATTCTTGGAGAGGGGAGCCCGCTCCCTGTTTGTCTTTATTTACACTTCAGGTACATGTGAGTTGGACTATGGGCAGGAGTCACTACCATAGGAAGATTTGCAGATTCAAGATTGGTATATCTAGGAATATTGGAAAAGACAAGTCTCATGGGTTCTTTTTCTTTCCTCAGCTTTGTCTGCTTAGTTATTGGACTGTCCCCTGGTGAGAATACACGGGAAGAAAGGGGCAACTGAGTTCTAGACAATGCAACCGCAGGTGAGTAGGACTTGTTCTTTCGCATCGATACCTGTTTTTCTAGAGGATGAGCAGATTTATCTTCATGGCCTGGATCTTCTTTGTGCCTCCATGAGATATTAGTGTTAGTCCCACTTCACCAGGACTCAGGAGGGCTTATGACAGGTCAGGGTTTGATCGAGAAATAATCTGATACCCGTATTACTCTATTCCATCCCCCATCCCCTTAAGGATATCCTTGCAGAAAAGTTATTTCTTCTCATCCTTCCCATGGCCCCAGCTGAGAAGTGACTCACTCATTAACCAGGTTAGTGTCTGCAGTGGGTTTAGGCCTGTGGTGAGCACAGGTGATAGAAATGAGAACAAGCAAAAGCTTACAGTCCCGTGGAGAGACAGAGCTTCCTTCAGGGGAGTTCAGTCCATCCAGGGTTTTAGATGCTACAGAGGAGGGCTCTGCAGCATTGAGACTGGCGGTCGGGGGCAAGAGATCAGTGAGGAATCATTTATTTTCCCCAATTTTAAACTTACTAAAGTTTTTATAGAATATGCTTGAGCATTTTAATAACTTAAATAAAAATTCTCCTTACCACTCTTATTCCCAACAACTCAATTTCCCTCTTTGTAATTAAACTTTGTTCAAATTTGAAAACAAATGTCTGCTGAGTATTGTTTTCCTAATGTGGGCAGTGCATTGAGAAGGATTATAATGGAATAAAACCTAGGGTCCTGTAGCAAATTTTGCAGGACTGGAAAGATCAGGTTTAATTGAGAGGCTGATGATAGTGATAAGCAGTACTTGGAGGTGCCCAAGAAGATTGAAATGGAGGGGCAGGCTAGAAAATTCCTTACGTACAGCAGTCTTAGGGCCCCTGGAGTTTTGCTTCTGGACTGTCTTAAGTCTTTTTTTTTTTTAAGATTTTATTTATTTATTTGACAGAGAGAGATACAGCGAGAGAGGGAACACAAGCAGGGGGAGTAGGAGAGGGAGAAGCAGGCTCCCCGCCGAGCAGGGAGCCCTATGTGGGGCCCGATCCCAGGACCCCAGGATCATGACCTGAGCAGAAGGCAGATGCTTAACGACTGAGCCACCCAGGTGCCCCTATATGTCTTAAGTCTTATCATGAACATGTGTGTTGTGTAGAGATTGGCAAGGCCACACTTGCTTATCCAAGTCGTGTACGAGCCCCATTCAGTCCTGCAGGAAGTTGGGCAGTGCCATGTCCTGGGTATTTCCACCACACCTCATGAGATAATCATTTATAATGGAGTTATGTTTACAAAGTGTGTATATTTCTGTGAGTCTATGTGAAAGACACATGATAAGGCAGCGTAGAGAAACTTTTGACTGGGACCCCAGGCAGGGTTTGAGCCTTCTGTGTATACAGCAAGCCATCCTCAGCATCGTCACGTCTAGTATACTCCCACGGCTCTTGGTAGGGAAGGCCCTGGCTGCATCAAAATGTCTCATGTTTTAGGAATCAGTGACCTTCAAGGATATAGCTGTAGACTTCACCCAGGAAGAGTGGGCCCTGCTGGACACATCCCAGAGAAAGCTGTACAGAGATGTCATGCTGGAGAACATCAGTCATCTGGTCTCTGTGGGTGAGTCTGTGAACATTAATGTATTTATTCAGCAAGTATCCAGCTTTCACATATCCCCCCTCCCCTCTCAGCCCTCATTCAAATTCTTTCATGGTTCTTAAAACTACTTGAATTCACTTCATTTATTTACTTACACATATTTTGTCACCCCAAAAGAGTATATAGTTTTCCTGACCCCTCTTTCATGTCTTTCTTGCTTCTGGACCTCCCATGCCCAGGACTGTGCTGGGAATTCCATGAATATTTTAAATGAATGAAAGCACTAAATATTGCTAAATAACTATTCTGCTCTCTGTACTCAACTGGCAATTAAAGATCCATTTGTGCAAATTATACCTATTTATTTCTAAAGAGAAATCAAGTGTTCTGGTGCAGTTTCTGTGTACTTAATTTTTTAAAAAATTAGTATCAGCCTACTGTGGAAACATATAATTACTTCTTTGTTGAAAACACTAAAGATTGTTCACTCTGTCTTTGACCTTGGTCCTGCACATCAACAACAAGAAAATCTACCTGGGTTGGCATAGTGTCAGGATGTTCTTTCTGCCCTGGTGAAGGACTTTACTATTTTCAGTGTTCAAGGTGCTCTTCCCTGGGCTCTCCTTCACTATTCACCTTGTTTTTCCTTGGTATTCTGCCCTGAAATTAAAGAGCATTCATGTTTCTCTGCATAGAATCTAAAATCGATACACCTTTTACTCCCCCAAAACAGGGTATCATCTCTGCAAATCAGATGTGATTTCCCAGTTGGAACAAGGAGTGGAGCTGTGGAGGGAGGGAAGAGGATTTCCCCAAGGCCTGAATCCAGGTAAGCTCCAGGTTGTGTGTGCACAGTGCCAGGAAGATCCTGTTATGGGGAGAGCAGGACCAGGGGAATGTCAGCAGCAGACATCTTATTTCAATCCTGAAAACACTTCATAATTTTCACTTTCTTGAAATATATTTCAACTCACTGATACATTCCTTCTTTTCACATTTTTCCCCTGTGTAAGGGTCAGTATTTGAAATGTACACAGGCCTTGCATATTTTCAGAGTTTTCATCCTCTCATGCACACTAGCAGTTCATTTTGTTTACATTACTTTAGACAGGAAAAGTGGCCTTAAGAGACAAGAAGACATCTGCAGAAAGGACCCATCTAATTGCATGTCAATGGTAAGTTTCAAGGAGGTGAACCCTTCCTCAACAGTAAAGACACGGGAGCCAACATATTTTAGAACACAGCACAGGACTGTGATTTCAGTTGGGCATAAATGCTGCCTCAGCAGAAAGCTTTGGGTGGTTTGAATTAGGGAGAACATCAAGATGTTGCTCAAAGCTATCACCTGCATTCTTATAAAAGGACAGCCACATAAACATGGCTCATGCATCTAGTCTATGAAACTAATGAAGTCTTTCAAGTAAATCTGATAGTTCTGCAGTTGAGGTGTTATGAAAAAGGAAATCTCTTTGTATTGTAGAAAATAACATGCATGGCATGTGTAAACAGGGAAGATGCTAACAGGAGATGTTCACTGCATGATCAAAGTAGGGAGTCATGTAGCGAAATTAATGCATATGAGAAATTCTTTAACAGCCTCTCATCTCCTTCAAACAGCAGAGATCTCACACTGGAAAGGATGCCTATGAATATAATGAATATGGGGAGGTTTTCACGTACAGATCCACAGTTATCCAACATGTGCTAACTCACACAGAGGGAACTCTAAAAAAGTAAGGAATGTGGGAAGGAGTTCCAGCAGAGCACTCAGCTTTCTATACACAAAAGGACACACACTGGAGAAAAACCAGAAATGTAGTGAATATGGGAAATGCTTCATCCAGAAGGCTATTTTTCACTCACACCAAAGAATCCACACAGGAGAGAAACCTTATAAATGTAAGGAATGTGGGGAAAGATTCCATCGGAGCACTCAGCTTTATATACACCAGAGAACTCACACTGGAGAGAAACTTTCTGAATGTCATGAATGTGGGAAACACTTCAGGCAAAGCACTAACTTACATTCACACCAGAGAACTCACACAGGAGAGAAACCCTATAAATGTAATGAATGTGGGAAGGGATTTCATCGGAGCACTCAGTTTGTATGTACACCAAAGAACACATACCAGAGAGAAACCTTGTAAATGTAATGAATGTGGGAAACACTTCAGCCAAAATGCTAATTTATATTCACACAAAAGAAATCACAAGGGAGAGAAATCCTACATCTGTGATAAATGTGGAAAAGGTTTCTATTATCCTTCCTCCTTTAGTCAACGTAAAAGAAGTCACACTGAAGAAAAACCATAGGAAATTTTTAGTCAAAACTCCAGCTTTAAAGAGCATGAGCAATTTTATACCAGAGAGGAGCCCTGTATACGAAATGAATGTGTCCAGAATGCTCGCTAAATGTCTTACCCTTTAGTTAAAATAATCACATAGAATGGAAAAGCCTTCATCAGTCTCTGACCTTAGTCCACATGAAAGAACACATATTATAAATGTAAGGAAAAATGGTCTTCAGATTCTGCTCTAACAGACACCAGAGGGCTAACATAGGGAGAAATTGTATGTGTACAGTCCCGCACCTTCATAGCATGCCTTCATTTATAATTTACCCTTTAAGCACCATGAGCAAACTCTACAGCAGAAACTATAAACTCTATCGAGAGTCCTGAAATCCACACTTCAGAGTGTTCAGGACTTTGCCAAATGACCTATTATAAATAATGTAAGATGAAAATAGAGATTTGTAGATTTGTGCTGTGATCCGGGAATGTTTAGTGAAGAATTTGTAACAATTGATAAAACATTAAATTATTTCAATAGATTAGTACTTGAAATCAGTAAAGGTTATTCCTCAAAAGTCTAATAATGTTGTTCAGTTTATATTTTTATGCAGCTTTAACCATAATTATAGAGATTTGAGTCAGTCACAAAATAACCGAAATAACCTGGAAGGTCATAATACAAAATAATGTGATTTAAATATTATATCAGTGTTTAAACATACACATCTATGGTATAAATTAATACAAACATGGAAGAATAAACATTTGGTTTATGAATAAAGTCCCATGTTAAAATAATACTCCTCTTTTTAAAATGTCCAAACTGTTCACATTTTCCTAGTTGCACAGCCACAATCATTCCTATCTGAACAGGTGCGAGGGAAAGATGGGGAATGGGAAGCCTGAAGACTAGGGCCCCATTGGAGTAGGGAAAAAATGGGGCAGAGGGAGAAATGAGTGCATGTGGGGGAGGAGGCAAGTACATGGCTGGCATCTGAGGCACATGTGATGTTGGAGCAGGGATAGATTGAAGGAAGCATTTGGTGACCTTAGGGATTGACAAAAGCAGAAAGGAGGGAAAGGAATAGGAGCCAAATTACTTAATGAGGAGGCAGAAGGGGGCATGTGGAGGTGGACTCAAGGTCATAGAGAGGCCAGACCACCCGAAGTGACCTGAGCAGAAGAAGAACAGGGCTTTGGGACAGGTACTGGTGATCCAGGATGTGCACAGGCCTCAGGAAGAGGGTTCAGCTAAGGAGGGTTAATGTAGGTTAAAGGACAGGATGGGGGAATACGGGGTACACTGAGGGGACATAGGAGTCCTGATTGAGATGAGGGGTTGGGACCATGGTAGAGGGTGTGGGTGGAATCTAAGACTTTTTCTTCTCTCCCAGTGCTTTCTTTAAACCTCCAAGCAGTTATTCCATATAAATTAGAACCTCAGACTCTCTGGGTAATTTTGCTAGGCAATATTCTAAGTTTGCCCCCAAGATTATATCCTTTATAAAGGGTTCACACCTGATAATTTCCTCCCTTTGCTTCTGTTCTGAACCTTTGGATGTGATGGAATATCATTCTCCTCATTATATGGCAATGGTGAAGGGGTTTTCCTGATGTCATTAAGGTCCCTAATTGGTTAATTGTCAGATAATCACAGGGGAGTTTTTCCAGAATAAGCATAACCTAATCAGGTGAGCCATTTTCAAGAGGATCTGCAGGTCAGAAACAGAGGATGTCAGATGTGAAACCAGAGACAGTCTGCTGCTGGCCTTGAAAAAGCAAAGGGAGAATAAGCAATAAATGTAACCTCCAGGGAGTGGAGAGGAGTATTGAGGAAGTGGTAGGAGGAGGATGCTTTCTGAGAATACCCTATGGATGGTTTTGGTTTGGGAACACTTGGTGTACACAACAATGAAATTAAAGTCAACAAGAATAAGTGGGGAAAAAAATGAAAAAACAAATGGGCCTAACTTTATATCAAATAACTACCATAATCACAAAATAAATTCAAGTAATTTTTTAACACATTGTTTTTACTATATACACTTAAGTGAAATACAAAAATATTTGCAAATTATCCTTATGCCTACTTGATTTTTTTTTTTTTTTGCAGTGGTGTGAGTGTAGTAATTTTTGAAGTATTTTTGTGTATCGTATGACTGAGTATGTGGTTAAATATATTTAGGTTGTTCAGCCAAAGTTTTACTTGGTATTGGAAAATGGAGACACAAATACTTGAGGAAGGAGAAGATAAGTCTCAGGATGTTGGGTTGGAAATAGTCTTAATTAACATGAATTAATGATGTGTGTGCTTGTGCTTCCTGATCCTGTCCTCTGAAAGGGCCTAGAAGCAGGGGCACCTCAGTTGCAATGACAAATACCACTCAAATACTGGTTTCTAAATTTCATTCTCAATAATAGGAACTAGGCTTCCTTGGAGCAAGGGCTGATTGAGGCAGGGAAATACACAATTGGTATTGAGGAGGGAAAGTATCTAAGGTATCTTTTGCTGAAAAGTAAGGAAGTACTCACAAAAGGAGAGGTAGACAGGTGAAAAGGAAACGGGGCAGATCAGAGCGGCCCCTTTGGCCACATTTGGGACAACCATATCATCAAAATAAAGAATAAAAATAATGGATTTTTAGCACATTGAAAGATGAACATACTCATACACATGCATGCCTCTATATGTGGAGGGAAATGAAACACTCTTTAGTGAAAGGTTAACGTTAGGTAAACAGTTTAAGCATGTAATTGAAGTTTTTGCCATCCATGAAAAAGTTAACATCATAATGAAAAGCATTGACATCCTGTAGCTCCTGGTGTGAATCACTGAGAAAGACCAAACACCACTGTGTAGTGTTCCTGAAAAATGAAAGAAAAAAAAAAAAAGAAAGATAATACATGAACTAAATCTCACAATAAGAAAACAGAAGGAAATACCATTTTGGGGAATTGTGGTAAACAACTGGCTCAAACTCTACAAAAATGACGATTTCATGGAAGACAACACTGAAACATGTTCTAGAACACAGGAAAGTATCAAGATAAGACAGCAAAAAGCAATGTATGATCCAGAATAGGATCCTAGAGAGTAGAAAATATTTAATAGCACCAAAAAGAATAAAATACTGAAAATATATTTAACATGGGTAGATCTGTACTCTGAAAACAACAAAATATTTTGAAAGAAATGAAATATACCATAAAAAAGTGCTTATGGAATGAAAGTGATTATGGATTTGAAGACTTAATATGAGATGGCAGTACTCCCAAATTGACCTGCAGATTCGGTGTAATCTGAATCACAAATCCAGCCGACCATAAAATGTATGTGGAAGTGCAAGGACCCAGAATAAATAAAATAACCTTGAAAGGAAAAATTAAATTGAGTATTCACATGTCTCACTTTCAGATCTTAACACAAAGTACATTGATCATGACTATAGTACTAGAATAAGAATAGAGTTTTAGATAAGTGGACTAGAATTGAGAGTTCAGGAATAAATCCTCATACTTAAGTCAATTTATTTTTGACGATGGTGCCAAGAATATTCAATGGGAGATACAGTTACTTTAACAAATGGTACTGGAGCAACTGGGCATCCACATAAAAAGAAAAGAAATGGTACCCCTCTCTAACATATTAAAAAAAAAACCTCAAATGGGTAAAATAGCTAAATATAAGAGCTAACATCACAAGACTCTTGAGAGAAAACAAAGACATAAGTATTTGTGTTCTTGGGGGCACCTGGCTGGCTCAGAATAGTGTGTGACTTTATCTCAGAGTGATGAGTTCAAGTTGGGTGTAAAGATTACTAAAAAATTAAATAAATAAATATATATGCAAATATTTGTGTTCTTGGATTAGGCAATACCAAAAGCACGTGCAACCAAAGAAAAAAATAGACAAATTGGGTTCATCAAAATGAAAATGTTTGTGCTTCAGAGGACACTAACAAAGTTGAAAGAGTTCCCACACAATGGGAGAAAATAATTGCAAATCAAAGATCTGAAGAGAGCATAGTATCCAGAATGTGTAAAGAATTCTTACAACTCAAAAACCGTTGAAATAATAATCCAAATTTAAAAACAGGCAAAAAAACTTGAATAGATCTTTTTCCAATCTAAAAGTGACCAGTAAGAATACAAGAAGATGCTCAGCTATTTATTTGGGAAATGCAAATCAGAACTTACAGTGAGATACCTCCGTGCTGCCGGTGGGATGGCTGATACAAGACAGATGGTGAGCAAGTGAGAGGACATGGAAAAACCGGAACTCTGATGCACTCCAGGTAGGAATGTAAAATGCTGCAGCTGATTTGGAAAGCAGACTGGCAGTCTCTCAAAAAGATAGTTGCCATATACTCAGCAATTCAGTTTCTACTGACATATCCATAATTGAGAACACACATTCACAGAAAAATGTATATGTGAGTGTTCTTAACAGTTTCATAGAACCAAAAAGTGGAAACAACCTAAATGTCCATAAACTGATGAATGAATCAGCAAAATGTGCCATATTCATACAATGGAATGTTAACTCAGCTATTAAAACAAGAATGAAATGCTGAGGGGCGCCTGGGTGGCTCGGTTGGTTAAGCGACTGCCTTTAGCTTGGGTCATGATCCCAGGGTCCTGGGATCGAGCCCCAGGGTCGGGCTTCCTGCTCTGCAGGGGGCCTGCTTCTCCCTCTCCCTCTGCCTGCCATTCCCCCTGCTTGTGCTCTCTCGCTCTCAGATAAATAAAATTTTTAAAAAAGTGAAATGCTGGGTATGTTCTCCTATACTGATGAGGCTTGAAAGCATTATATTAAGTGAAAGATGCCAGACACAGAAGATACATACCATGTTATGTCCAGATAGGCAGGTCCACAGAGACAGAGTGGTTACCAGGGACTGGGAGGAGGGGGGAATAGCGAATGACTACTAATGGGCACAGGGTTTCTTGGGGGATGATAAAAATGTTCTGTAATTAGTGATGATGCTAACAGAGGCTTGTGAATATACTAAAAAAAAATGAATTTTTTCACCAAAAAAGGGCGAATTTTACGGAATGTGAATTGTATCTTAATTGAAAAAGATGACACCAGCTAAAGAACCGGAATCCTGAGGTGACATGTGCCCTATGATGGAAGGAGAAATAAACTCGGAGCTGGGAGAGCTCCACAGGATACAGAATGTCCCTGTGGCTGCAGACAGAAGCGTGGAGCCCTCAGCTTACCCCTGGATTTGGGGCCCAGGAACCTCAAGGCAGCAGTCTTGGCCCCTCTGCATCCAGCCCTGCCCTCCTAATTATAGGAGTATATTTCAGGGGATCCCTAAAGAGTTACTTCTCTCCTTCTTGAAATCATTTCTGACTTTTCTCTAGACGCTCCTCCTCACAAATGTGAGAAATGAGTAAAATAGGAGGCAACCCTGAATTCCTTTCCTTGGCCTGTTTCCTTTAGTTGTTGGCCAGAGGGGCACACAGCACCAGAGAGGAAGGTCGTAATTTCATGATGTGTGGAATTTGGGTGGAAGATGTTTAAAACATTAGCATCTTTTATGTGATTGGCTACCAAATGTAGAAGTAGTCACGACAAAGCTTTTAGCTGCTTTCTTGTGGAAGGTGCAGGTCTAAGTCTGCAGAAATGTGATATGGATGCAAGCAGAGTCTTAACAGTATGATAGAAATGTGACTCACTGATCCATCTGTCACCTCAACCACAGGCATCTGCTTCGAGGTTCCCTTTCTTGGCTCTCTTAGAACCCCATCCCTGACTCCATGGGTGCAGTTGGAATCGCCCCTGACTTGAGATGAGGCAGAAAAACGTAACAGCACTGAGGATGGGGAGGGAAGACTGTGAGCAGGAGCCACAGCCCCCAGAAGAGTCCAGTTTCCTCTTTGTCCACCAATACTGTGATGCCTTAGCATCTGCCTCACTGAGTTGTGCCTCGGTGGATGGGGACCTGAGGGCCACACACAACCACAAACACCTTTGTTCCTGTCACTCCAGGACTCCAGCTAGTGATGGCAGCTTGTCTTCCCTGTTCCATGTGTTTGCACTCTTGCTCACACACACGTCCACAACCACCAGTGTCCCACATATCCACAACAGCTGGGAGTCTATGTACCAGTCCTCACTGGGACTTCCAGTTCAGCATATTGTTCTTGTGGAATTGTGTTTGAACTTTGAGAACACAGGTTCAGGTTTGTAAAAATATCTACACCTTTATGTACATTCATATGTTCATATTGTTAGGGATCTCTCACTAAAGACTATCGGGAACACACCTGCAATTGAAGAAAAAATGGATTCATTACTCCTTTCATCTAGAGACAAGCTTCAAAATGGAACTTTAGAATATTTTATTAAGAAGGTGTTAGAAGGGGCGCCTGGGTGGCTCAGTTGGTTAAGCGACTGCCTTCGGCTCAGGTCATGATCCTGGAGTCCTGCATCGGGCTCCCTGCTCAGCAGGGAGTCTGCTTCTCCCTCTGAACTTCCTCCTTCTCATGCTCTCTGTCTCTCATTCTCTCTCAAATAATAAAATCTTTAAAAAAAAAAAAAGGTGTTAGAAGGACCTTATTTTCACTTGTGTTCGTTGATTTTGGGAGTGAGTAAAAGAAGCAGTGATTTGATCTAGATTATTTGCTGTCAGAAAGCAGGGATAATTGTTTAATTGGTGTCTTACAAAATCTCTCTGTGGAGGTATGAATAGAATAAGACTACAACTCTGATTTGTAAAGAAACAGTCTTATATAGGCTGGAAGAGGGGTGTGGTTGGTATTTTGTGGCTTGGATGATGTTCATATTTTGAACATGATAACTGGGTGGATTTGTCTTTCTCCTGATCCATCATGGTCATATAATGGCCTTAAATGATGTCGATGTTCTGTGCAATTGGTTATGTTCACCAGGAGCACCCCAAGACCTAGCAGACGATACCAGCCCAGTTTATGGATGACATGGTTTGCTTTTATCTTCCTCATACAATTTAAAGAGAAGTAGGGGCAGAGGTGAGCTGGAGCATTCAGGGTATTTGTTCTGTACTCTAGGTCTATAAAAACAGAAGTGGAATAAAAACCTGACAAAATAATGGAGCCACGTGAGCCTGACAGTAGGAGGAAGGGAGCTGGGCTTGGGGTCACAGTGACCTTCAGCAAAGGGACAAGCCGGTGTCCAAGCAGCCGGTGGATTATCCTTCCCCAGTGTCTCCTGAAGTTGGTCCCTCACCTTCCCTTGCATCAAGAACAGGTGTCAGCTTGCCCCCTACCCTCCAGCTCTACTCTGCCCACTCTCTTTGCACCCAGCTCCATCCCAGAAACTGCTTAAAATGCCAGCCCTCTAGGATTTAAGGCTGGTTAAGTGTTGAGACTCCCTCACTGCCAGATGCTGACTTGGAGAGGGTGAGAGGTAGAAAGACTGAGCAGTGATCCACTCTCATGTGCCACACTGACTCCCCTATGTCACATTTGGGAATATGCCAAATAGTAAGTGAACTGATAAAAAGATTTCTTCCATGAAAATCATTTTGTGTGGAACATTCATGACAGTAAAAAGTAGTTGAAATTTTTATTTTTTTAATTTTAAATGTTTTTATACTTAAATTTTACTGAAAACCTTGGCTTTTATTCTGAAAATTGATGTGTAAACTATACAATGTGGCACAATTAAATGACACCGCACCTTGGCCCTGACTGGGGAGGGCCCGTGAACAAGTGTTTGGGGGCACATTCATGACACATACTTGGGATGCTAAACTGACTCGGAGATGGCTCTTCTCTGAGCTCGGTGGGCTGAATCTCCTAGAGAAAAGTTGTATCAAGGGTCTACATTTATCTTCATGAAGCTACTTTTTCTCCTGCTTTGGGTGGGGATCAATGGTAATTTTCTCCTTTAATTAGACAAACCTTCTTTCTGTTTGCTAAACTTTTCTAGCTCTTTAATTCGGGAGAATAACAAGGGAAGATATGAGTAATTACTAAATTCTATTTAATGATCCCTGTAGCATAATACAGGAACGTGATGATATTTTGTTATTGTCCCTATTAAGTAGGAATTACTGTATTTTAGATATATATTAAAGGTTGATTTTAGAAATCTGTTAAATCTTGTTTTTTGGAGAACTAGGGTAGTGGGAAAATACAAATATATCTCTTAATTAATGTGTGATGTCTATTGTTGATTCATGTGATAATATGTGGATTCTTATGTTCCAGTCATAAAGAATAAAATAATTCTATTTTAAACTCTATCTTAGGGTCTGTTGCCTGACCACATTTCACTATAGAACTGTGAATGTTTAGGGAAACTTTTCCAAAACAATTAAAATTGAATAATTGCAATTATTATGAAATTTGAAATCAGTAGTATAAACACGTTTTTACGGCATAGGCTAAATGTTGATTAAAATAATCTAGTGAATAGTAACTTGAATATTCAAATAAAGTACTCTTTACCAGAAAATGGTATATTTACAGTATGCCATATTGTGAACCACTTAACATTTCAAGTGAGAACATTAACCAGTATCAGGAAGTCTTCATAAATATAAAGTGAATAATAATGATTTTATTATGTGGAAAATGAAAGGACATTATAACTTCCAGATATTCCATTCTTTTGAAAATACAGTTTTTAAAAAGTTAATCAGCACAGAGGATTTTTAGGGCAGTTAAAATAATCTGAATGAAGTTGTAATGATGGATTTATATCATTAAATATTTGTCCAAACCCACAGAATGTACAACAGCAAGAGTGAACCTCGAGGTAAGCTGTGGGCTTTGGGTGATGATGATGTGTCAGTCAGTGTAGGTACACCTACCCCTCTGGAGAGGGATACTGGTAGTGGGGGAGGGCGTTCATGTGCACAGGCAGGCAGGGGATGGGAAATCTCTGTACCTTCCCATCAACTTTGTTGTGAACTTAAAACTGCTCTAAACAAACACTTAAAAAAAAGTGAACCAGAAAATGCCAACACTTTAAAAAACATCACTTTCTTTGTTGGCCAAACAATACCTCACATAACTTCTATATAAATATTTCTGAGAAACTTAGAAAACGTTCTAATATTAAAGTTTTATTGGCATTATGTGTTATATCAAAGTAATGTAAATTAGTAATGTAGAATATATAAATAGGACTTCATAATTTTGTATTAATAGAGTACAATTATTTTTAGTAATTACTGAATAATTCAGTAGTAATAGTATAAGCACAGATTATATTGTTACTGAAATTGATACTTATATGTTTACCATTAGAATATTTCACTATAATGTTTTCAGTAATTATTATATCATCAGTATTGCAGTTATTATATTTATTATTCAAATTCACCCTACCATTTTAATATTAAATGTTTTGTCATAGTTTAATTCTATCAAAATCTTCTCATTGAATTTTCTTTTGAATTTCAGACATGATTGTGGTCAGCGTATCCTTGAACCCTGCTGTTCTGAAATCTGAGGGTTCCCACTGCCTGGATGCTGCAGGAAGAAATGTAATTTTGTTCCACCTCAGTCATATTTGATTTCTAATATTTTAATTAAAACAGTTTTTAAAATGTGAAAATCCCTAAGAATAGTCTCATCAGTAAATGCAATGCAAATTGGTAGGGATTAACTAACAGTTCTTGTTTAATCCAGCGACGCTTTTCAGAACTCTTTCATACACGTGTAGTCATGAATAACCAGATGGTGACCTTTCTCTGGGCTACAGTTTTCCCCAAAGAACAGCTGTGCAATTTATCTTCAGGAACTACTAATAAGCAGAGTAAGGGATGCCTTTGCATTTTAAATGAATGTAGTGTTGATATTAATCACCCAGAGATTGCTTTCCTCCATGGAAAAGACTAGAAACTGGGTGATTGTTTTCCTTGCCATAGTTCAGGCTGACATCCTCAAACTAGGACTGGGCTGAGTACAGTGATAAGGAGGGCCATTGAGCGGTGGGTAAGGGAAACTCATGTACTCCAACGGCTTTTTCTGAGTCGGGAACACCAGAACCAGTTTTGGAGACCGTTCTGCATGTCATTCAACATCTCATACGTTTAAATTTTAAGAATGTCCAGGTCTTAGACATGTCTTGCAGAGGAAATCCTCAAAGGATTTTCTCCATGTGCAACTGTAGTGTGAGGTAATGGGACAGTAAAAAGTTGGTTCCTCTGTGTCATCTGAGGACAGAGCTAGTGACAGAGATGGTCACAGATGCACAGTAATGAAAGTACAATAAGAATGCAGTCTGTGAGATAAATATTCTTAACCTGTCATTGTTGAGTTCACAGATCAGCTAGTGCCTTCGAGGGAGCCCCACTGCCTGTCCTCTCGCAGCCTTAGCTGCGGTGTTAAGGGGAGATGGGGTGGGCTGCTGGGAGGAGGGGATGAGCACCTCTCAGGGCTCCGAAGGTGGCCACAGCCCTGAAACTAGTCAGTCTGCTGGGCCCTTTTTTTGGTAAACTAATCACATTTTACGGAGATGTTTAAAGCAGTGACAACTCTGAGGGTGGTTTCCATTTCCTGTGGACAGTTCCCCAGTAATATGCAGAAACCTAGAAACCAGATCCCTCATACAAGTGATGGGCTCTGGGAGAGAAGAGAGACTGTTTCACAAACGCTGTTACATAAGCAACTGCCTCTAAAAACTTTTAATATGATACATGGCAAGATCGGGAAAATGTTTTCCTTTGAAATTCTTCTATGTTTTTCTTCCGGAGGTGAAACGACTAGATTTAGATTTGTATGACCATGCCCTTCTCTGAGCGTGACAAAAAATAACTCTAGAAAGAAAAAACTGAGGGGTGACATCGGCAAGATGGAGGGCTAGGAGGTCCCAGTGCCCATTTATCCCACAAAAAACACAAGTAACTACAAACTGGCAAAGACAGCTCTGAGAAAGCTGTGGACTGTGACAAAGAAGCAGCAAAAGCCTTGCAGAGCTCAAAACCCAAGGATGGCCGCGTGAAGAGTTCAGGAAGCGTTCTAGCAGTGTAGCCCCTTTCCCCAGTCCAGACCAGCTCAGCAGCAGGAGGGGTCTGCCAGAGGAGTTCCACCCCGCGTGGAAAAGGGAAGGAGAACAAGCCTTAGCACTGGGGCATTTGTCTCCTTTGCTGCTGAGCTCTCCCACAGTCTTCATCACAGCTGACCCCAGCTGCAGTGAGACCTGCCCCCAGGGGCTCTAGTTGCTGCTACACCCCATTCCCCAGGACTGGGACGCAACATACCTCACCACGTATAGTGCTGGAGCTGCCACTGTTCGGAGCCCCACCGATAGCAAAGCATCTTCCTCTGCCCTGTGCCCCACCCCTGATTCCCAAGTGACACTTTGACCAAGCATCACCCTTGGCCCTGCTGCCATTGCCCTGACACCCGCCCCCAGGCCTGGCCACAAATTCTATCATTCCCAGTGCAGGCGAGGGCACAGTGAAACAGGTACTGTCATGCATTACTGCTAGACAAAATAGAAAGCCTTTCTGACAGCAGCTCATGTAAATCAAGAGTTCAGTTCTGTTAGGCAAATGCTGAGCTCCTTTTCTGTGCACGGTATTGCTGTATGCAGGTGACAGAGGCCCACACTTACTCGCCGTGAGTGAGCATGCCCCGTGCGGGAGACACAGGTAACTATCATTAGGAGGTGGATGGCAGAGACATCCACCACATGTGGTAAAGGCAGGAGTATGACCAGAGCTCGGCTTGAAGGGTTTGAAAGGATGATTTGAAGAAATGGTCCTGAGCGGAATCTTAAAGCATGATTAGAATTTAGTTGAAGATGAGCAAGCAGAAGGAAGAGAAGAAGGGAAGGAGATCTCTGCAAAAGGAGCATGGACACAGGCATGGCGTCTGTGAGGAGGGGGGACTGCAGTATCGAATGTGAGGCAAAGTGGCCAGGTAGGAGGCCGCAGAAGGAACCCCCCCCTCCAAGCCCCTGCTTGGAGAGCGTGGACTTCACCCCAGAGGCAGTGTGAGGTTCAGACACAGGGAAAGGACACCATTAGAGATGTATTTTTTAAATTCCCGCATAAAAGTCACTGTGGTGTATTTCTCAAATTTAAAAAGTAACAGATGGAAACAGATGACCCAATTAAAAATTGGGCAAAGGACTTGAACATTTCTCCAAAGAAGATCTACAAACAGCCAGTAACATGAAAAAATGCACATCACTAGTCATGAGGGACATGCAAATTAAAACGACCATGAGATAAGACTTGGCAGCCATTAGGATGGCTTTTATTTTAAAAAAATAGTGTTGGTGAGGATACGGGGAAACCAGAATCCTTGTGCATTGACCACAGGGATGGAAATGGTATAAAATTTGCCCAGTGGAAAGCACTTTGGCAGTTCCTTGACAGGTTAAATGTAGAATTACCATATGAGCCAACAATTCCATTCCCAAGCATATACCCCAAATAATTGAAAGCAGGGAGTCAGATACTTACACAGCAATGTTCATAGCAACATTATTTGCAGTCAAAAAGTAGAAACAATCCAAATGTCCATCAAACACATGAATGGATAAGCAAAATGTGGTATATACATGCAATGGAATAGTATGCAGCCTTAAAAAGAAATGAAATTCTGACATATGTTACAACATGGGTAAACCTTGAAAACATTTTACTAAGGGAAATCAACCAACCACAGAAGGACAAATACCGTATGATTACATGAGGTACCTGTAGTAGTCAAATTCATAGACACAAAGTAGAACAGAGGTTACCAGAAGCTGGGGGAAGGTAGCAGGGAGTTTGGGATGAGGAAGAAGTTCTGGCATTGGATAGTGGTGACGGTTGCCCAACAATGTGAGTGTAGTTAATGCCACTGAAGTAGACACTTGAAAATGATTAGAATGGTAAGTTCTGTTACACATATTTTACCGCAGTTATTTTTTTTAAAAAGAGAAAAGACTGATTTACAAACTGAAGGACAAACGGATGGAGGATGCCTATAATTTGTGAAGGACATAGTGGTGGGGCACCCACGGTCAAGGTCAGAGATCCCACTACAGCAGCCCTGACTCACAGCCCAGCAAAGAAGTCATGGTTTATGTCCGTCTCCACACAACTGGGAGGTGCTGTGTCTCCTGTTAACTCCAGTAACATAGTTAACTAATAGTTAAATTAACATAGTTAAATTGGGTAGCACAGTGTTTGGTGTAAGTGTTGGAGCTCTCATCAGAGACAGAGTGTATGCCGTGGGACAGCGTGGGCAAGTGTGGGCAAGTGGTTTGGAAGTTTAAAGATCAATGTAAGCGTGTCCTATGATTTAGCATCTCTATTCCTGGTTCAGTTCCAACCAAAATTCTTCCATATGGTCTCCAAAAGACGTGCAAGAATGCTCGCTACAATATTTACATCATGCCTGTTAACAAAAGATGGGTATGCAAATGTTGAATAGTCACCAAATGGAGTTATTAAGCAGCAGTGTGGATTCATGATCTATAAATCGACCAGTGATTGGAACAAATTTAACAGACATAATGTGAAGCCGGACACAAAAGGGCACATAATCTGTAAATTCCAAATTTAAAGACCAACATGAATCCATGCTGTCAGAAGTGGTGGAAAGGGCTAGCTTTGGGGTGATAACAGACCGACAGGGTGCACAGGGGTTGAGTGGCAGGTGCTGGTCATGTCTGCTTCTTAATCTGGTTTCCAGTTGCAGTGGATTCAGGTTGTGAAAATATATCACATGGATGGAACTGGAGGGGATTATGCTAAGTGAAATAAGTCAAACAGAGAAAGACAATTATCATATGGTCTCACTCATATGTGGAACATAAGGAATAGCTCGGAGGACCACAGGGGAAGGGAGGGAAAACTAAATGGGAAGAAATCAGAGAGGGAGACAAACCAGGAGAGACTCTGGACTCCATGAAACAAACTGAGGGTTGCAGAGGGGAGGGGGGTGGGGGGGATGGGGTAACAGGGTGATGAGTATTAAGGAGGCACATGATGTGATGAGCACTGGGTGTTATACACGACTAATGAATCGTTGAACACTACATCAAAAACTAATGATGTATTACATGTTGGCTAATTTAACATAATAAAAAATTAAATTAAAAAATACATAAAGTGTTTAAGTTTCAATAAAAATTTTTCAAAAAGTGGGAACAAGTTTTCAGAATGCTTTACAGAATTTGGTCGTGGCATGGGGTTGGAGACGGGGCTGGAGAGTCTCTGGACATAAACCAGATCTAGCCACACTGCGCACTGTGATGACGCTAACAATTGTCAGAGTACCAGGAAGACCCACAGACCAGGGCACAGTGTCTCCAGATTCACATGTGTGTGAACAAATAGCCAAGCTCTGAAGCAGACTCACCCGTGGCTTTTCTCCCCTACGTGGGCTTCCAGAGGCGGGCCAAGCTCTTTCCCTGGCTGCCTCCCCTTCTACCTGGGAGCTGTGTTGAATAAAATGTTGAATAAAAGTCCATCCTGGTAAGCAGCAGTTTTAAGTGATTTTAGAAAATTTATTATCAAATGATTTTAGCAATTTCTAAATGGTTTTGATGTTTAAAATGTTAATATTTTGTTTTGTTGGTTTTGTTTAGGCTTCCTGAAATAAGGAACTTCTGAATTTTTTCAGTAATTTCTCTACTAAATTATAGTCCAGTGTAGCATGGCACAGACTGGGGTAGGCATTTCTGGACTCAGGCATTCGTCATAATGTCCACATTACTAACATGGGGACTTTCAGACCAAATGATTGTGTGCATTGATTAAGCAAGTGGTAATTGGTGGAGTCCAAATAAATATCAAGAAAAAGTGAAGATAATTATAAACTAACTTCTTTGCATACTCCTGGGTTTTAATAAGTGATAACCCAAGATCGCTATGAATAACCAAATATTTTTATTACATTTATGTTTAAAGTACATTTTAAAAATTCTATGGGAAATTATTGAAAACAGAAAAATCTGTAATCCAATATTTCTGTTCTTCTAATTTTTAACCCTCTTTAGATTCATTCTTCAGTTCTCCAAGTTATGCAAATCTTCAAGACATTCTGTTACTATTTGAATAAAAGAGAATCTTTTAAAGTGTAGTTTAAAATGGATTTTTGTGTGCCCCTTCTTTTCACTACATCTGTGTCTTTGTGTTAAATACCCAGGAATGCAATTGCTGGGTCATAGGGTAGCTCTATTTTTAAATTTTTGAGGAACCTCCACACTGTTTTCCAAAGTGGCTGGACCAACTTGCATTCCCACCAACAGTGTAAGAGGGTTCCCCTTTCTCCACAACCTCTCCGCCATTTTTCTTGCCTTGTCAATTTTTGCCATTCTAACTGGTGTAAGGTGGTATCTCAATGTGGTTTTGATTTGAATTTCCTTGGTGGCTAATGATGATGAACATTTTTTCATGTGTCTGTTAGCCATTTGTATGTCTTCTTCAGAGAAGTGTCTGTTCATGTCTTCTGCCCATTTTTTGACTTGATCATTTGTCTTGGGGGTATGTTCATGGCAGCCATGTCCGCAATAGCCAAACTGTGGAAGGAGCCAAGATGCCCTTCCACAGACAAATGGATAAAGATGTGGTTCATATATACAATGGAATGTTACTCAGCTATCAGGATGAATACCCACCATTTGCATCAACATGGATGGAACTGGAGGAGATTATGCTAAGTGAAAGAAGTCAAGCAGAGAAAGTCAGTTATATGGTTTCACTTATTTGTGGAACATAAGGAATAGCATGGAGGACATTACGAGAAGGAAGGGAAAAATGAAGGGAAATCAGAAAGGGAGACAAACCATGAGAGACTATGGACTCTGGGAAACAAACAGGGTTTTAGAGGGGAGGGGAGTGGGGGGATGGGTTAGCCCGGTGTTGGGTATTAGCATGGAGCACTGGGTGTTATGCGAAAATAATGAATCATGGAACACGTAACATAATAAAATGAAAAAATAAAATGGATTTTTAATGGCAAATAACCTTCTAGTGAGGTGTGACTTTTAGAGATACCGCATGTCACTCTACACCTTGAAAATGTTACCTATTATTTCATTATTGCAGAGGCAAGAACTAAAAATTTAAGTTTAGCATGAAGGTATCTCAGTTATTTAAACAATTACTGATGGCAAACTGGAATCAGGAAAGGCAACTAGAAAAAATACATAGGATTTTTAAAAAACAAGCATTGATGATTTTTTGCTAACTGGCCGAGGGATCCCCAAAAAAATGTCTCAAGAGAAGGAAGTGGAAGACACCAGTGTCTTAAGTCCTGGGGCCAAAACAAGCGCATGAGTCTTTCTCCCTCTTCTATGGGTCTCAGCAGTCCCTGACCCCACCTGGTTTCAAATTTGGGAACTTGACCCCACCTGTCTCCAGGAGGATTGAAGCCTGAGACAAGACCTCAGTTGATCCTGATGTACACAAGTCTCCTCTCTGCTCAGCCAGGGCACCATCTGCCTTCAGCTGCACCTCCACTGAGTTTAGCCTAACGGGCTTTTGATGAATCTTTGTGGTGAACTGTATCCTCAGATACAGGGGCTGTGGGAGGGAGTGGGTGTGAGTGCCCAGGGGACATATTTGATCAATTTAGGGTGATTTTAGATAACATATGGATAAACATGTCTGTGACCCACTTTGTATGTATGTAATCACTGTGTGTACATAAAGATACAGTTTAGGGGTGCCTGGGTGGTGCGGTCGGTTGAGTGCTCGACTCTTGGTTTCGGTTCAGGTCATGATCTCAAGGTCTTGAAATCAAGCCTTCCAACAGGCTCTGCGCTCAGCAGGGAGCCTGCTCCAGATTCTCTCTCCCTCTCCTTCTGCCCCTGCCTCCTCTCTCTAAAATAAATAAATAAATCTTAAAAAAAAAAAAAGGTTTTTTTTAAAGATTTTATTTATTTATTTGTCAGATTGAGAGAGAGAGGGAGAACTAGCACAAGCAGGGGGAGCGGCAGAGGCAGAAGGAGAAGCAGGTTCCTGCCGAGCAGGGAGCCTGATGCAAGATTCGATCCCAGGATCCTGGGATCATGACCTAAGCCGAAGGCAGACGCTTAACCAACTGAGCCACCCAGGGATCCCAAAAGATACAGTTTCAAAAGTGACAAAACATGGCTGCAGAAAGAGAACATCTTCCAGTGGGTGGCCAACCAGAGGTAGGTAGATGTGGTCGCTGCAAGTTCAGGTCATAGGCTCGCCTCCAAACCCAGAGCCTCTGCCTTTGTGAGTTTTGAATATTGGTATTCACTTCTTTAAAGAGCAGTCTCTTTTTAAAATAAGTTTAAGGCCAGTGATCTCATCCTTTTCCTTCCTTCTTAGGTGAAGAAACAAAAGCATAGAAAGGTCCAGTTTGTATCCCCAGATCCAAGCACTAAGTACAGTGCAAACAGAGCCCAGAGCTGCATCTTCCTGTACTGATAATATATACTAACATGGTGGAAACCAGTTTTCTGGGAAAAAAATGGTACCAGAAAAAAACTATCACTAAATGATGCTGAAGGAGATTTTAATGCAACCAAAATAAGCTTCCTTGATTTCCAAAGGTGTTAGGAAAAGAGTCCTTTAGGCCAGTGAAATCACATACACTGATAGCTTTTTATTATTTGCTTCTAGTTTCTGCACATTATGAATTTGGGAGTAAGAATAAATGAAGTTCCCCATAATATCTTGATTCTACAGACGGTGTGTCGCATCTACACTCAGGTTCTAGAATGCCACCTCCATCATAACTACGGAACACAATACGTTGTCTACAAACAATTCACCGCAATCAATTTGCCACAATTCAATGTCCCAAATATAGAAAACTGCCACATTCATCCATCAAGATCACTGACTTACCAAACATATATACTTTTTGGCAATTGCAAATGAATTTGAAGTCAACTTATAGTTGGATGTGATTTTATGTTTCAAGTTTTTATTTAAATTCTAGTTAGTTTGGCCAACTAAACTTTCCTAGCCAAAGTTTAGTTGGCCAGTTTCATTTTATTTAATGGATCCATTAAATAGATTATAATTTGTTGACTACTGCAACAGGGACCGGAAATCCTTGAGATTATATAGTTCTGCTAGTACTTAAAAGGAAAATGACAGTAATTGTCACGTCTCTGACACAGAAGCCCTCAGTAATTGCTCACAGGAGGAGACAAGGCACAGAGGAAGGCTGGGTGGCAGGGGGGATGGAAGGTGGGGCAGATTAGGGCCACGTATCTTTGTGGAGATGAGTCTGCACGTCCATGAATGACCATGGAGGCTCAGATTTCTGGCTGTTAACAATATAAACAGGGCGCCTGGATGGCCCAGTTGGTTAAGCGACTGCCTTCAGCTCAGGTCATTATCCTGGAGTCCCTGGATTGAGTCCCGCATTGGGCTCCCTGCTCGGCGGGGACCTGCTTCTCCCTCTGACCCTAACCCCTCTCATGTGCTCTCTCTCATTCTCTCTCTCAAATAAATAAATAAAAATCTTAAAAAAAAAAAAAAACATAAACAGAGACATAATGGGTAAGGGTACCAGTCCTGAGGTTTTGTCACAGAATGTAGGAAAGATATTTGTGCAAATTGTACCTTATGTCATGTATTTAGTCCCTTGGTTAATGTGAGATGGGCCTGTCAAGCCAGAAATGGAGCCACTTTACCAAGGGACCGAGGGTTCTGGGGTCTTGCTTCAAGCAAGAGCCTTTGGTGTTCCGTCTGCTTCTCTGATAGAGCATGGTTGGCAGTCAGGGGCCCACCTTCCAAGGGAAGGTGGACCTACAGGGGCCTCATTTCCTCTATGGATCTTCCCTAATTCCTGCTTTCAGGTGGTAAGTAGGATGAAGATGCTCTCTTATCAGGAACATACAGTGAAATGAGTGTAAAATGCCAAAATTAAAATTCTTCATGCCACTTGCCCTCATTCCAACTGCTAAGATATGATCATTGGCAAACAGTTCTCATGACAATTTATGGAAATGTCCTAACTAGATTATATATACAGACACACACACAAGTCTATCTATGTGAATATATATTCATTTCTCTAGGAGCTTGGTGTTAGGTCATCTTCCATATCTTTTAATATGACATATTTAATACTAAAGTTTCAATGGAACAAATGCTTATTTGACACAAATAATCAGATATAATCTGAACACCTGTCTCTGTGTTTGTGTTTTATGAACGTTGGCTGTGTTCAGTAACCCATCTTACCAAGAATACTTTTTTTTTTTAGATTTTATTTATTTATTTGACAGAGAGAGACACAGCGAGAGAGGGAACAGAAGCAGGGGGAGTGGGAGAGGGAGAAGCAGACTTCCCATGGAGCAGGGAGCATGACATGGGGCTCAATCCCAGGACCCTGGGACCATGACTGGAGCAGAAGGCAGATGCTTAACAACTGAGCCACCCAGGCGCCCCCAAGAATACTTCTAAGCACAGAAAGTTTCACGTGGCTGACTATGCTCCATGTGGTCTGAACTGGGGAGAGTCAATGGTACTCAGGTGACATCTGGGCTGGTTTCAGGAGTCCTGGATACCATCACTCATTTGTCCTTGGTGCCTTGGGAGGGATGACTGAGAGACTAGACTTCAATGGTCCTGCCACTCTCATGACTCCTGTACACAGTTTCTCCCTGGTGCTGGTCTCAGAGTGTCAGACTCCTTATATTGTGGCCGAGGGATCCCCAAAAAAATGTCTAAAGAGAAGGAAGTGGAAGACACCAGTGTCTTAAGTCCTGGGACCAAAACAAGCACATGAGTCTTTCTCCCTCTTCTATGGGTCTCAGCAGTCCCTGACCCCACCTGGTTTCAAATTTGGGGACCTGACCCCACCTGTCTCCAGGAGGATTGAAGCCTGAGACAAGACCTCAGTTGATCCTGATGTACACAAGTCTCCTCTCTGCTCAGCCAGGGCACCATCTGCCTTCAGCTGCACCTCCACTGAGTTTAGCCTAATGGGCTTTTGATGAATCTTTGTGGTGAACTGTATCCTCAGATACAGGGGCTGTGGGAGGGAGTGGGTGTGAGTGCCCAGGGGACAGTGGAAGCCCAGAGATGGGACTCGAGGGACTTCCCCACAATCCTGACTGATCAGATCTCGATTTTCCTCCTCCTGGTGGCTGGGACAGGGCTTCTTAATGTCCCTCCCCTCCCCACCCCCACCCCCACGCTATTTTCCATCAGGGGACTCCGGCACTGTGAGCATTCCAAGAGGCTCCTCACCTCTTCACCCTCCAGACCGATCGATCACCTCCTTCCACAGAAACCCTCCAAATAAAACCTCTGCTGCGGTATATGCCAAGCTCATAATATGATCAGACACTAGTATCATAGTGGAATACTCAGCTGTCGTGGGTGAGGGAAAAAATGACATGAAAACTACCGAATCAATTGCAGACTTCATGGAAAGGATTCTTAGTTTTATTCTACCTCCCTTCTGTGACCAGACTAGGAATCATGCTCTAAACGAGGGGAGTTTTTAAAAATTTAATTTTTGTCATTATTAAATAAAAATATGACTGGGGTTATTAAAATAAAATTTCAGGGGCACCTGGGTGGCCCCGTCGGTGAAGCGTCTGCCTTCAGCTCAGGTCATGATTCCAGGGTCCCTGCTCAGTGGGGAGCCTGCTGCTCCCTCCCCCTCTGCCGCTCCCCCAGCTTGTACTCTCTCTGTCTCTCCCTCCCTCTCAGTTAAATAAATAAATAAGATCCTTTTCTAAAAAAGAGGGATACCCCACAAATAGAGTACCTTCCAAGACTAAAAGTCTCGGGAGGGGTTTGGCCTTACCGCTACCTACCATGGTCAGGATGAACAGGAATAGGGCGGCCTTCACACCGGATGCGTGCCTATGGCCAGCAGGTGGCGCTAAGACCCCGCGGTTGGGCTCCGCGCTGGGGCTCAGAGGGCCTGTCCCTCACTGGTGCTTGAGGGTCTGGGAGGAACCCGGACTCCAGAGGATAGGGGAGCTGCTGGCCCCTCCCAGGGACGCAGTGAAGGAATCACCACATTCTGGGGAGGGAAGACTGAGGTAGGACAGGCACAGAAGGAGCATGACTCTTTGCAGCAGAATAGCTTTTCTGATGGGCCGTGGGCTGTGGGTGGGGGAATGCAAATCAGGACTAGGAGGTGCGGGAAGGACTTATCATTGTAAATACTGTATAAAAAGAACAGCCTCTAAGGGCGCCTGTGTGGCTCAGTCGGCGGAGTGTCTCACTTCCGCTCAGGTCATGATCGCAGGGTCCTAGGACCGAGCCCCATGTTGGGCTCCACGCTCAGCAGGGAATCTGCTTCTTCCTCTCCCTCTGCCCTTCCCCCAGTTCCTGCTCTCCGCTCTCTCCCTCCTTCTCTCTCAAATAAATAAACAAAATCTTAAAAAAAAAAAAAAAAAAAGAACAGCCTGTAACTATGCTTCTTAGCAGGTGACAAAGCATAGTGATAAGAAGCCATATTATGTACCTTCAATATAATACTATTAAAATATTACTGTATCAGAAGTTCAGCAATATGAGAAGGAAAAGGAAAATCAACGGATCAGCGAAGTAGTAATTAGAAAAAATTCATTGTACACACACCAAAAAGACACTTTGTGACCCAGGAGCACAGAAACCACATCGGGATTGAGGCTTGGGAGTATATTGTTATAAACCAGATTATATGGTGGGACGGCAGTGACTGCTTATTCTTCGCAGTGATTGATTATACTATTAGAATTTTCTTAAATGGCAGGGAATTTCTTACTGGTCACCTCATATCAACTTTGGGAAACAGTTTTAATTTTGTTTTTGATTTCCAGAGGCATAAAAAAAGAAATAACTCAGTTCGAATGTGTCTTACAACCTAAGCTAAATGATGTTTTTCTTATTTCACTAAACTGTATTTATCTGCTCAGGGAATTTTTAAGGCTGGTCTCGTTTGTTTAGACTTTGATAGGCTTTGGTACTACCATCATTTGATAAACGAAAGAATGAACAATTGAGTAAGTGAACGCAGAATTCACATCCGTTGCGCCCCCCGCCGTGCCCAGAAGGTGGCGCTATAACCCCGTGGTTTGGGCTCCAGGGAGTGGAGCGATCAGAACGCTATCAGACTCTGGGACCTGAGGGTCCTGGAAGAACCAGGACCCCACAATTTAACAGGGGCTGCTGGCCCCTCACAAGCACTCAATGAAGGAGTCACCGCATTCTGAGGAGGAAGATTGAGTGAGGAAAGGCACTCTGGATTCTTTGGAGTGGAAGAGCATTTTGCATAGGCTTATGGGCTGTGGAGAATAAAAATCAGGACAGCGGGGGGGGGATCTATCATAAATTGCAAAGATTCTATAAAAATAACCTATAAAATGCATCATAGCAGGTGACAAATGAGAGATAATAATTTTTAAAAATCATGTTATGTACCTTTAATATAATAGCATGTAAAATAATATGTAAATATGTCAGAAATTCAGCAATAACAGAAGTAAAGCCAACGAATAACTGAATAGTACTCAGTAAAACTTTATTGTGCACCCTCTAAAAACAGTGCATGACCCAGGAAGACTCAAGTCAAATATGGGATGAGGTTCAGGACTGTATTGTTATAAAGCAGCTTATATATTGGGAAAGCAGTGACAGTTTATTCTTCACAGTGATTGGTAATGATGTTAGAATTCTCTAATGATAAAGAATTGGTGTCAGGTTGCGTGGTGTCAACCTTGGGAAACAGTTCAAGTTTTGCTTATGATTTACAGAGATATACACAAAATATGGCACAGGACCAGTGAGTCTCAGAAATAACAAAAATTAAGATTTGCTTCTTTCACTAAATTGTTTTTTCCTTCTCAGAGAAGTTTCAAAGCTGGCTTCCATTTCTTTTGGATTTTAACAGACTTTAATACTACTGTCATTCTCAAGAGGAACACAAATGCTTTCACACCTGATGTATCGCCCATGGCCACCAGGTGGCGATAATAACCTTGGATTTTGGCTCCAGGGGGCTCATCAGAGTCAGGATCCTGAGGGTCTGGGAGGAACCAGGACTCCACAGAGGACAGGGGAGCTGCTGGCCCCTCCCAGGGACTCACTGAGGAGGTCACCACATTCTGGGGGGGGGGGTAGAGTTTGAGTACAAAAGGCACACAAGAAGCATGATTCTTTGGAATCGAATAGCATTTCCCATGGCCTCATAGACTAGTGGTGAAGGACTAAAAATCCAGACAAGGAGGATGTGGGAAAGGATTGATCATAAATTGCAAAGATTATAAAAATAATGGCACATACCAGTGCAGCTGAGCAGGTAACAAAGGAGTGAGTAATAAAAAGAACCCATGTTATGTAGCTTTAATAGGGTACACAGTAAAAATAAATATATGTGAAAAATTAAGCTATAACAGAAGTACAGTCAATGAATCAGAGTAAGAATTAGTAAAAATTTACCATACACACGTGAAAATTTTTCTGAGCCTGAAGTACTCCAAACATGGGATGAGATCGGGGATATATTGTTATAAACGAGCTTATATATTGGGAGAATGACAGCTTATTCTTCACAGTGACTGGTTATAAGAACTTTCTTCAATGAAATGGGGTTGGTGACTGGTTCCCTTAAATGAACCTTGAGAAACGCTTAAAGATTTCCTACGATTTTCAGAAGTAGAAAAAGATATGACCCAGAGTCAGTTGGTATTAGAAAATATGGCAAATAAGACTTGCTTATTTACTGAATAAGAATTGTTCAGGAATTTTCAACGCTGGTCTTCCTTTGCTTTTGACTTGAACAGACTTTACTCCTACCATGATTATTATTAGGAGAAACAAAAGCATTTACACCTGATGCACACCCCATGACCAGCAGGTGGCAGAAAGACCCCTTGGTTCTGGCTCCAGGGAGCTGATCAGAGTCAGGATCCTGAGGGTCTGGGAGGAACCAGGACTCTCCAGAGCACAGGGGACATGCCAGCCCCTCCCAGGGACTCACTGAAGGAATCATCACATTGGGGGAGAGAGTGCGGCTGAAGTTGAGTGAAAAAAGTGACAGAATTAGCATGTTTTGGAGTAAAATAACATCTCATGAGCTCATGGGCTAATGGTTAGAGGAATAAATATAAGCACAGAGACAAGAGGGGGAACAGACTTAGATTAAAATACAGAGACTCTGTAAAAATTATTGCCAATATCAATTCATCTAAACAGGAGACAAAGGAGAGAGTAATAAAAATGTTTTATGTTATATGCATTTAATATAATAATATATACAAAATACATAAATATGTGAACAATGAAGTAATAATAGAACAAAACCCAATGAATCACTGAGTAGTAATGAGTAAGAGTTTATTGCGCACAAACTAAAAATTTATTTTGAGAACCTAGAGCACTCCATCAAACAAAGGATGTGGTACAGGGGTATGTTGCTATAAAGCATAGTATATAGTGGGAAGACATTGGCTGTTTATTATTCATAGTGATAGTGTATAATACTACATTTTTCTAAATAATAGGAACTGGTTACTCATTACCATATGCCAACTTGGAGAAAAGTTTGTTCTCCTTATGAATTCCGTAGGGAGAAACAAGATGTAACAGTGTCACAATCAAGTTAACAATCAAGTTAGCTAAATTAAGTTATTCATTCTTGACTAAGTGGATTTGTCTGCTCGTGGTTTTCAACACTGTTCTCCATTTGCTGTGGATTTTAACAGGCTTTACTAATACCACCCTTATTATCTTTAAGAGGAACTCCGAAGCGTTCCTGCCGGTTGCATACCCCGTGGCCAGCAGGCGGCGCCAAAACCCGCGGTTTGCCGCTCGCAGGAGCTGAACCTGTGCGGTCAGAGGCTAGAACCCGGGGTCCCAGGGGCGCCTGGGTGGCTCAGTCGTTAAGCGTCTGCCTTCGGCTCAGGTCATGATCCCAGGGTCCTGGGATCGAGTCCCACATCGGGCTCCCTGCTCTGTGGGAAGCCTGCTTCTCGCTCTCCCACTCCCCCTGCTTGTGTTCCCTCTCTGGCTGTCTTAAAAAAAAAAAAAAAGAACCTGGGGTCCTGGGGGGAACCAGGACGCGCAGAGCCCAAGTGAGCCGTTGGTCCCTCCCTGGGACTCAGTGAAGGAGGCACCACATTTCTATGATTGTTTATAATATCTGCTTATTTATAAATGTTAGGGAATTGGTCCCTGGCTTCCTCCCATCAACCTGGGAGAAAAGTTCATGTTTGGCTTATGATTTCTTGAGTCCCAAGAATGAATGTACCAGGTCATACTCACCTTCCATATTAGCTGAAGTACGCTTTGGAATTTTTGACTCTAGTGGTATTGTCCTCTTGGTGAGTCTTTTACTCTGGTCTTTTTTGTTTTTCTTTAAGGGAGTTTACCCCCACCATCGTCATTAGGAGGACACTGAAGCATTCACACCTGATTCATCCCCCATGGACAGAAGGCGAGGCTTAGGGTCTGTGGTCTGTGTCATGAAAGCTCGTCTGACTTGCTCCTTGACATGGTACCTGTGTCTGGGATGGACGAGGACCCCCCAGAGGAAAAGGGTGGTGCTTGTCCCTTGCAGGGACCCAGCGATCTAGGCTTCTCATTCCCGGGAGGCGAGGTTGAGTGAGGACAGGCAGAGAAGGAGCATGATTCTTTCTAGTGGAATGGCATTTCCGTGCTCTCTTGGGCTAGTGGTATAGGAATGTACACCAGGAGGAGTAGGAGTGGGGAAAGGACTTATAATAAATTACAGAGACTCAAAGATAAAGCCTACACCAATGCGTTGTCAGTGACAAAGCAGAGAGATTGGAAAAAAAGTGTCATGTATTGATATAGTGTATATATTAAAATAATATATAAATATATAATGTCAATATATGAAGTCAAGAGATACGTGTATTGGTCTCTATCGGTGGGACTCTTTAAGATTTAATTGCCTCTCGGTGTCTCCTGTGCCTTCATCAGTTCCGGGAGGATGTACAGAGGTGGAGAGAGACCGTGTCTGGAGAGGTACATGTAGGTCTTTGCTCAGAAGGAAGGCACCATGCAAGTTTAGAAGGCCTAGGCATGTTATTTTTGTAAAGTACTTTTTTGTTTAGAAGCAAAATATCTTTGTAAATGGCAGTATTTGTCACAGAAATGTCCACAAATAAACAAACACCTAGTGAGGAATAAAAGGGCTTTTAAGAGGTTGTGTTTAATTCTAAAGACCGTCGGGTCGTTGTTGTGCCAATGTGTGTGGCTGAGTCCCTTGGAGGATCTTGGCACGGGAACAACCCCCTCATACTTTAGAAGTCTCCTTGGAAAATGAAGACAGTGAGCAATGAATTCATGGGGGGATTTAGCTTTACTATGGTTGTTACTATTTATGAACCAATTCAGAGATAATAATATGAAAACTCTCAATCCTTTTCATGGAAATATCTTGCAAGAGAATACATATGAAAAATGA
>NW_023270320.1:34254975-34311035 GCF_011800145.1 Mirounga leonina | reverse complement strand
ATCCTTTTCATGGAAATATCTTGCAAGAGAATACATATGAAAAATGAAAAAATTTTTAGGTCTTTAGGGATTACTGTTATAATTAAATTCATGGTTGTGAGTTTAAGTATTCACTGATTTAAATATTCATCATTGAATAGCTTCACTGATTATGCCTTACATGAACTACGTATGAAACTTGGGGCGCCTGGGTGGCTCAGTCGTTAAGCATCTGCCGTCTGCTCAGCTCATGGTCCCGGGGTGCTGGGGCTTCGGGTTCCCTGCTCAGCGGGGAGTCTGCTTCTCCCTCTCTCTCTGTCCCTCCGCTTGCTTGTGCTCTCTCTCTCCGTCAAATAAATAAAATCTTTAAAAAAAAAAAACTACATATGAAACTAAATGTTTGCCAAGAGTTAATTTTGAATGTCATGAGCTACATCATCATTATTACGAACTAGGATTAACCGTCATCAAAGAGGATCCAGAGATTGTTCCTGGGCACATCTGGGCTCCCAGCGACGTGGAGCGGGGCAGGGCTGACCAGGTGTTCCCCAGGTGGCTCAGGTGCCTTCCAGGTAGAGGCGAGGGCAGAGGCGCCCTAGCGGTGCAGGCCTGCGGCGCCCCGTGCACCCCCTCTGGAGTCCCTGTCCCCTCCGCTGGCGCGCTGGCCCCGCCCCTGTAGTCTGCCCCCACTGTCTTCGGGCCCCCTCCCTCAATTTGGCAGAGGCCCCGGGGACGGGGGGAGGAGCTCCTCGGGGAAGACGCTAGAAAGTCAGAGACCCCCGCCTCTTCCCCCGCCCCCCGCAATGCAGAGCCCCAGGTGCCACCCAACCTGAGCACTCAAATGTGGGTTCCAGGTCCCCGCAGAAGCCACCCCGCCCCGATTTCCAGGGGTCCTGCCTCCTGGCGCCCACTCCCCCAGCGCAGCGCGGGCGGCTCCGGGGGGGGCCCTCAGCGGGAGCCACCCTGCAGACCCCGCAGGGGTGGAGCCAAAGCGGCAGCGCCCCCTCCGAGAGGCCTTGGCTCGGTGCCGGGTGCCCCCCCTGCCCCGCACCACGTTCGTCCCCATCTCTGAAGCGCAATTTAATTAATTTCTTGAGGTGTTTTGGTGGATATTCTAATGCAAAATTTGCTTTTAGATATGGAGAATGTATTTACTCTTATATTCATGAGTATTTATTCTTGTTTATTTGTTTTACATGTTCATGGTAAATTACAGTCCTTTATTGATAAAATTAAATTTATATGTATTTTGTTTAATGTTCGTTGTAACCCTAAAATACGATTATGATTCCCATATCTCTTTCCATACTTCATTACTACAACAATAATAATGTCTATCAACCTTGTCTTTGGGTAAGCACATTTTGGGTAAGCATATATTACCTATTCAGAGATGGAAGCACAGGTGTCTGAGAGAGGCAGGTGGCTGGGGTCATAGCTCACTGGGACTATTTTTCCAATGAAAATTAAATACAGAACATGATTAGACAAACGTTTCTAAAACCAGTTGACGTTTTCTTTCAAAACACAAGACCTGTAATTTTCAGTAGACACAAGATTTGCAAAACAATGTTTTATTACGTGTTATGCAAAGAAAACAATAAAACGTGTGTCTTCAGGGGCACCTAAGAGATCTAAGTTCTACCTGGGATACAACTTCTCGGATCAATTTTCGGAGAACCTGCACCTAAGGTAAGCGCCCTTCAGCTCATTCAACACAGGTCCTCCACATGTCCGCTCTCTCTTACCTCCAGTGGGGAACTCCCAGAGCATGGACTCCGCCTGCTAGCTATCAGCCCCTACCTCTCCTCACGTTCACTGTCCAGTTTAATCCAGTTACTCATTTTTTAAAAAGATTTTATTTATTTAAGAGAGAAAGAACACAAGCAGGGGCAGAGGGAGAGGGAGAAGCAGACTCCCAGCTGAGCAAGGAGCGCAACTCGGGGCTTGATCCCAGGACGCTGAGATCATGACCTGAGCTGAAGGCAGATGCTCAACCGACTGAGCCACCCAGGCGCCCCCACAGTTACTCATTTGACCTATATTACCAAAACTGGTGTGACCGTGTGCCTCTGACCTTTCACTGATGGATTCCCACATCCCCAAGCCTCTAATGCCTACCCCATGGCTCCATCTGACGCAGTCCGGGACTTTCCTCTTTAACTTTCCCAGGCTTTATGTTGCTGATAATAAATTAAATCTCCATTATTAATTTCCCTGACACCGCTCCATCATCTTCTCGTTTAAATGCATTAAGGATCTTTCACCTTGAAAGGCAATCACTTCTGCCCATCTTTTCTGCTGTTCCAGCCTCATCTCCTTCTTTGCCTTCATAACAAAATTGAAAGAACAGTTTCCTGACATCACCCTCATCCTAATTAGGATCACCAATGATTTTCTCCTTAATAAGAGAGTTCTCTGTATTAATGATGATCTCCCTATTAATAAATCTCAATAAGATCACGGTTACCCATAATTAAACCTATCATTTCTAGGTCTCGTCTTACTTGGCATCAAAGAAAATTGGAGCATGACCTCTTTATGGATTAGTTCATTTTCCTAGGCTTCTCTGACACCTCAGGCTCCTGACTGTCCTCATACTACCATGGTCACTCCTTCTCAGTGTCTTTCACTAGGTCCTCCTCGAATAATCAAGGAGGTGCTTCCCAAGACTAGCCTTTGTTCTCCCTTTTCACTATACACTATTTTAGCAATCTCATGCATTTCTTTGATTTCATCTATTGTTACCTCTATGATAGCAATGTCCAAAAGCTCAAGATTTCCTTTGTGAGGTATAATTTCTACTTGCATGTGGTACAGGAACCTAAAATGAAATATATCCCATACTGAAGCCATTGACTTCTCCCTCGAATAAAATTTCCTTTTCCTCTAGTCTCCAATCTTAGATTATGGCTCCACTAGATACCCAGGGAGTAGTATTGGACACAATCTCTCAGAACCACACAAACCCAACCAAGCATTGTTTTTATCTCAACACAGAACATGTAAATCATCGTTCATTTCCACCCCAACATCCATGCACATATCAATATGAACAACTTGAATTTGCCTATTATGAACATGGACTGTCTCTACATTTATTAAGATTCTCTTTGATATCTTTCCAGGGTTTCATACTTTTCTGCATGCAGATTTTTACATGTTTTGTTAGATTGAATATCTAAGGATTCCACTTCTTTGATGCTATTGTAAATGAAATTTTTAAGATTTTAAATTCCAATCATTCACTGCTTTTATATATATAAACAGTTGATTTTGTATAGTTACCATATACTTCGCTTCATATAATCGCCATGCTTTTGCATCAATATATGGAAGAGTTGGGGGCGCCTGGGTGGCTCAGTTGGTTAGGCGACTGCCTTCGGCTCAGGTCATGATCCTGGAGTCCCGGGATCGAGTCCCGCATCGGGCTCCCTGCTCAGCGGGGAGTCTGCTTCTCCCTCTGACCCTCCCCTCTCTCATGTGCTCTCTCTCATTCTCTCTCAAATAAATAAATAAAATCTTTAAAATATATATATATATATGGAAGAGTCGGCTCTATTTCAGTTAGAATTTCCAAAAAAAAATTTTTAATAAGCCCTACCCCTAGAATTTCCAAAATTCTAGGGGTAGGCACTGATTAACCTGGATACTGAATTTCTGTGATTCAGGAGGACTTAGAGGAGGGGTGCCGCTGCCCATTAGAGGAGCACAAAGCTTCCTGCGCTGCACCCTACCGGCCGGCAGGGGGCGCGCGGACCCGCCTGCTCCGTCGCGCCGCGCAGGCCCGCGTGCAACGCATGCGCGTCGCGCCCGTTGCTCTCGACGCCGCGTCTGCACGAGAGCTCGAGCCTCGTTCTCTCCGGACAGACCCGGGAGGTGCCGCTGCGGACGACGAGGGCCGGCGTGTGCGGTGAGCGACACCCCTGGCGGCCCGGCCTGCTGGGAGGGGACTTCCCCAGCTACTACGGGGTGGTTTTCGTAAATAGTGGGAAAGAAACTCGTTTTCCGCCCTGCCCCGCGTGCCTCACTCCTTCCCGTGGGGTGTTTCACCAGGACTTACTTTGCAGGAGGGCCCGTTCATTGAGGGGCTTCGGGGGCGAGAGCGTAGCGTGCTGTGGTCACTTCTGCGGCTTCGGGGTTGTTTTTGGGGGGGGGACCCTCATACGGGCAGAGGGAGGGACACAGGCGCGGTGGGCAGAGGCGGGGGGCCGGGTGCGAGGGAGACGGTGCCAGGGGCGCGCGTGTTTCTGAACGTCTTAACCGCTCGTATGTCCTCCCTTGTTAAAGCGGAGGGGAAACACCCTGAGAAGTTGCACAGTAGGTGCCTTAAGACTCAGAAAATTACTTTAAGTGTAAATAAGCTGAGCGAATGTTGGTATCTTAAATCCACTGGAGACAAAGACTGAAAATGATTTGCTTAATTAGAGGCAAACGGCTTGCTGAGATTTATCTTGATTGGCATCCACGTTAAACAAGGTCTGTCTTCGGATTCTAAAGTACAGGAGGCTCCCAGCTTCGTGAAAAGGGGGTCTGTAAACAAGTCTGCTGCCGTTTGGAGAGACAGAATGAACTGAGTTCATGAGTGTGGTGACAGCGTACTCGGTAATGATGAAGTTTCACAGTTGTTTTGCAGTCTCTTTGGGGTCTTGTGAATAGTGGAGACAATTTTCTTCAGGCGGATGCAACTTCTTTTATTTTGCCAAGTAATTTTAAATCTGCTGATAATTATTTATTCTGACTACAGGCAAAAAGGTGAAAACTTTAGATGTTAAATATAACAAAATAGGTACAAATTTGCATGCAGAAAACTGAAACATTGTGGAAGGTTATCAAAGACAGAGTCTTACTAATTGGAGAGTTATTCCTCGTTCATGATAGGCAAGTGTCGTTCAGTATATTATACTATTGTTAAGATGACGCGTCTTCCCAAATTTACCAGTAAATTCAATGCCATCGGAATCAAAATCCCAGCAAGGTATTTTGTAGATTTTTAAAACTGTTTCTAAAGTTAGAATAACCTACAAAATTAGGAAGAACAGGTTGAAGATCCCCCACCCCCTTCCTAATTCCAGAAATTCACCTAAAGCTATATCATGATTAGAGCAGGACATTGGCAATAGAATAGACACAGCGATAAATGGAGCAGAATTAAGGGCCTGAAAAATAGACCCATTCAAATAGTCAGCTGAACTTTGCCACCTGAGCAAAGGCAGTGTGGTGGAGGATCGGATGTTCAGTGAGAAGCGCAGTGACTGTTTGTGTGGAAAAATGAACACACACAAATTTCACCACACACCAAAACTTACTTCCATAAACTTAAAAGTAAAATGCAAAACTTAAAAAATTCTAGGAAAAAAAAAAAGTAAGAAAATCTCTTCTTGAATTTGGGTGTAGAGGTAAGTTTTGTATACACCACCAAGAGCATGATCCATGAAAGAGAAAAACTGTTACAGTGAATTCCATCACAATTAAAATGTGACTCTGCGGAAGATCTGCTAAGAGAATAAAAAGACTTCTAGAGCAGACAGGAATCTTTGCAGAAGAGATATCAGAAAAAAGGATTTGTGTGGAAAATATGGTAAGGACTCATAAAACCTAACAAGAAAAAAGTTTTAAAAAATGTAAAAATGAGTAGAGATTTGAAGAGAGACACAGAAGATAGATAACAGATTAACATACAGAAAGATCCTCAGCATCACTTGCTATTAGGGAAAAGCACATTAAATGAGATACCACTTACTACTGCACATTAGGATGGGGCTAACATTTAGAAAAATTGACAAAATATTTTGCAGTCAGCATGGAGAACTACAAGGACCTCTAATGGGAATGAATATGGCACAGACACTTTAGAAGACAGTCTGGCAGTTTCTTACAATGCAAACATAGTCTGATTTTGCCCGTAATCATTGTACTTCTAGATGTTTACCCATCTGGACCAAAAACTTACTCCCACACCAAAAGCAGCACGCAAATATTTACAGAAGCTTTATCATGAAGGCCCCAAACTGGAAGGAACCAAGATGTTCTTCAGTAGGTGAATATATAACCAAAACCAAAATTTATAACCATGAAATGGAATACTATCCAGCAATGGAAAGCACTGAACCATGAAGCCACATGAAGACATGGATGAATGTACATGCATATTTCTAAGTAGAAGAAGCCAGTCTGAAAATGATACATAATGTATTATCTCTTTATGTATGCTCTAGAAGATGCAAAACTATAGAAATGCTAAATAGATCAGTAGTTACCAGGGGTCTGTGAAAGGAGGACATTGAATAAGTGGAACATTCTGTATGATACCTTAATGGTGGGTACCAGCCACTATGCATTTGTCAAATGCCATACAGTTTTACAGCAAAAATAGTAAATCTTAATTACATTTGAAAATAATCACTTGGGAGGTAGATGAATCCCAAGATGAAATAATGTTATAGAATAATTTCATTAAAAAGTATGAAAAAACTATAGGTGGAAGAAAGAAGGGGCTGACCTAAGTAACTTGGAATAACTGGAATCTGTAAGACCAAACCCAAAAGGAATTGTTACATAAACAGTGTATTCTATTTGATAAGGTTCTATGAAATATTATCCACAACTAATAAATGGTGAGAATAAGTTGCTTAAAGTCACACAGCTCCTAAGTGGTAGAGATGGTCTTCAGACCGTGCAGCATGTAGTTCCAGAGTGTGCTTCTGGAACCAGTGCCTCACACTGCTGCTTCTCAAGACAAGATCTGGATACAACACCCACCAGACTCTGAGGTCAGGGGTAATTCTGTTGTGTTCATCACTGCATCCTGAGCTCTCAGACCAATGCCTGGTACATTTCATGTACAGAGTTTTTGTTGAATAAAACTTATCCCAGAGAAATGCATGCTAATACTTTTTATATTGTAGTTTGTCTAGAAAATAAAGGTAGGGGTATTTAAATACGTTACACATGATAATGGGTATTGTCTCTAAATACAAGGCAGTTAGTTGGGTGCTTCAGGTAGTAAAATAAAATGAAAATGAATCTTTCAGGAAAAATGGTTCAGAATTTGGATACAACATATTTACCTATTTTTAGTAAGATTTTTTTTAGAGAGTATAAGTAAGTCAAAATCTTGAAATGACAGGAAAAGCAGAACTGAACTAGGAAAACAAAAATTGCAAAAGTTGGAGAATGAGCTCTTGGTAGTTTAGGTAATTGGGCAAAGGCTTAATGAAGAAAAACTACTTAATTTCGGTAAACAGGCTGGTGGTGTTTTGGCTTGCACACCTCCCATGCCCCACTCCCCAGCTCTGTGGCCACCATGAGGACAGGGGTCCACACTCCTGGGACAGTGTGCTCGTGCCAGCAAGACTGATTGTTCTCAGAGAATCTTGGTCGTGTGTTCTGACCTCTTTGGGGGCTCCACGAGGGGCAGACTCAGGGGCTTCCCTTTGTTTCGGCTGCCTCAGAACTTTAAGGAGCTCCTGGGTGGCACTGTCAAGAGCATTTCAATGAAATATACCAGCAGCACCTGTCTGGGAAGGGATCAGCCAGAGGGGCCAGAGGGAGGCAGACCGAAAAGCCTGGGAAGGAAGATGCTGGGACATAATTGAGGGACGAAGGGCACTGAAAATCTCCTGTGCGCTGGGCAGTCTAAAGGCCATGCTGATGCCCACGGCTAACACCTGAGAGCACCATGTGAGTTGGCCTTCAGCACTGGCGCAAGGGCAAGTGAAGGGATGACGGAGTTAACTCCCTGCCTAAGCTCTGGAGCAGAGCACCAGCATGGGGGCAGGCGGTCTGCAGTGACTGGCAGAGCACCTCGTCGTGGTCTGGCTCCAGGCATTGCAGGAGCTCTCTCTCAAATCACAAGGGGCCCACCAGGCTAACAGAGCAGACTTCAGGGCCACACGCAACAAAGAGCTATTACAAACAGTTGAGAAAAATCATTAAACAAGTACAACCCTCATAACGTAGCAAATACAAACACAGCAAAGGCAGGAGAATCGGATTTCCAGAGACACGTTGTAATATTTAAAATATCCAGTACTCAACAAAAAATTGAGCCATATAAAGAAACAAGAATGTACACCCCACTCTCAGGAAAAGAAAATTGAACAGACATAGTCTCTGAGGAAGCACCGACCTTGGACTTACTAGACAGAGGCTTTAAAACCAACAGTTCAGTGATGCTCAAAGAACTGAAGGAAACAATTGTTTCACCAAATGGAGAGTTTCAGTAAAGAGATAGAAATTTTAAAATGGAATCAAATAGAAATTCTGGAGCTGAAAAGTACAACTGAAATGAAAAATAAAAGGTTGCAGCATTGGATTTGAGCAGGCAAAAGAAATAACCAGTGAATATGAAGAAAAATCTATTGAAATTATCAAGTAGTTTATAAATGAGCCAAAGATGGTCCCCGTATTTTTACTTCTTTGCAGCAGGCCAGGCCCATGAGCTTAAAAACTCACCAGTGCCAAATTCACATTTTTACACTGAGTTGTTATGAACGGCTGGAATTAGCAGATTTTTAACCATTCAGAGCCTGTGTGTCGTGCATACAGTGACACTGTACCCACTGTCCGCTCGCCATTAAGGTAAACTGTGGACCGTGCAAGTCTCTCAGCTGCTGCTAGCCGGTCCCCCCTCCCCCTGTCGTTCTGACCCAGAGACTCCCCATCTGTGACTGACACTTCCATCTGGACGGTGAAGACCCCTCTCCCCCAGGAGCTCCCTTTCCATCCTCCCCTTCTGGATGGTGGCCCCACACTGTTGCCTCTGGAAGGAGTTGACTTGTGTGGGACTTCCCTTTACAGCAAGTCGTCAGTGTGTCACCCAAACAAAGCTAGTTGTGCAGTTCTGTCACCTTGTAGTTCTGTAATTTTCCTTTATCTGCCACGAAGATCTCAGTACAGCTGCCCAGTGCACTTACAGGCCTAGGTCAGTGGAGATAAAGCCCACTGGGACATGGCCTCCTCTGAGAAGGGGGTGTGTGCATCAATCTTAGGGGTCCCAAAACCAGCACAGGCCCCACCCCCAGCAGGCTCCAGGACCAGCCCCTCCCTTCCTGGAGACACACTGGGGCAGAGCATGTGTGATTCCTGGTTGAGCCACCAGATAGGTCTCAAATTTAGTTGAGGCCTGGAATTACACCTAAAACCAACTATAGCATGGAGGTAAATTACATATTGTTGTAAGCAGATCAAATATAGTAATACATCCTGATTATATTTTTAAGAATGATGAAATATTTCAATATAAAAATAAGGCAGAGTGGTATATTCACATTTCAAATTAATTTGTAAAATATTATTTGCCAACACCAAGTACCTATTATGTGTAGTAACTTGGGGGGTGTGCAGTACCAACTCATTAGTCTTCAGTCGTCACAATACTTTTTTTTTTTTTTTTTAAGTCTTCACAGCAACTCTTAAGATGAAGGCACTAAGCATACTTCCACTTTAGAACTGAGGAAAATGAGTCACAGAAAGGTTCAGTAACGAAATCTCATTGGCTGTAACAGTGGAAATTAGAACCCATGTTTTATCCCGAGGGTCTGAACTTCTAATCACTCATTTGCTCCCTTCAACCCTTGGTCACACCTCCCTGTGTCCCCGCCTGATCACACACCCTGCCTCTCCAGCCAGGGTGCCAAGATACTGGATATTGATTGCTCATTGTCCTCACATGTGACTTGCTCACCCTGGCTACACGGTAGAATCACTTGTGGATATTTTTAAAAAATGATCAGTTCCATCCAGAGATGTGATCATTTAATTGGTCTCAGTTAAGATTCTGGGATTGTGTCATCTTGGAAAGAGAACAAATCAGCTCGGTTGTCTCTAGAGAACATCTCCCCTTGAGGTTTGGGTCCAGTATTGGGGTTTGTTGAAGGGCAGTCCGTTTCCAAGCCCTGGGACCAAAGCCAGGGAGACTGCCTTTGTGAGAACTTTCATTTTGTTTGGAGAATACATTAATTTTAAGGGCTTATGTGCTGTCTGATAGGTTAGGGGATTTTATTGTTTTAGAGTTTTCTTTGCAGGACTGCTGTGGGGGTGCATAGCAGTGGCTCTGGGGAACAGGAAGGCGCATAATTCAGGACTCACTTGCGTAAGATGTAAGATGTGGTCATCGTATGAGCTCCTGCCCCACAGAAGCTTCATGGAAAAACTCCAAGGAATGTTCTTGGTCTGGAAAGACTAAGTTTCCCAGGGGCACAGAAGGGCTGGACAACCTCATGGTTTACACTAGTATCTGGGATACTGCGCTCATGGTCCTACTAGGCCAGGCTAATAGCACAATGAGTAACCTATCAACTGGGGTGAATCCCTGTTATGCCACCAGCTGATGGTGGCAAGTTGGAATGAGTGGAGCTGATCTGTGTGGAAGTAGCTGTTGGAGAAAGGGGAAGACTCAGAGTCTTGTTGAGTCTCTAACCCACATACCAAGGAGTGCAGGCTCAAACCCATGTGTTTACAACTGCATAGAGAAAACTAGAACTTCAACAACATGAGATTTTTCAGCAACAGGGTTTATTGTATAAATATTTACAGGAAATAACGTATTGAAAAAGTATCTCTTACAAAACTGTATTCAATATGCATGGATCACTTTTTTGCATTTATATGCCACATTTTCCCCATCAGTAGTTATTTTTCTCAAAATCCTGAATTATTGGCTACACTGTGTTAAAGGCTCTAATTTTAGAGGTTTTTCCCTAGACTTAGTTTCCTGATACAAAATCTGTGTGAAGTTCTCTCCACTGTGATTTCACGACTGCCATCTCATGTAAGAACTTTAATGTTGGCTGAGAAATACGTGATCACCGACACTGAGTGATGTGTACAGTCTGAATCCTCACGTGTGCCCTAAATGCTTCTCTATGAACAAAGGGTTTCTCATGATTTTTCACTACAATACAAATTGTTATTCCTCAAGAGCATTCATCCTCTTACATCTTGTGTTAGTGTTTATTCAGACTTCACTGAGTTTTCTTGTGCGCACCATGCCTAGTGCCTGGCTGCATACTGTTCACAGTGATTACAGACCTAGGGGCTTTCCCCTGTGCAGGCCCGATAATGTGTTTAAAGTTGAGAACTGTTGCTGAAGCCTCTCCATTCCTTGTGTTCACAGAGAGAGTTCTCTCATGTCTGCTGTGGGTTTGCTGCGTAGATGTCACATGTAGGGACTTCTTTTTTTTTTTTTAAGATTTTATTTATTTATTCATGAGAGACAGAGAGAGAGAGAAGCAGAGGGAGAAGCAGGCTCCCAAGGAACAGGGAGCCCGATACGGGACTCGATCCCGGGACCCCGGGATCACGACCTGAGCCGAAGGCAGACGCTCAACCATCTGAGCCACCCCAGGCGCCCACATGTAGGGACTTCTTCCATGTAAGTTTGTGGACGTCAAATGAGTAAGAATGACTAAAGAATCTTCTACACTGAGTAGAGTTTCTTCAGTGTTCAAGTCCTCTGGTGTGTTTAAATGTTAAAGCTGTGGTTGAAGTCTCACCCACATCCGTTACATTTTTAATATCATGTTATCTAAGGTCAGAATATTTACTGAAGATGTTCATAATTTTCTCTCCATTGTGGGTTCCCTCATGTCGTCTAAGAGCAGAACACTGACTGAAGGATTTCCCACAAAGATGACATTCGTATGGTTTTTCTCCAGTGTGAGTTCTCTCATGTCGTCGAAGGGCAGAGCATTTACTGAAGGCTTTCCCACATAGATGACATTCATATGGCTGCTCTCCAGTGTGCGTTCTCTCATGCTGTCTGAGGTTGGAGGACTGACTGAAGGCTTTCCCACATAGATGACATTCATATGGTTTCTCTCCAGTGTGAGTTAGATTGTGTTTTCTAAGGTCAGAGCTTTGAATAAAGGCATTCCCACAGATATGGCATTCATATGGTTTCTCTCCAGTGTGAGTCATCTCATGTCTCCTAAGGCTCGAGCAATTACTAAAGGCTTTTCCACACAGATGACACTCACATGATTTACCTCTGGTGTGAATTTGCTTATGTTGATTAAGGTACGACTGGTCACTAAGGGATTTTGGACACTGTTTACTGATATAAGGTGTCTTTTCTGTGTGAGTTAACAAATGCTGAGTCAACATGAAGGTATGAGTGAAATCTTCTTCCAAACCATTATATTCAAAGGGATCCTCTGGAGTATGAGATTTCTGCTTTTGGGAAAGAGATGAAAGGTTGTTAAAGCTTGGCCTACATATCCATACATTCATTTCTCTACATAGGAATCCTAAATTAATCATTCAGTGATAGTCTCCACTTAAAATCTTGTTAGTATTACTTGCATACACATGATGCGTTTGTTATTCCCCTGCATAAAGATTTTCTCTTTTGTAGCATCCCAACTACAGAGCTTATAGATTATAGATTAATTTAGAACACTTCAATATGTTTCAAAGACTAGGCATACAATCAATGTTTATGCAGTTGTTTTTTTTTTTTTTTTAAGATTTCAGGTTATGGTTTTGGGGCTGAGATTAATTTCTTCACTAAATTCAAACTATCCAAAACTTTATGCTCAAAAAAAGCTTAATCCCAACTTAATATAAATTAAGCTATTGTGCTCAATTACTAACACCCTATTTCTAGGTCTTTCATTTGGATGACCAGGGTTACTACCCATGAAACTTACCACTGGCATGATTGTAGATGTGTCCTTCCTGCTGATATGTTGTGTGGCTATCAATTCTTGTTCTTTAAGGGCACTTTCCCTGCCTAAAATAATTGAAAACAAAACAAATATTTAGAATGGCAGCAGGGGAATGAAAATGTTGAAAAGCACCAAGGCCCATGTGAGTATGTTTCAAAAATTGGCACTTTGATGGGGCAAATAGGTCAAATGAAGGAATACTCTAGGAATACTAATTCACAAAGATTTTCAGGACTGAATTATGAAAAAATTATAATGAAGGTAATAGGGAAAGAGAAGGGAAACCTTCAAAGAGCAATATTAGGCCAGGAGTTACTGCGTGAAAGTTTAACTTCGTTAAGTACATGAATATGCTTCCCTTAAAACCAAAAAAGACACTGGCAAGAGGAAACATAAACTGTGTTCGACACATGCAAGGAATAATGACAACATCTGAAGAATTTTGCTTCAATGTCCTTCCTCTACATTTTAGACAAAATCTTCAGTTGGTATTTACAAGAACATACTACTGAGTAGGCACCTCCTCCTACTGAAGCACAGGTTCCTGCTGCTCACCTGGACTCTGGCTTTGGAGAAATCCAGTTCCTTCTCTCCATAGCTCTTCTCCTTGCTCCAACGGGAAAATCACATCTGATTTGCAATGCTGATATCCTGTTCATTGAAAAAAGGTACATGGGTTTTGAATTCTGCACTAATAAAAATCCTCTCCTTCCCAAAAGCTAATTATCATCATCAAGTCCAGGACAGGCTACTGAGGAAGAATAAGGAGAACACTGAAGTCCAGTCCAAGCAACAACAACTTGAATGGAAAAAACACTGAAATCCAAATGTGTGTCCAAAATAGTGAAGACCTCTGGATGCTGATCCATGCCCAAATTCAAAGACAGAATGCAGAATCCTCAGTCTTTTCAGAAATGGAGAAGTTAAATGTCTCCACAGTGGGTTGAATATTACTTTCAAAAGACACCAAATAAACTCAGCAAGAATAATCAAAAATAGTTCTATTTTTGTCACCAGTCTAGCTTCAACCCTTGACAGTGACTACAACAGAATAACTATTTAGAAAATGTTTAATCAGTTTGTTTATGCATTCAGAAATATTGACTTCCCAGTTCTGCTCTGGGTGTCAGAGACTGAGTAGCAACAAAGACATTAAATGGTGGTCAAAATTATATTCTAGTGGGGTGACAAACTAGATGTAGTAAAATATAAAGAAACAACTTTCTTTCAAGTAAGGTCTATGAAAGATTCAGGGTAGAGAGAGGAGTGGGTATGCAGGTATGCAGAAGCTGTTCCAGATACTTGTTGACTAACTTCCTACCCACCCATCTATGTACGTATATGCGTTGGCAGACTCACCCAAGGAGACCAGATGACGTATATTTTCCAGCATGACATCCCTGAACAGCTGTCGCTGGGATATGTCCAGCAGGGCCCACTCTTCCTTGGTGAAGTCTACAACTACATCTTCAAATGTCACTGATTCCTAAAACATCATGGATATTCTGTTTTAGACAGAGCATTCCCTATCGACGTCCAGAGTGGGAGTTGAGATGACAGCACTGAGGAAGAGGGTGGAGGAGCTGGGTGTATAGAAAGATCAAACTGAGTCTGGGGTTCCTGTCAGTTCATTCTCGGTGCTGAACTGGCATCTGCCTTTCAGATACATTACAGAAATATAGTCTGAATTAATAAAACTTTATTATAAGGGAATATCACATGAAGTGTGATATAACCTGGGGTTTTTTTTGTTTTTTTTTTCTTAAACAACTGATAATTATGGGGGCGCCTGGCTGGATCAGTCAGTGAAGTTTGCAACTCTTGATCTCTGGGTCATCAGTTCAGGCCCCATGTTGGGTGTGGAGCCTATTTACAAAAATAAATACATAAAATAAAGTCTAAAACAAAAACTGGTAATTACAATTTCTGACATAGGATTATAAAATTGGCGCTTGAAAATTCATAACTACACCTCACTTTCTGATTAACTTCAAGTAACTTTACAGACTCATTGTAAGGCAAACACTAACCATGACTTGCCACTTTTAAACCATGACACTCTTCCCATAGATGAACCTTTAATAACCTATTAGGAGACTGAAAGACCCAATGAACTAATGCATGAAGTTCTTCCTAAGTAAACATGTATTAAATACAAACCATTCGTCTATTACTCATTAAAATATTCAAGAACCTTGAAACCGCCTCTAACATTCTTCAGAAAGGAACACACTTCATACAGAACTCAGTATACACAGTGTAGTCTTGTCAACTCTGCAGGCTCAGGTGTTCATAATAAGGTGTGAGGTCCGAAGAGAAGGCTCAGCCGTACGAGCCTGGAACCTCTGAGACAGCTGTACTGAAGGGTCCTAGCCTGACTGCTCCCGTGTTACAAGGACTCCTCATTTTCTCTGAGCCTTAGACACCAGTTATCACCTGTCTTGTCCCTCTACTAAAGGAGAAGAGAAGCCTCTTGACTCGTTTTGCTTTATGTAGTTCTTAAAAAGTTTCTGCAGGATCTTAAATTTTACTCTACTGTATACCCTTCTCCTGAATATATAGCCATAATTATGGACTTAATAGTCCCTATACACGAATTACAAAAAGGTAAAATATGTGACTGGGGGCAAGAATGGTAAGTTTCCAAAAGTGCAAATATATCCTCTCAAAATTTTAAAACTGGGAAAATATGAGTGATCCCTCATGCCTTTTGTGGCCTCAACTTCTCTTCTACTCCCCTCAACACTCCACAGCCCTCACCCGGCACCTGAAACACTGGACTCCTGGGAAGGCCTCTCTGTCGGACCACAGTATTCTCTTCCTTGCTCATCTCTTCACCACAACCCTTTATGAAAGGAGCATTAGAGCCAACACCATGATTAATGGGTGAATTATTTCCCAATGAGGATATGGACTGAGTTCGAGAAAGCAAACTTCTTTCTTCTTTTCTGTAAATACACAAGCTTAATGAAGGCTGGGATAAACTAGTGTGATATTAGGAAGGTTACTAGTTATTGAGGAGTTTCTGACTCATCATAACCATCCCAGAGTTCTGGGGAAATCTCACGGAAGCTCAGATCCCTGAGGACTTCCTGACTGCACTTGAACATTCAGGCCAAAAGGAAAAACTCGCCCATCTGATGGCACGAGGGTGTTATTTCAGCAGAAAGAGGCTTCCCTACTCACCAGTGGCTGCATTGTCAATAACTCAGTTGCCAGGTGCCTTTCTCTGGGTTTTCACTCGCAGACAGTCCAAGCACTAAGCGGGCAAAGCTGAGGATGGAGAAAGAAGCCATGAGACTCCCGTCCTGTGCACAATTTCCAGTTTCACCTGTCACGAAGCCCCAAACCTTACCCGGGTGTGACCCCCAGCCTAACCAACAAACATGCAGTGCAGTCCACAAGAAAATCAGAGGACTCGCTTCCTCTCCCATGGTCAAAAGAAGACTAGGACTACAGTTACTAATAAAAAACATAGAGATTTTATGAATAAGAACACTGAAAGTATTGAGTTGTATAGGTTAATTAGCCCACAGCATCCAGAGTTATTTAATTCCCTCCCTGATTCCAAAGCCTCGAGATCCCGGATTCATGCCTCACATCGATTTTTGTTTCCATCTGTACGTAAACACTGGAATTGCTCAGATTTCATTATTCTCATACCCAAGCAGTGGTTCCCCAGCATCCACGGTAGCCTTCTGGAGCCACACTCTCTTCCCACTCTCCCTTGCCCATGGATTTGGATTGCCAAATCTATTTTATGATAGGGTTCATCAATTCAAGGACTTACTCCATTTGGAGGGATCAGTGGCACTCATTCTGCAAGTCTGGTCCTTAAAATTCCCCTGCATCAGAAAGGAGGAATATATGGGTCATAATGTTCCTGTCATTTACTGTCCCAATCCTCTCTTCCAAGGACGTCCAGATAATACAGAATGGCTGCGGTTCGGGAGGAAATCTAGTTGCTCTACCTGATTATTTTAGTAAAGTGGTAACTGAAGTCCTTGAAATCCTGTTCTATGTTAATCTTCATTAGCTGCACTACGCCTGCATTTCATTATGATACATGTATGTATATGTATACGCACATTTACATACATACACACAAATGTGTGTGAGACACACAGTGAGAAAGCATGTATAAACTGTAAATTCTCCCTTAAAATACCAACAGTTAAATGTATTTCATGGGACAATGATGATAATGTGTCATAAACAAGAGTAAGATTAACTCACCCATTTGTACCTGAGGTCCAGAAAAAGGAAAAAAAAAGGAAATTTGTATCAAATGTGACTCTACTTTGATATTTACATGTATTCGTTTATTTAATCCTCACAATAAACCTGGTGATTTTATTTACCAGTTTAACAAATGAACAGAAGAGGTTCAAAAAACTTCAATAATGTAACAAAGTTACACAGCTAGGAAATAACCTATCTGTATTTTAATTTTGCTCTCCCTCTCTCCTATGCTCAAATTCCTTAAGGATTACCCACCACACCTAGGTTTTACCTGGAATATCACACCATTTCTGACCTAATCAGAAGTCCTACCATTATTACAATTTCTTCTCCTTACTTCTTCACAGAAATTACACCCCATACTCAGTTCTCTGTACACGGGAACCTCCGTGTACTGACCACTTCTCAAACATCAGGCTTTCTCCCTTTTCATTTTTCCTACCCACTTTAATCCACACTGACTCATTTTAACAGGTACTTACCAGGACCAGCACTTTCTATGTTCCCTGCACTATTAATTAGCCACATTTCCCCATCAAGATCTCAACAGCAGGTGACTCCACGTACCCGCCTTTCCTGTGACTGCATCTGACACACATGGCTAGTAAGTTGATGCTGGTCTAAAAACAGAACTACTACTCCTAGGGGTTTTCGAATGTGTCTGGCAACTCTAAATCATTTTTCCATGTTCCCATAAATATTTCAAATCTTACCCATGCCTTTTGATGCTACACATTCTCACCTTTCAAGAGGTAAGATTATTCCCTACTATACATACTGTGTTAGTTTGCCAAGGTTGCTGTAACAGAATACCACTCACTGAGGGGCTTAAACAACAGAAATGTATTTTCTCACAATTCTGGCCGCTGGATATGAAAGATATCGCCATGGTTGGTTTCTTCTAAGGCCTCCCCCGCTTAGGTCGTAGACTGCCATTCCCCGTCTCCACATGGCCATCCCTGGGCCATCCCACATGTCTGTGCCCTAATTCCCTCTTCTCGCAAAGACACCACTCAAACGGGATTAGGGCCCACCCTAATGCCCTCATCTTACCTTAATTGCCAGTTTTAAGGCCCAATCTCCAAATACACTCTGAGGGTTGGGACTTCCAACATTTGACTTTTGGGAACACAAAATTCAGTCTATAACAAAGATGAGTTACATAAGGTGACACACTACCTCAGTTTCTCATCATAATCTCTACAAATATTCCTACATTCCTATACATTGGCTATTCCTTTCCTCCCATCAAATAGAAGCCGTGCTACCTCTAAGTCCAAAGTCTCCAACGGAATTCCTTTCTCTCCTGTTTTGTTGAGAACTATATTATTGTTTGTAAATTAAATCTCCTTTCCCAAAAACCTGTCCATCTCTCTACAATCAATCCCCCATCATTTAAGTTCATTATCTCTCTTGTAACTTGAAGCAAAAATTTCCTCTGAACCTATTTTCTCTCCAGTTCCTGCCCTTCTAACCTCCCTTCAAAATCAAACTGGAAATGCAGTTGTCCTTCGCTCACATCCTCCTCTCCCTTTGACTTAAAAAGGCCACCACCATATATTGTTAACATCACTGATTGTCTCTCCATAAATAAATTCTTACATGGAAACAAAGAGGAGTTAAACCTTGACCTCCTTTTCAGAGCTTCTTCCCCTCTATAATCAGTCCTTCTCCCATGTCCTCTGTAAAGAATTCCTCAATCCTCTTGGAATGTCTCAAGACTTAATGTGAGAGCCTGTTCTCCTTTTATACCATGTCCTGGCAGGCTCATGCATTTCTTCAGTTCCAATTTTTTCTATTGCTGTCTCTAAATTGAAAGTGACCAATTTCTTTTCTGGATTCCCATTTCTGAATGATCATCTCTGCTTGCAAACTTACACCTAAAATGAAGTACTTCTTAAGAAAATAACTCCATCCCTCCAAATACAGAAATTACTCCTTTGTCTGAATCTTAGTTAATGGCTGGCTACATCTGAGTATTGACATTTATTTATTTTAAAGATTTTATTTATTTGATGAGAGAGAGAGACAGCAAGAGCGGGAACACAAGCAGGGGCAGAGGGAGAAGCAGGGAGCCCGACGTGGAACTCGATCCCAGGACCCTGGGACCATGACCCGAGTTGAAGGCAGATGCTTAACAACTGAACCACCCAGGCGCCCCGGGTATTGACATTTTAAATGCCTTTACCAAACAAACACACCACTATTATTTCTAACCTGGGCACTATTATAATTCTTCATTTCCAACCCCATCCACAAACTTCCCACCCCATACTCCTTCTACTCCAGTTTCAGTTTCAATCTCCGTTACATAGAGATACTTTCATTAAACTACAACCAAAAAAAAATCTACCTATATATGGTGGAGTTAGGCAAGTTTCCCTGTGACCATTACATCCGAGTGATAATAGAGAAAAATTCTATGTCCATGATAAGGAAACCTGCCCCCAAGTGCCTGCAGTCAGATAAACCATCACTTTCTGATTATAACTTCCTCCCTGAAATATAGGAGTCTTCTTTCCTGGTAAAAATTCTATCCAGTACTTACCCAAACCCAAACAGATGGAAAAGCTAATGAAGCCAACTCTTTGAGGATGCAACCACCACACAAAGGACCTCAGAGTTTCTTTCTTACTCTAGATAAATCACCCTTTTGAAGGTGATTTATCTTAGGCAGTTGATAACCTCATCAGTGACATAAATCAAAAGACACACCCTGGTCTATCTGGATGCCAGTCAATATAAACCTAACTGAGGCAGGACTTTCTAACAGAATCTTTTCTAATTAGGTAAATCATATAGATACAATTAAGGAAAACACATGATGCCCTTTCTTTTTCTCTAATGATACTTTTTAGAGTTGTTTTCTGAGCAGAAAATACAGTTCCTATATACCTCCTGTCCCCACAAAAGAACGGCTTCCCCCACTATCAGTATCCCACACCAGAGTGGTACATTTGTTACAACTGATGAACCTACACTGATACATCATTATCACCCTAAGCCTTAGTTTACATTACCGTTCACTCTTGGTGCTATATCTTCTGTTGGTTTTCAGAAATGTATAATGACAGGTATCCACCGTTACAGCATCATCAGAGTATTTTCACTGCTCTGAAAATCCGCTGTGCTCTGCCTATTCATCCCTGCCCACCACTGATTGTTTTACTGTCTTCATAGTTTAACCGTTTCCAGAATGCCGTATAGTTGGGATCACACAGTATGTACTTTTCAGATTGGCTTCTTTTACTTAGTATCAGGCATTTAAGGCACCTCCATGTGTTTTCACAGGCTTGAGAGCTCATTTCTTTTTACCACTGAATAATATTCTAGTGTTTGGATATACCATGGTTTATTTATTCATCACCCCTGGAAGGACATTTTGGTTGGTTCCAAGTTTTGGCAATTATGAATAAAGTTGCTATATTTACGTGCAGGTTTTTGTGTGGACGTACATATTCCAGCTCATTTGGATAAATAGCAAGAAGCATGTCTGCTGGATCACATGGTAAGAGTAGGTTTAATTTTGTAAAAAACTTCCCAACTATCTTCCAAAGTGGCTGCACCAGTTTGCATTCCTACCAGCAGTGAATTAGAGTTCCTGGTGCTCTATATCCAAAACAGCATTTGGCGGTCTCAGTATTTTGGATTTTCCTAATGACATATGATGTTGAGCGTATTTTCATATGCTTGTTTTCTATCTGTATCTTCTTTGGTAAGGTGGCTGTTCAGATCTTTTGCCCATTTTTTAATGGAGTTGGTCATTTTCTTATTGTTGATTTTTAAAATATTTTATATATTGTGAATAAGTCCTTTATAAGATGTGTGTTTTGCAAATATTTTCTCCCAGTTTGTGGCTTGTCTTCTCATTTTCTTGACAGTGTTTTTCACAAAGCAGAAATTTTTAATTTTAATCCAGTTCACTTATCAGTTACTTCTTTCATGGATCTTACCTTTGATATTATAGTCATTGTCAAACTCAAGGTCACCTAGATTTTTTTTCCTGTGCTTTCTTCTAGGAGTTTGATAGTTTAGATCTGTTATGTGCTTTGAGTTAGTTTTTTAGGAGTATAACGTCTGTGTCTAGATTCAGTTTTGTTTTATATATGGATTTCCAGTTGTTACCTGCCCTCTCATTGTTGAAAATACTTTTATTGTATTATTTTTGCCCCTTGGTCAAGTATCAATTGACTGTATTTGTGTGTGTGTTCTTTTGTGCTCCCTACTGTGTTTCATTGATCTAGTTGTCTGTTTCATCAATAGATTATATCCTTTAATTCTTCATCCTTCTAAAGGTCTCAAAAGCAACCTTCATCTCTTTTTCCCAGAGGCCTCACCATTTGGCGGACTTTGGTTGTTATGGGAAACACTGGAGAAAAGCTAAAGCAAGAGCTCTGTCCTGCTCTTTATTTAGATTTTATTTATTTGTTTGAGAGAGACAGAGAGAGTGAGCAGGGGGGAGGGGCAGAGGGAGAGTGAGTCCCAAGTGGACCCCAAGCTAAGCACAGAGCCCGAGGCATGGCTTGATCTCATGACCTGAGTTGAAACCAGGAGTCAGTTGCTTAACTGAGCCATCAGGCACCCCTCCTGCTCTTTATTTTTAAGAGGATTTGTAATCTGACAACTCTCAGACTCTGAGCATCATGGTGACTCCAAATAAATAGAAACATTTATGCTTAAAATATATACTCAGGTATTTAGAGTGTGTACATTTACTCCCAAGAAATAGAAAAACAATTCAGGTCTCTTCATCAGATTTAGATGACTGATCCCTAAGGACTGCAAAACTCTACAAGCTTCAAAATATTAGGGCTTCCTAGAATAAATTATGTAGCTTCATTACTGGTTTTCCTATAAATAGGATGTGCTTTGTTTTTGAAAAGTTTCAAAGAATTAGGACATATCTTAAGGTACATTGAGATCTAGAGATATAAAGGAACAAATTATTTTTGACGAGAAGTCATTCAGTCTACATTTTAAATACAAGCATTTGATTTAGAAAAAATTGTCAATGGCATCCTTGTTATCATTATCACTGCCACCATCACCATCATCCAATGCTGTGCACGAAGGCCAAAAGAATGTTGAACCAGGTGCTCCTGAGGCCATATGGTTCAGAGGTCAAGGCCAAGGCTCTGGTCTCAGCCTGCTGGGGCCCCAGCCAGGCTCCCCTCTATGCTGGGTGATGTACAAACTGATTGATGGCCCTGACTCCTTCCTAGGACTGTTGGGAGGCAAAAATGTGTTAATGAGTGTCGTTTTCACACTTGAGTCACTGCTGTAATTACTTACATCTGAGCCAATAAAGGCAAACTGCAGCTAAGTAGGCAGAAGTACAAGGGCTCAGAGGATTTGGGATATATCTGTGAACCGCTCTCCACAGCCACCTGAGCCCATGTTTTTACATCTGTTGTCTTAACATGTGTGTCTTTCTTTCATAGTCTTTTGGATGGATGGATGTCCCATAGAAATATAATCCAGTAAGTAACAGTGAACTGTTAACACAGAGGAAGCAGTATAAAAAACAGAAAGAGGGCACCTAGGTGGCTCAGCCGTTAAGCATCTGCCTTCAGCTCAGGTCATGATCCCAGGGTCCTGGGATCAAGTCCCACGTCGGGCTCCCTGCTCAGCGGGAAGCCTGCTTCTCCCCCTCCCACTTCCCGTGCTTGTGTTCCCTCTCTCGCTGTCTCTCTCTCTGTTGAAAAATAAATAAAAAATCTTTAAAAATAAATAAATAAAAAATAAATAACAAAAACACACACAAAAAAATGAAAGTTACCTTATATTCTATACTAAAAGTGCTGATAATTCCATGATACAATCTTGGGCACAATTAAAAACATAAAATAGCCACAGTGCAGTAGTGAGGAAGACTTGACAATAGCCTAACATCAGCACCAAACTTATGGAGCCCTGACTCACACCAATCACAATCCTCATAGGCTGAGAATCCCCTGGAGAATGTGGAAATGAGAAAGATGACCTAGCAGTCCTTCCTTTCAGTCTGGGATGGACACCAGGAGTCTGCATTTTTGACAAGCACACCAGGGACTGTGATGCTGAGTGGAACCCTGAAAAATGTGATAGAGTGGCTTACAAGCTAAAGACAAATTCTTAATATGGGCTCAGGTTCCCATCAGACATGGCCAGATCCACCACCTCATACTCACTCACTCATCCCTGGTTGCACTGAAATCATCATATGCCTTATGTCTGCCTCGTTCATGGGCCACGTGCCAGCTGGCTTTAGCCCTTTTACTAGAACCTCCCTCTCATCCCCAACTTGGCATTCTTGAACTGGCTTACTCTTTAAGAATCTGTCTACATATCATATCCCCTTTGAAGGATATGATCACCTTCCCTGAACATTTAGTCTAATGTGGGTGCCAAACCTCCCCATTTTCCCAGGAGGGCACTTAGGACACCTCCCTGCAACGGCTAGCCTGACTGTCTGCTCCTCTGAGCTGTGTGAACTTAGGGGAGCAAGGGTAACACCTGTCTTGGCTCATCACTGTACTCGAGTCCCCTTACATTGTGTGGGGAGACGGAGGGATTCAGTGAATGTGAAAAAGCAGTAATTTACCATCTAACAAAGCCCTCTGTTTTAGATAGATCAATGCAGGGCCAGACCTTAGTGCTCTGGTGGCACTGTTCTCACTCACCCTTCTACCAGAAGCAACACTTTCCCCTTCTAACTGAAACACAAAGGGATGGAACTACTTTCTGTGCTACAACCCCAGCAGTTTAACAATGAAGGCCTCCAGAGTGCAGGCTCAGGATCCAGGGGTCTTGCCTCCTAGTAGACTAGCCTGCCTCTGAGCTGGTGATAGGCCCTCTTTTGAGAATTTGTGAGGGTTTTTTTTTCCCTTCCTCCAATTCAGTGGAATTGGGTTTGGTTTGCAAACTGATTTAAGTATCAACCTCTACAGGAAATACCTGAATGGACTTAAGGTCAGAGGTCTTCCTGGGATGTACAGAGCTGTCCTAGAGCTGCTGCCAGGCTGCTGCACTCTCTGCCGGCTGCCTTGTACGTATGATGGCGCAGTTCTACCTGGGATAGCTGTAGAGGGAAGGCTGGATAAACCTGAGCAAATTCTCCTGAATGTTTTACCATGGAAATTCATGGGCTTTGTTTTTAGATTCAGAAATATTTAAGTAAGGATTTATTATTACACAGTGATGACTTTTCATCCAGAAAGCATTTTCTATAGACAAGTAAATATAAATGCTTGAACATTCTCTAAAGAGCTCAATAAAACTGTAGCTTTTAAATCTGGTTTTAGTAAAATTGTTTTAAAAACACAAATCGAGGGCGCCTGGGTGGCTCAGTCGGTTAAGTGACTGCCTTCGGCTCAGGTCATGATCCCAGGGTCCTGGGATTGAGTCCCACATAAGGCTCCCTGCTCAGCGGGAAGCCTGCTTCTCCCTCTCCCTCTCCCCCTGCTTGTGTTCCCTCTTTCACTGTGTCCCTCCGTCAAATAAATAAATAAAATCTTAAAAAAAAAAACCACACAAATCGATATATTATACTGTTCTTTTGTGGCTGTTATTTCTATGAAAAGCAAATTTCCTTGGTTAGATCAAGTAGATGTGAATTTTGTTCTTGCTGTTATCTTATTTTCAATAAGTAAAAGTCTCTGTGGCAATATTACTGCTACAGTAATACCTTAAGAGTTCAAAAAGATCTACTGTATTAACGTCAAGAGCAACTACCCTCATATTCCAGATAATTCAAGTCACGTGGAACAGTCTGTTGGCTTACTAGATCAATTATTTATTATATTTCTCATCAACCTATATACACTTTACTTAATAAAATTTCTGAGGCAACTGACCTTTATATGATGCCTTGGGAAGCTTATCAATAAATAAATCTTAACTGGAGCTTTAATGGACACCAGGCAAAATTCTGTGAAATTTAAATGTTCTGACTCAGCCTCAAAATAACTACCATGTTATGACTCATGTTATTATGAGGGAACAGTGTCACACGTGCCATAGAGCATGGGTCAGACACGTGACAGTAAAAAATGGCGCTGAATGTCATCCTTGGGAAGTCCCACAGAATCAGCAGCTTTGAACTTAAATGAGAGTGAGGTCCTCGTATTATTGTTACTTCATAGATGCAGTAAATGGAGGCAAAGAGAAGCCAACTATCCAAGAAGTGTCAACTGTCCGTTCAACTCCTCACTTCCAGGCAACTGCTTCCAAGCTGGCACTGGAAAGGCTTTGAGGTGGTCAAGTGTCCAAGTAAGCTCTTTTCATATTTGGGGCTTGTATTACATTTCCCTCTGACAGTTCCTCTAAACTCCTGGAGTTTAGAGTGTATAAAAATTTCCTTTCTGTTCTGGCATGGGACTGGAGCCCATCTTTTCTTTGTTTGAGATTAGGTAATGGCACTGTCTGGGTTTAGGATATTCTCTTCCTGTTGTTGAGAGAAATAACTTGTAATTAAGGACAGAAATAGTTGGCTCATTCTTCCTTAGACCAGCCATCCAGTAACCTCTCTTTTCTGAATTTAAACTGACCACAGCGTTCACTTACACTTACAATAGAAGTCTGATTTGGACTACCATCCACCCGTCCCCAAGCACTTTCATTATGTATTAGGGAAATTTCCAGTCATCAAGCTGTGGAACATAGAATATGTCCAAAGAAGCCTATCTCCTCCACACCTAGCGACCGAGTGATAAAATATCTTCTTACAGAAACATGTAAGGGTTGAAGAGGCTGGACCACTTCAACTGTGGATATCTGCCTTGGGGCTTCTGCCTTGGTGGTATCCCAGAACTCCATCAAGACTGAATCAATGCTGAATCCACCTAACTCTAAAGAGGAATGATGCTAATACGGCAGCAAGAAAGTCGTTCACAACCAGGGTTTTCCCTTGGGTCCTGATTGTGTAGAAATCATGGAACTTCATTCACCATCACCGAGGTCTTGAGCAGCACACAAGAACTTTGCAGTTCATCCCTTCTCAAGCAAATGGAACCGCTGTGATGGGGCTGGTTTCATAAGGGAGTGGGTTGATCTCTCAACTATAAAAAGCTGGGTCCACTCAAGAGGTCACTGAGTCAGAGGTAGGAGGAGCTACCCTAATTGGCTTCCTTAAAAGGTAAGCTAGAGTATCCCAGTGAGATTGTTCTTCCTCAGTTCCACCATTGTACTTCTACCCTGGGGCAACAAAGGAGAGTTACTAATTTTTTAAATACAGTCCTTCAATGCCTCTGGTAGTTATGTTTGACTTGGCATGTACTGGCTCCCAAGAGTTGCTTATACAATATTCAGGAGTTTTGTAAACTGGATGGTAAGCCCCTGTTAGCTTGAATTTTGCCACAGTATACAAGGAAATCAGCAATTGATATAAATCAAGACTTTGTTTCAGAGAGTCAGTTACCTACTGCACAAGTGCCAGAGGCCACTACCCTGTAGGTTTCCCTTTCCAGCAGGACCACAGAATGTGGTTTCCTGCCTCCATTAGCAATTTCCTCCCTAACCCAGAACTCCCAATCCAGCAGAGGTGTCCATTTCGAGACTGTAAGTCTACGGATTCTCTTGAATTCAGTTACATCTTCCAACCCTGCTCTGTACAAAGTCTACGGATAACTCACAGATGGGCTAAGAAGCTATCTGCCCAAACATCTCATCAACACTGACGACATACTGGGTGACAGGTATTCACTTACAGTCTTGCCATTTATTCAGAAGACCCTACAAGTTTGCCATTATCATCTTCACTTTTCCTTTTAGGAAACCAACTTGGATAGGATTTACATGACCTGACAAAACCCAGAGAGCAATTGGTTGAACTACTGGCTCATATTTATCTGGCTCAAAAGCCTGTTCCCTGACCACAGTTTATGATGAGTTGTCTTCTCATGGTTCCAAATGCCTCTGAAAAATAGGAACCCCAGAGGGATAACCATTGGGCAGGAAGAGAAAGGATAAAAAGGATACAGGGTGTGTAAGTAAGGGTGGTGAGAAGCGGAACTGAGTCATTTTGTGTCTTCACTTCCACCCTTCAATGGATGAGTTTGGGCTGGGACTGAAGGGAACCAGAGAGTGGAGCAGAACTTTCTGCAGAAGAGCCTTGGTATCCTCTCTCCTGACATGGGGTATGGACTTCTAGGAACTTGAGGGTTTGGGGTCTGGGCATTTTAGGCACACAAAGAAGATGGGAGGGGTAGAGGAGAAGTCTTCAGCTGTGGGAGGAGTATTTGGCTCCAATGGCTGCAGTGAATCCATCCTTTCTAGTTGAGACTATACTTGGTTTGTGAGACCATTCACTCTCGTTCTGAGTTTCTAAAGCTTCTGAAGATGCTGCACTACTACTGCCTGTAGGAATTCATTTGAGAAGGAGTTCACCAGTTCTAGGTTCTGGAATCCATCAACTTCAGAGAGGGCCATCATGAGCCCCTTATCTGACACTTAAGGAAATGTTTACCATTTCCAGGAAATGCAGAGCTTTCAGCTAGACAAGGTCACCACCTGTCACGAAGGCAGGAACAGCGTCCAAGCCAAGGTTCTATTGTAAGAGTAGTGAAGAGTAGTCACTTTCCTCAAAGATCCAGGACTTTGAAATTTTAGAGTTGTGTAGTTCCAGATTTGTCAGGAATTGGGGGAGTTTTGGTGACTGGGAGTTTCCTCAAGTATGTAACATGCAACTACAGTTTAGTCAGATGGAGGCACTTCTTCCCAACTTCCTTAATTAAAGCTGGGATGATTTCAGAACCATTTATGCCTCAGCTCAGTAGCATCCCACACTCAATGACAGGAACTCTGATCCCATGTATGGCCAGAAGAGAAGCCTTACCTGCAACAGCCAAACATTCTGATGATCAAAGGACTAAAATCAGCTGCCTTCAACTTGAATCAGAGAGTGGAATGATTAATGTTCAGGGCTCCTGAACAATGTCAAAGCTCCACTGAGCCCCCCTATATATATCCTCTGAGGAGGCCAGGATGGGTTCTGTGTAAGAACTGCCATCCATATAAAGCAGATACCCTCAAGCACTTTCCCAAATAGAGTCCATACATACATACCCTGTAAGGTGTCAGGTACATGTCTCCATAGTGCAGAATGCTCAACTAGCATCTTCCAAAGCTTACAAACTCTGCAGAGGAAGAAAACTGACATTCATCTCCAAAGCTGATGAGAGCCCACAGTTTTACCTCTGGCCCCTTGCTGTCCTCCTCCATGGCTACAAGGCCAGAAAGTGGGTGGATACCTGCTCCAACTGTGCCCTCAGCCCTTATTCCAGTATTTTTCCTTTTAGGGCACTTGGACTGGGCCATATGGCTCTATACCCCTCTGACACCTGCCTCTTCCCTGAGCTTTGAGGTACTTGCCCTTCAGAACAGTGAAAACACCCCTCCCCTGGACATTGGTCCATACCTGGAAATCTGAATCTCTTCTGTAATGCACAGAAATGAGAATGTCTTCAGCATCACAGAGCCAGGCAATGCCAAGGTGATTACCAAGCTTTGCTCTCTGCCCACTGTATACATGTACTGTGATGAAGAAATCAAATCTTTTGCCTTCTTGGGTGAGCTGAGGGGTCTCAGGAACTGGAGAGTTGTTTAAATGTCTGGAGAGGTGATAGCTGGATTCTGGGCACTGTATCCTCTTATTTTCCTATGAGTCTTTCAGTGGAGAGGACAGAGCTTTGATTCAGATCTGAAAGAGAAACCATATATTAATACAAAAATCTGATAACTGGGGAAAAGCAGCCAATATCCAGGACACTTAACAATGCCCAAAAGATATTCTGTAAATATGGTTTACCAACTGAGTTATCCAGAACATATGGGAGAATGCAAGGAGATTCCGAGGAGAAGGAAAATCTAGGGAAACTAATATCACATTGGCCATGGGATTATGTTAGGTTTTGCCTTCGAGGCAAATATAGATTGAAATGTAAAGTTATGTTTTACCTTTAGAATTTTTCTTCAAAGGAAATATAGGGATATCCAGGGAATCCCTACACATACGAAACAGGAAAGTCCTATGAGTTAAGGAAGTCTTGACCTAGGTATCACTGTGTTTTGTCCATGTTTCCAAGTGGTAGGCATCAAAGGTCATGAGTGGATCAAAACCGTAAATAAAAAGCAGCTTCTCAGTAGCTGATATTTCTTAGATTATGGAAAATGCCACCTAGGTCCCACAAACATTCCAAATGTCCGGTGTTAAACAGTCATCATTCTGAGCCAGGAAGAGGTGCTGCTATGGCATGACCCTGACATGTATTTCTCTGCAAACTACAATCATGAATTCATGGGGTTTAAGGTGAACTCAACTCAATGAAAATGGCATGGGAAAAAAAAATAACCAACACACTAACTATTAAAAAGAAGTAGGAGTGCAAAAGTAACTGAATATTAATATTCAAAGAATCCTTTGCCTTGGAGCAAAGCATTTAAAAATCATCCAATAATTTTAGTAATGGATAAACAACAAATCATTAAAAACCTTAAAAACAGGACTTCAAAGCAGAATTATAAGGATGAAAGATTACAAAGAAGGAAAAATGACTTGGCAAAGCTCCAAAACTTCCAAAAATAAAATAAAAACCATTTAAAAGAGACCCCATTGGGAGGTACAAGAAGGGAAAAGAGACACTGCTGAAAAGTCACTCATTAATGTTGCTGACAAGCTTAAAATGAGCAAAAGAGAAAAGGATTAAAAACCATTGAAAGCTGTGAAAGACAAGCCCACAACCTATAAAATGCATCTTACTGCTAAAGATTATAAAGGACATGATATGACAAAAAATAATTTCACAAATTCAATAAAGAAGTATTAAAATTAAAGAAGTATTAAAATGCATTAATATGCATTGCATATTAAAATGTGCAAAAATGAATTTGTGAGTTTGTGGAAACACAGTTTGGATAAACGTATATAAAGCAATACAAAATAAGAGTGCCCCCAAAGAGGCTGTAATTCAAAGATGAATGATTTGAGGATCATTAATAAAAGCTCAAGTGAGATATGAGATGATATTCGGTGAACAAAATGTGATCATGAAGAATGCCTACAAGATCTTCAGGGGAACCAACTGTGACCGGTAATCTTAGAACCAAGTGAACTCTTCCTCAACTCAGAGATAGACTTAAGAGAAGATTTGTGTTAAGCGTAACACACAGATGAATCAGCAATAATTTAACTAGTGGCACAGAGACTGTGCCGAGGACAAAAAGGACTCACTACGAGAAAGCAGTCAAAACAAACATTTCAAAATGGGCTCTGTCAATAGAAACCGTCTCATGAAAGAGAAATTAAATGTATAGTTAATAACATAGCCATACAAGCAAACTTTAGAACTAACGGTTCCAAGTTATTTATTCACACAACACTGTATTGAACAACTTCCCACCCACGCAGGAACAGTGACTTTAGGACGGGGACTTCAGTGATTTCAGGATGGGTGATTACACAGCTTAGCCCCTCCCTCCAAATCTCTTAAAGAGTCACTAGGAAGAAGCCCTTCCTCATCCTCAGTATCACCTTAATATTTTTAGATCATTGCTAACCATTAAGATTTCCCAGCCCTTTCCAGGCTATTTGGACACAGCTGCTTAGTTCTGGGGTGCAACATTTGTTTTCTCCATACCAAAACGATGTTCTCCAACAAATCTGCCAATAAAAATGACTGATATCTGTATCCATTCACGTGTCTTTCCTTCCCTTTCAGAACTGCAATCTGGAAAAATGATATTATTAAGTGAGCTGCCTTGAATCCCAACACCAGTTATGGGCCAGGCTATTCCAGGTACTAAGGAGATAAAAGTTTACAAGTTAACATAACCAAAATCGTCTTGCTTTCTTGCCTCTTACCTTCTAGCAACACACAAATTGGAAAGCAAAGGCAATTAAATGTGAAGGAAGTGTAAAACCAAAAGAAATGTATCTTTCAAATTAATACTATAATAGAAAAACCTTTCAAATCCAACCTTTCATAATTTTTAACACCCCCCCCCCCCAGGAACAGTGTGGGTCCATGGCATGGGAGTCCCTGAAATTTGGACTTCTTGAAACTCGGTCACATGCCTGAGATAAAAAGGCTCTGCAATGGGCAGTGTGAACGCAGGGATCAGACGGAAACCAGGGTCACAAATAGGCCAATTGATTTCTCTTCTGGGAGGGTTCACTGAAGAGCTGGGGGGCTGAACTTTTAGCTCCCAGGGTAAAGAGTAGGAAGCAGCCATCTTCATCTGTCCCATCAGTGCTGAAAGCCTTCAGGGAGCAAAGGAGGGACACAAAATGGAGTCCGGAGGCTGGTACACCAGCCCTGCCCACACTGCATCCTGGAGAGGCATTTCCACTGAAACAAGACAGCCTGAGAATCAGTGCAGCAGGCCCCCCCTTTCCAAGAAGATGGCACAGACAACTAAGTCCCAACAAGTTTATTGATTACATAGAGTGCTGCAAAGCTTCAACTCTAAGGGAAATAGAATCGAGCTTCCTTTCTACATTCTTATTTTTTCATTTTCTTATATTTTCCAAGTTCTTTTATTTATTATTCTTATTTATATATTTTAAATATATATATATTTTTTTGCATACTTTCATTTCTTTTTTTTATTTTGGGGTCTAGATTCTTTTAACAAGAAGAACAAAACACACGCAGGATCTAGTTTTTTTTCCTTGCTTTTTGTTTTTGTTTTCCTATTTTTTCTTTGTTTTTTGCTTTTTTTTTTTTTTCTCTTTCTTCATTTTTTTTCTGGATAAAATGACAATGACACCCCAAAAGGAAGAACACGAGGTAGAACTCACAGCCAGGGATTTAATCAATATAGATATAAGTAAGATGTCTGAACTAGAATTTAAGACAATGATTATAAGGATACTAGCTGGGCTTGAAGAAAGCATAGAAGACAACAGAGAATCCCTTACTGCAGAGACAAAAGATCTAAAATCTAGTCAGCCCAAAATTAAAAATGCTATAACCAAGTTCCAAACACAAATGCAGGCCATAAAAATGAGGATGGATAAACCATAGGAGCAATGAGTGATACAGAAGATATAATTATGGAAAATAATGAAACTGAAAAGAAGAGGGAAAGAAAGATAATGGACCGTGAAGGCAGACTTAGGGAACTCAGTGACCTATTAAAACGTTAATAACATTTGTATCATAGTAGTCCTGGAAGATGAAGAGAGAGATAAAGGGGCAGAAGGCTTATCTGAACAAACTACAGCTGAAAACTTCCCTAATCTGGGGAAGAACACAGACATCAAAATCCAAGAAGCACAGAGAACTCCCATTAAATTCAAAACCCGTCCATCACCAAAGCCTATCATAGTTAAATTCACAAAATATGCAGACAATAAAAGAATCCTGAGATCAGCAAGAGAAAATAGGTCCTTAGCCTAAAAGGGAAGACAGATCAGGTTCACAGCAGATCTCTCCAGAGAATTGGCAGGCCAGAATGGAGTGGAAGGATATATTCAATATGCTGAATGGGAAAAATATTCATGCAAGAATTCCTTATTCAGCAAGGCCATCATTCAGAATAGAAGGAGTTATAAAGAGTTTTCCAGACAGACAAAAACTAAAGGAGTCCGTGACCAGTAACCCAGCTCTGCAAGAAATTTTAAGGGGGACTCTCTGGAGACAAAAAGACGGAAAGCAACAAAGACTAGAAAAGACCAAAGAACATCAACAGAAACACCAACTCTACAGGTCACACAATGGCTCTAAATTCATATCTCACAATAATCACTCTGAATGTAGATGGACTAAATGCATTAATCAAAAGACATAGGGTTGGGCGCCTGGGTGGCTCAGTTGGTTGAGCAACTGCCTTCAGCTCAGGTCATGATCCTGGAGTCCCTGGATCGAGTCCCGCTTCTCCCTCTGACCCTCCCCCCTCTCATGTGCTCTCTCTCTCTCTCATTCTGTCTCAAATAAATAAATAAAATCTTTAAAAAAAAAAAAAAGACATAGGGTATCAGAATGGATTAAAAAAAAAAAAAACAAGACTCAACTATATGCTGCCTACGAAAGACTCATTTTAGACCCAATGACACCTGCAGATTGAAGGTGAGTGGGTGGAGAACCATTTCTCATGCTACTGGCCATCAAAAGAAAGCTGGCATAGCAATCCTTGTATCAGACAAATTAGATTTTAAATCAAAGACTGTAGGAAGGGATGAAGAGGGACACTATATCATACTTAAAGGGTCTATCCAACAAGAAGACCTAACAATTATAAATACATATGCTTCTAACTTGGGAGCAGCCAATTATATAAACCAATTAATAATAAAATTAAAGAAACACATTAGTAATAACATGTTAATCGTAGGGGACTTTAACAGCCCACTCACAACAATGGACAGATCATCTAAGCAAAAGATCAAGGAAACAAGGAAACGAGGGCTTTGAATGACACACTGGACCAGATGGACTTCACAGATACAGAGCATTCCATGCTAAAGCAACATAATACACATTCTTCTCAAGTGCACATGGAACATTCTCCAGAAGAGATCACATACTGGGTCACAAATCAGGTATCAACCAGTACCAAAAGACTGGGATTATTCCCTGTGTATTTTCAGACTACAATGCTTTGAAAATTGAACTCAATCACAAGAGGAAATTCAGAAGGAAGTCAAATACTTGGAGGTTAAATAACGTCCTACTAAAGAATGAATGGGTCAACCAGGAAATTAAAGAATTAAAATTTCATGGAAACAATAAAAACACAACTGTTCAAAACCTTTGGGATGCAGCAAGGAGGGAAGGTACACAGCAATACAAACCTTTCACAAGAAAGAAGAAAAGTCTCAGATACACAAGCTAACCTTACACCTAAAGGAGCTAGAGAAAGAACAGCAAATAAAGCCTAAACCAAACTGGAGATGAGAATTAATAAACAGAACAGAAATCAATGAAACAGAAACCAAAAGAACAGTAGAACAGATCAATGGAACTAGGAGCTGGTTCTCAGAAGGAATTATAAGATCAACAAACCCATAGCCAGACTTATCAAAAAGAGAAAGGACTGGGCGCCTGGGTGGCTCAGTCGTTAAGCATCTGCCTTCGGCTCAGGTCATGGTCCCAGGGTCCTGGGATAGAGTCCCACATCAGGCTTCCCACTCTGCGGGAAGCCTGCTCCTCCCTCTCCCACTCCCCCTGCTTGTGTTCCTGCTCTCGCTATGTCTCTCTCTGTTAAATAAATAAAATCTTTAAAAAAAAAAAAAGGACTCAAATTAATAAAATCATGAGTGAAAGAGGAGAGGTCACAAGAAACACCTACGAAATATAAACAATTATAAGAACATATTATGAGCAACTATATGCCAACAAATTAGGCAATCTGGAAGAAATGGATGCATTCCTAGAAACATAAAAACTACCAAAAAGTGAAACAGGAAGAAACAGAAAACCTGAACAGACCCATAACCAGCAAGGAAATTGAAGCAGTAATCAAAAATCTCCCGGGGGGAGGAGCAAGATGGGGGAGGAGTAGGAGACCTAAATTTCATCTGGTCCCAGGAATTCAGCTGATTAGGGATCAAACCATTCAGAACACCTACAAACTCAACAGGAGATCAAAGAAAAGAATAGCAATTCTATGAACAGAAGAGCGACCACTTTCTGGAAGGCAGAACGTGTGGAGAAGTGAATCCGAGGTGACATACGGGAAGACAGACCACAGGGGGAGGGGGCCTCCGTCAGCTGCTACCGGCAAGTGATACAGCAACGGAGCACAAAATTGAAACTTTTAGAAGTCTGCTCCACTGAGGGATGTTGCTCCAATGGGTGTGTTGAGGGGGGAGGGGCGGAGGTGCTGGTGGTGGAACATTCGCTGAGACAGTGTGGTCTCAGGACCCTTGGGGTCACAGAAAGACCAGGGGTTCCTGAATGCGGCAGAGCTCCCAGGTATCGGAGCGGCGAAGCCGGCAGCAAAGACAGAGCCAAGGAGTGGGCTCTCAACTCAGAGTTGCCATAAACTGTGATCCGCTGCACAGCTGGGCCACTGCCCTTTGAGCAGGGACCCAACAAGCGGCAGAATCGGGGAGACTCCCCTTCTTCCCCCGGAGCAGTGGCTCAGGAGCCCAGTGCAGGAATCTGCTGGGTCTGGAGACTCCAAACGGGGTCATGTGCCAGAGACAGAAATGCTCGGGCACGAGCCAGGTGAGCACGGAGTGCGGCCGAAGATCAGGGAGACAGGAGTGATTGACTGCTTTTCTCTGAGGGCTCACTGAGGACTGGGGCCCCAAGTTCTCAGCTCCTCTGGGACCAGAGATTGGGAGGCCGCCATTTTCACTCTCGTCCTCCAAAGCTGTACGGAAAGCTTGCAAGGAACAAAAGCTACTGGGAGCAAACCCAAGCAGATTACTTAGCCTGGCCCCTGGCAAGGGCAGTGCAATTCCATCTCGGGCAAAGACATTTGAGAATCTCTGCAACAGGGCCCTCCCCAGAAGATCAGCAAGATCATCCAACCAAGACCAGGTTTACCGATCAATGAGAACAGCAGAACTCCAGCACTAGGGGAATACAGCACATAGAATTCATGGCTTTTTTCCCATGATTCTTCAGTTTTTCAAAGTAAATTTTTTTTAATTTTTAATTTTCCTTATTTTTTTTCTATTTTCTTCTTCACTTTTTCAACCAATATCTTATCAATTCCTTTTTAAAAATCTTTTCCAATTCTCATTTTTAGTCATATTTTATATCCCTTATGTAAAATTTTTTGTATATAAGTTTTTCTTTCTTTAAAATTTTGGGATACAGTTTCTTCTAACAAACCAAAATATACCCTAAATCTAGTGTATGACGTCCTAGTTTCCTGCCTGATCACATTCTCTTTTGTTTTCATTCTTTTTTCAACCAACTTCTTATCAATTCCTTTTTAAAAATCTTTAATTTTCATCTTTACATTCATATTTCATCCCTTCATTGTATTTACCCTTATTTTTGTATATACATATAAGTTTTTCATTCTTTAAAATTTTGGGAGGCAATTTCCTCTAACAGACCAAAATACACCCAAAATGTAGAATGTAGTTTGTGGCTCTGTTCTATTCAACAGCCTGATCATATTCCTTTTTTTTTTCTTTCCCTCTCTTTTCCCCCTGGTTTCAGATCTCTTCTGATTTGTTTAGTCTGTATTTTTCTGGGGACGTTGTTACCCTCTTAGCATTTTGTTCTCTCATTCATCTGTCCTCCTCTGGACAAAATGGTAAGATGGAAAAAACCGACCTCAAAAAAAGAACAAGAAGCAAGCCAAGGAGCTAATCAATACAGACATTAGTAAGATGTCGGAACTAGAGTTCAGAATGACAATTATAAAGATACTAGCTGGGCTTGAAAAACGCATAGAAGATACTAAAGAATCCTTTTCTGGAGAAATAAAAGAACTAAAATCTAACCAAGTCGTAATAAAAAAGGCTATTATTAGGTGCAATAAAAAAATGGAGGTTCTGATAGGATAAATGAGGCAGAAGAGGGAATTAGTGATATAGAAGACCAAATGATGGAAAATAAAGAAGCTGAGAAAAAGAGAGATAAACTACTGGATCGCGAGGGGAGAATTCGAGAGATCAGTGATACCATAAAGTGAAACAACATTAGAATAACTGGGATCCCAGAAGAAGAAAGAGAGAGAGGGGCAGAAGGTATATTGGAGCAAATTATAGCAGAGAACTTCCCTAATTTGGAGAAGGAAACAGGCATCAAAATCCAGGTCCTGGGCAGAGAACCCCTCTCAAAATCAATAAAAATAGGTCAACACCCCAAAATCTAAGAGTAAAACTCACAAGTTTCAGAGACAAAGAGAAAATCTTGAAAGCAGCTCAGGACAAGAGGTCTGTAACCTACAACGGTAGAAACATTAGCTTGGCAGCAGATCTATCCACAGAGACCTGGCAGGCCAGAAAGGACTGGCAGGATATATTCAGGGCACTAAATGAGAAAAATATGCAGCCAAGAATACTATATCCAGATAGGCTGTCAGTGAAAATAGGAGAGAGAAAAACCTTCCAGGACAAACAAAAACTAAGAATTTGCAAACACAAAACCAGCCCTACAGGAACTATTGAAAAGGGTCCTCTAAGCAAATAAAGAGCCTACAAGTAACATAGACCAGAAAGGAACAGAAACAGTATACAGTAACCGTCACCTTACAGGCAATACAATGGCACTAAATTCATATCTTCCAATAGTTACCCTGAATGTAAATGGGCTAAATGCCCCAATCAAAAGACACAGGGTATCAGACTGGATAAAAAAAACAAGACCCATCGATATGCTGTCTGCAAGAGACTCATTTTAGATGCAAAGACACCTCCAGATTGAAAGTGAGGGGGTGGAAAACCATTTACCATGCTAATGGACATCAAAAGAAAGCGGGGGTGGCAATCCTCATAACAAACAAATTAGATTTTAAACCAAAGACTATAGTAAGAGATGAAGAAAGACACTATATCCTACTTAAAGGGTCTATCCAACAAGAAGATCTAACAATTGTAAATATCTATGCCCCTAACATGGGAGCAGCCAAATATATATGCCAATCAATAACAAAATCAAAGAAACACGTCAACAACAATACAAAATAGCAGGGGATTTTAATACCCCCCTCACTCAAATGGACAGATCATGTAAGCAAAAGATCAACAAGGAAATAAAGAATTTAAATGACACATTGGACCAGATGGACTTCACAGATATATTCAGAACATTCCATCCCAAAGCATCAGAATACACATTCTTCTCTAGTGTACATGGAACATGCGCCAGAATAGATCACATCCCAGGTCACAAATCAGGTCTCAACGGGTACCAAAATATTGGGGTCATTCCCTGCATATTTTCAGACCACAGTGGCTTGAAACTAGAACTCAATCATAAGAGGAAAGTTGGAAAGAACTCAAATATATGGAGGCTAAAAAGCATCCTACTAAAGAATGAATGGGTCAACCAGGAAATTAAAGAAAAATTTAAAAAATTCATGGAAACCAATGAAAATGAAAACACAACTGTTCAAAATCTATGGGATACAGCAAAGGTAGTCTTAAGAAGAAAATATATAGCAACACAAGCCTTTCTCAAGAAACAAGGAAGGTCTCAAATACACAACCTAACCCTACACCTAAAGGATCTGGAGAAAGAACAGCAAATAAAGCCTAAGCCCAGCAGAAGAGACATAATAAAGATCAGAGCAGAAATCAATGAAACAGAAATCAAAAGAACAGTAGAACAGATCAACAAAACTAGGAGCTGGTTCTTTGAAACCTGGCCAGACTTAACAAAAAGAAAAGATAAAGGACCTAAATAAAATCATTAATGAAAGAGGAGAGATCACAACCAACACCAAAGAAATACAAACAATTCTAAGAACATATTACGAGCAACTATATGTCAGCAAATTAGATAATCTGGAAGAAATGGATGCATTCCTAGAGAAATATAAACTACCAAAAACTGAACCAGGAAGAAACAGAAAACCTGAACAGACCCATAACCATTAAGGAAATTGAAGTAGTCATCAAAAATCTCCCAAGAAACAAGAGCCCAGGGCCAGATGGCTTCCCAGGGGAATTCTCCCAAACATTTCAAGAAGAATTAATACCTATTCTTCTGAAACTGTTCCAAAAAATAGAAATGGAAGGAAAACTTCCAAACTCATTTTATGAGGCCAGCATTACCTTGATCCCCAAACTAGCCAAAACCCCATCAAAAAGGAGAATTGCAGGCCAATATCCCTGATGAACATGGATGCAAAAATTGTCACCAAAATACTAGCCAATAGGTTCCAACAGTACATTAAAAGAATTATTCACTATGACCAAGTGGGATTTATTCCTGGACTGCAAGGTTGGTTCAACATCTGCAAATGAATCAATGTGATACAATACATTAATAAAAGAAAGAACAAGAACCATTTGATCCTCTCAGTCGATGCAGAAAAAGCATTTGACAAAGTACAGCATCCTTTCTTGATTAAAACTCTTCACAGTGTAGGGACAGAGGGCACATACTTCAATATCATAAAAGCCATCTATGAAAAACCCACCACAAATATCCTACTCAATGGGGAAAAACTGAGAGCTTTCCCCCTAAGGTCAGGAACACGGCAGGGATGTCCACTATCACCACTGCTATTCAACATAGTACTAGAAGTCCTAGCCACAGCAATCAGACAACAAAAAGAACTAAAAGGCATCCAAATCAGCAAAGAAGTCAAACTCTCAATCTTTGCAGCTGATATGATACTTTTATGTGGAAAACCCAAAAGACTCCACTCCACAACTGCTAGAACTCATACAGGAATTCAGTAAAGTGGCAGGATATAAAATCAATGCAGAGAATTCAGTTGCATTTCTATATACCAACAAGACAGAAGAAAGAGCAATTAGGAGTTATCCCATTTACAACTGCACCCAAAACGATAAGATACCTAGGAATAAATCTAACCAAACAGGCAAAGAAACTCTACTCAAAAAACTATAGAATACTCATGAAAGAAACGGAGGAAGACACAAAGAAATGGGAAAATGTTTCATGCTCATGGGTTGGGAGAACAAATACTGTGAAAATGTCTATGCTACCTAGAGCAATCTACACATTTAATGCAATCCTTATCAAAATATCAACTTCTTTTAATAAATGGAACAAATAATCCTAAAATTTGTATGGAACCAGAAGAGACCCCAAATAGAGGAATGTTGAAAAAGAAAAGCAAACCTGTTGGCATCACAATTCCGGACTTCAGGCTCTATTACAAAGCTGTCATCATCAAGACAGTATGGTACTGGCACAAAAACAGACACATAGATCAATGGAACAGAATAGAGAGCCCAGAAATGGACCCTCAACTCTATGGTCAACTCATCTTTGACAAAGCAGGAAAGAATGTCCAATGGAAAAAAGACAGTCTCTTCAGCCAATGGTGTTGGGAAAATTGGATAGCCACATGCAGAAGAATGAAACTGGACCATTTCCTTACACCACACACAAAAATAGACTCAAAATGGATGAAAGACCTTAATGTGAGACAGGAATCTATCAAACTCCTTGAGGAGAACACAGGCAGCAACCTCTTCGACCTCAGCCACAGCAACTTCTTCCTAGACATATCACCAAAGGCAAGGAAGCAAGGGCAAAAAGGAACTATTGGGACATCATCAAGATAAAAAGCTTTTGCACAGCAAAGGAAAGAGTCAACAAAACCAAAAGACAACCGACAGAATGGGAAAAGATATTTGCAAATGACATATCAGATAAAGGGCTAGTATCCAAAATCTATAAAGAACTTACCAAACTCAACACCTAAAGAACAACTAATCTAATCAAGAAATGGGCAGAAGACATGAACAGACATTTCTGCAAAAAAGACATCCAAATGGCCAACAGACACATGAAAAAGTGCTCAAAACCCTCAGCATCAGGGAAATACAAATCAAAACCTCAATGAGATACCATCTCACACCAGTCAGAATGGCTTAAGTCAGGAAATGAGAGATGTTGGTGAGGATGCGGAGAAAGGGGAACCCTCCTACACTGTTGGTGAGAAGCAAGCTGTTGCAGCCCTCTGGAAAACAGTATGGAATTTCCTCAAAAAGTTGAAAACAGAGCTACCCTACGACCCAGCAATTGCACTACTGGGTATTTACCCCAAAGATACAAATGTAGTGATCTAAAGGGGCACGTGCACCCCGATGTTTACAGCAGCAATGTCCACAATAGCCAAACTATGGAAAGAGCCTAGATGTCCATCGACAGATGAATGGATAAAGAAGATATGGTATATATATATATACAATGGAATATTACTCAGTGATCAAAAAAAATGAAATCTTGCCATTTGCAGTGATGTGGATGGAACTAGAGGGTATTATGCTGAGCGAAATAAGTCAATCAGAGAAAAACAATTATCATATGATCTCACTGATATGAGGAATTTGAGAAACAAGACATAGGATCGTAGGTGAAGGTAGGGAAAAATGAACCAAGACGAAACCAGAGAGGGAGACAAACCATAAGAGACTCTTAATCTCAGGAAACAATCGGAGGGTTGCTGGAGGGGAGGAGGGTGGGAGGGATGGGGTAGCTGGGTAATGGACACTGGGGAGGATATGTACTATGGTGAGCGCTGTAAATTGTGTAAGACTGATGAATCACAGATCTGTATCCCTGAAACAAATAATACATTATATGTTAATTAAAAAAAAAAAAATCCAGGGAGAGTCCAGGGCCAGATGTCTTCCCAGGGGAATTCTACCAAAACATTTAAGAAGAACTAATACCTAGTCTTCTGAAGCTGTTTCAACAAATAGAAATGGAAGGAAAACTTCAAAACGCGTTCTATAAGGCCAGTATTACCTTGACCCCAAAACCAAAGACCCCACCAAAAAGGAGAATTACAGACCAGTATCTCTGATGAACACGAATGCCAAAATTCTCATCAAGATATAAACCAGTAGGATCCAACAGTACATTAAAAGGATTATTCACCACGACCAAGTGGGATTTATTCCCAGGCTGCAAGGGTGGTTCAACATCCGCAAATCAATGTGATATAGTATATTCATAAAAGAAAGGACAAGAACCATATGATCCTCTCAATAGATGCAGAAAAAGCATCTGACAAAGTACAGCATCCTTTCTTGATTAAAACTTTCCACAGTGTAGGGATAGAAGGAACATACCTCAATATCATAAAGGCCATATATGAAAAGCCCACAGTGAATATCATTCTCAATGCAGAAAAACTGAGAGCTTTTCTCCTAAGGTCAGGAACACTACTCTCCTCACTGTTGTTTAACATAGTACTAGAAGTCCTAGCCTTAGCAATCAGACAACAAAAAGAAAAGGCACTCAAATTGGCAAAGAAGAAGTCAAACTCTCTCTTCACAGATGACATGATACTTTATGTGGAAAACCCGAAAGACTCCACCCCAAAAATGCTAAAAGTCATACAGGAATTCAGCAATGTGGCAGGATATAAAATTAATGCACAGAAATCAGCTGCACTTCTATACACTAACAATGAGACAGAAGAAACAAAAATTAAGAATCGATCGCATTTACAATGGCATCAAAACCATAAGATAACTAGAAATAAACTTAACCAAAGAGGTAAAGGATCTGTACTCTAGAAACTACAGAACACTTATGAAAGAAATTGAGGAAGACACAAAGAAATGGAAAAACATTCCAGGCTCATGGATTGGAAGAATAAATATTGTTAAAATATCTATGCTACCCAGAGCAATCTACACATTCAGTACAATCCCTATCAAAATACCATCTACATTTCTCAGAGAACTGGAACAAACAATCCTAAAATTTGTATGGAACCAGAAAAGACCCCGAATAGCCAGAGGAATGTTGAAAAAGAAAACCAAAGCTGATGACATCAAAATGCCTGACTTCAAGCTATATGACAAAGCTGTAATCATCAAGACAGCATGGTACTGGCACAAAGCAGACACAGAGATCAATGGGACAGAGTAGAGACCCCAGAGGTGGACCCTCAACCCTATGGTCAATTAATCTTCAACAAAGCAGGAAAAAATATCCAATGGAAAAAAGACAGTCTCTTTAAGAAATGGTGTTGCGAAAATTGGACAGCCACATGTAGAAGAATGAAACTGGACCATTTTCTTACCCCATACACAAACATAAACTCAAAGTGGATGAAGGACTTAATGGTGAGCAGGCATCATCAAAATCCTAGAGGAGAACACAGGCAGAAACCTCCTCAACCTTGGCCACAGCAACTTCTTGCTAGACACATCTCCAAAGGCAAGGGAAACAATAGCAAAAATGAACTATTGGGACTTCATCAAGATAAAAAGCTTCTGCAGAGTGAAGGAAACAACCAACAAAACTAAAAGGCAGCCTATGAATGGGAGAACATATTTGCAAAAAACATCTCGAATAAAGGATTAGTAACCAAAATCTACAAAGACCTTATCAAACTTAACACCCAAAAAACAACCAAGTTAAGAAATGGGCAGAAGACATAAATAGACACCTTTTCCAAAGAAGACATCCAGATGGCCAACAGACACATGAAAAGATGCTCAACATCAGTCATCCTCAGGGAAATACAAATCAAAACCACAATGAGATACCACCTCATACCTGTTCAGAATAGCTAAAATTAACAACACAAACTACAGGTGTTGGCAAGGATGTGGCGAAAGGGGAACCCTCTTAACACTGTTGGTGGGAATGTCAACTGGTACAGCCACTCTGGAGAACAGTATGGAGGTTCCTCCAGAAGTTAAAAATAGAACTACCCCACCATCCAGCAATTGCAGTACTAGGTATTTACCCAAAGGATACTAATGTACGGATTCAAAGGGGGACATGCACCCCGATGTTTATCAACAATAGCCAAACTATGGAGAGAGCCCAAATGTCCATCAACTGATGAGCGGATAAAGATGTGGTGTGTATATATGCAATGGAAAACTACTCGGCCATCAAAAAAAATGAAATCTTGCCACTTGCAACAAGGTGGATGGAAGTACAGTGTATTATGCTAAATGAAATAAGTTAGAGAAAGACAAATACTATATTATCTCACTCATATGTGGAATTTAAGAACGAAAAGAGATGAACATATGGGAAGGGTGAAAGCAAAAAAAGGACAGAAGGAAACAAGCCAAGAGACTCAACAATAGAGAACAAACTGAGGGCTTACGGAGTCAGGTGGGTGGGGGATGGGCTAAATGGGTGATGGGTATTAAGGAAGGCACTTGTTATGATGAGCACTGGATGTTGTATGTAAGTGATGAATCACTGAATTGTACTCCAGAAACTAATATTGCACAGAATGTTAACTACCTAAAATTTAAATTTAGAAAAGAATTTACTAATTTATTAAAATGGGAAGCCAACCTTACACTTTATATTTTGGCTAACAGGAAAGAAAATGTTAACACACAACGCAGTGTAGTAAATAGTTTCATCAGTATCTCATTTACAACTGAATTTTACATTTGAGTGGCATTTCTACTGCTGCAGAGATAAAATCTTCTGGCTTAAAAAAAAAAAAATCTTCGTGGCGCCTGGGTGGCTCAGTTGGTTAAGCGGCTGCCTTCGGCTCAGGTCATGATCCCGGGGTCCTGGGATCGAGCCCTGCATCAGGCTCCCTGCTCAACGGAGAGCCTGCTTCTCCCTCTCCCTCTGCCTGCCTCTCTGCCTACTTGGACTCTCTCTCTCTGTCAAATAAACAAACAAAATCTTAAAGAAAAAAAAAATCTTCTAGCTCCCACAATGAAATAATTCCAGTAAGGAGCACAATAAATATTCCACTGTATCTCAGGTCATTTTGGTCATTTCTCAAAAAAACCTGGCAATCCTATTAGGTCTTGCATGTCAATTCCAACTCCCATGTAAAAATAAATGCTATTTCAAACCTTTGCTATGACAAATGAATTTCCATAGACTTGTCTTTCCTCTTTCATTCATCGGATAGTTGGTAACTTATTTCACAAATGAGGTAGGTAATTTTGGAGGTAGATGCTTTCAACCATTGAAGTATTCCTGCATTCGCATCTCCTGTTTATGCCATCTTCCCGTTAACAGGTGAGGAATTACTTTTAATCTCAGTTTGGTTGTTTATATCTAACTTTATGTTTGGGTCCTGTTATTTCCTGCCATATCATGGATTTTATGTTATTACTTATAAACTAATAACTTTACTCCCTATTTGATCGATCCTCTTAGCACTTAAATATTAGGGTATCTTCCAATCTGAAATTTGAATTTAAAAAGAAAGTGTTTCTGGGCTGCTGTTATGTCTAGCTGTTGCCTTCTTGTCTCCTTTAATCCAGAGAAAGGTGGGGCCCATTCATCAGCATTTCTCTTCATCTCACACTATCTCATCCCACTCGTCTTTTTGGGTTTTTTTTCTTTTGGTCCCCATTAGTTCATGGGCATTATTCTTGCTGACATTAATTCATGGATGAGCCTCCTGAATGTTGAAAGTCCTATACTGACAGGTCTATGCTGATAGGTGAGACTCAGTGAGGATATCCTAGAACTGTTTGACCCTCCAGAAAAAATGTCAAAACCATGGGATAAGGCCACAGTTATTATCTTGAAAAAAATGTGTAAACTTTAGGGGCACCTGCGGGGGTAACTCAGTCAGTTAAACATCTGACTCCTGATTTCGGCTCAGGTCATGATCTCAGGGTCATGAGACTGAGCCCCACATCAGGCTCTGCACTCAGAGTGAAGTCTGCTTGAGATTCTCTCTCTCTCTCCCTCTGCTGCCCCCCCCCCAACTGGAGTGGACACGTGCTCTCTCAAATCTTTTTTTAAAAGAAGAAAAAATGTTTAAATTTTATACTTATTAAAGAAGTTTTGAAAATGAATGAACCAATTGTTCAACTTTACAAACTAAGAAAGTAAAAGGAAGCAAGAGTTTAACTGACATTTCAAGTTTTACAAAGAAGATAATTAGTAAAAGTTAAAAGATTAAATAAAAGATTAAAGAATGAAACAAGGAAACACTAAATTAAAAAGGACACATGAAAAGCTGCTTTCTCAGGCAAGATCAATCTTGAGAGTCACTCCTGAGTGCGGAGATGACTTTTAGGGCTTCCAGTCAACAGAACACTTTGCTGTACGGCAGCCACAAACAAGAAGGAATTCGCTATGTGGCAAAGACAGTCCTCTGCTGTTCGCTGAAACATTGGTGAATTCAGGAGCATTAAACTCCTTTATGAAGATCAACAGATGGATTTTTCTGCCTGTTTCTTCAGAACACACTCCTATCCTAGTGAAGCCCACACACTGTGTGGCAGCAGTGAGTATATGCACTGGACCTGTGTTCCCTTGAAAATACAGACCCCATAGTCTCTGCTAGTAGCTGCTGAGCACAGGGTCAGAGCAGACACTTCCATTTCTCCTGCTCCTGAGCTTCTCTGTCTCTCCCATTCCTGGATCCCTGAGCCCCAAACACCACTCTTACTCCCTCTCCAGACTCCCTTCACACAGTCAACGCGCTTCTGCCTCCCTCCTCCTTGGAGAGATACTTCTGTTCTATGCTTGGTTTAAAAAAGTCTGGACTTTTTTCAAGCTATCTTGCAACCCCCTGAGGAACAGCACTGTCCTCACAGGAACGACATGGCTAGTTTGGGATAGTGTGGCAGGTTTTGCCCTTCACACCCCTACCCCAGAAACTTCAGATCATATATCTCAATTCCTGAGCAAGAGCCGCTTCTCTGTCATGGTTTTACTCACAGTCTTTATTCACAATATTTAATTCCTCTTTTCCAGAACATCCTATTAAACTATCAAAAAATATGAAATTAAGAAGACCTAATTAGTAGCACTGGAAAACACGAAAGAAGGTCAGCAACGGAAACAGCTGAGTAATTTATTCAATTATGAACAGATGGGCGCTCTTTCAACAAAGTTCCACAACAGTCCAGCATATCCTTGATCATTTCCAGAGACATGGCAAAGAGAACATAAACATACTTAACTGGGAAACAGTTCACAGCCCACTACGGTAAAAGGTCACCGAAGGGGAGAAAGATGTGCCATATTAGACTAACTGGTTAAACTAAATTTTGGCTGTTAACATAAAAAGTTAAGCCCATCGGACCCACTTCCCTCTCCTCAATTTTACCCCCGCTTTTTCTCGTCCCTCTCCTTGGCTCGGTTTCCCTGGTCCTCCCCTTGTCTCTTTCCCCTTATCCCCCCGCCCCAACTCCACATTCACAAGAAGAGAATGAACATTCCCTGCCCGGGGAAAGCACACTTTCTGGTGGCACAGCCAGTGGGCAGGGACGGGACAGAACAAGGGGTGTCAGAGGATGGGGCGGGTGAGCGCCCCAGCACGAGGCCTCCCTGAGGAGGTGGCTGCGGAGGGGCCCGAGCAGCAGCCGGGCCGACCCCGAACGACGCGTGGAGGAGAATTCAGGGCTGGGTCTACAGGATCCGACGTCAAGAGGGCGAAGCGTCCTGGTGCCGCCTTCCCGGTGCCGCGAAGGGCGAGAACGCACCTCGCGGGCGGGGACCTGACACGCGCCGGGTGCGGAGGGGAGACGGGGGAAAGAAGAGAAGCAGAAGAGTTGGGGCGGAGACGGCTTGGGAGCCAGCCTACCGGAAACAGACGCGGATCCAGACCAGCAGCACAGCGTCTCGCGACCGGGCGGGGCTCCCCGCGGGCGAGGCTGGCGGAGGTGGGGGCTGTAAGGTTCGCGAGGCCCCGGACTCCGGGTGTGAAGGACGCAACACCGCGCGGGCAGCGACGTGCGAGGTACAACTGGAACTGCTGGAACTCACGCCAGCGCAGACGCCCTTCCATCCGGGAAATCTGCTTCCGGGTGGGCCGGAAACGGCGAGCGCGGGTGGGGCGGGGCCTGGAGGGAAGGGTTTGTGCGAGGCGGGCGCGTGCCTCCGCCCCACCTCCAGGCCGTTTCCGGTCTGCGCGTCCTTCCGCCTCAGAGCTTGGGTGGGCGCTTTTGCGTCCTGGGGAAAGTGTAGGGTGTTCTGTGGGGCCGGGCTGCCCTGCTCGGCTTCAAGTTAATGAGTCAGGTACTCTAGGTAACAGCTTAGCGTTGGCGCCAGCAATGTGGAGTGCGGAGCTGTTTCCTTCTCAACAGTTTGAGAACGGCTTAAATAAAAAACCTTTGTGCGTGCCTGTGGGTCCGCGGGCTCGGAGGGGCGGCCCGGGTGCGGGGACCTCTGTGCGGAGATGCAGGCGGTGTGCGGGGCAGGGACGTCTGCAGCGCCACCTGTTAAATGTGTGTTTCTTTTTCGGTGGGACGAGTGTGAGCGCCGAACTCACCTGTGCGAAACCGCAGACGGTAGCTTCCGTTTGTCTTCCCTGCTCGCGGGGCGGCGGAAGGACTTCGCGGGCCCAGCATTGGCAGTGAGGATGGACGGCCGAGGCCTTGGTGTGATTGCGCACATCTGGAGAAGATGTGTAAATTCAGATACCTTTGAGCCAAATGTGCGTGACATCAGCAAATTGCCTGAGTTACTACATTTCACATTTTTCTTTATCTTTACTCCAGAGTTAACCGAGAGAACATTTTTAATTGTGAAAAGTCAGATGTTTTAATCTGCATTTTTTCTATCTCTAAATGTTTTGTGTCAAGTGTGGACAATATTAGTTTTTCATTATTTCTGTATACACCTGATTGAAATGTCTGTTCGCTGACAAGAACAGTAAACACAGTAAAACTGGATTCTCAGATTTCAGTTGCCTCGTTTATACCCTTAATAAATATTGTGAAATATGTAAGTGAAAATCTTTTCTATCTCCTTCATAAATTCTGAAGTTCATACTAGAGGGAATTTGGCAAAACTAAATCCCAACTACTCTTGCTGCAGAAATTTCTCAAAAGATGATTCCCGAAGAAGAACTCTTCTGGTTTTCCCAAAACCTACACAAATTTCTCCAACTTTTACATTTTTTTAAAATATTAAATATCTGGACTCATAGATTTAAGTTCTGGAAGGATAATGTTCTCTTAGGGAGGGGAACAGTAAACACTGGGGATCCTATGGAGGGAGTCAGGGGAGCCCTGCCCACAGTGCCTCCAGGGCGGAGATCACTTCACCTGAGCTCACCTGACTCATCTCAGATCTGTGGGGAACTGGACACAGACTAAGGAGGGCTGTATATGATTTGGGGCCAAGGAATCCAGCTACCTGAACCTCTCCCCCATTCCGTCTTCATCCCCCTCTCTCTACATAGAAGTCAAGTGATACAGTTCTGCCAGTGTAAACCATCCAGCCTCCAACCCACTTTCTCCATCAAATCTTCTGTGTTCTGGTTTACACATAGAATGCTTCAGGAGGCTGGAAGTTGACCGAAGTGATACGTGGGTGCACGTAGGGTGCGCATTGTTTGGAAGTTCCCTATGAAAAGCCAAGCTTATAAGATGGTGACTTAGTAGACTAAGGTCTGCCCACATCTCTGAATCTCTATTTCCCTGGCTGAGAATTAGGTCCCATGAAAGCTGAGGAGTGAAAAGAAAGAGTGCATTGAAGTATAATTACTTCTAATGTTTTTGTTATAGTAGTAATAAAATGAAATATTTTCCAGGCATTCCTTAGAAAAATGCCTTCACTAACAAGGCAAGAAACCACAAATGTTGGAGAGGTTGTGGAGAAAGGGGAACTCTCTTACACTGTTGTTGGGAATGCAAGTTGGTACAGCCACTTTGGAAAACAGTGTGGAGGTGCCTCAAAAATCTAAAAATAGAGCTACCCTATGACCCAGGAATTGCACTACTGGGTATTTACCCCAAAGACACAGATGTAGTGAAAAGAAGGGCCACATGCACCCCAATGTTCATAGCAGCAATGTCCGCAATAGCCAAACTGTGGAAAGAGCCGAGATGCCCTTCAACAGATGAATGGATAAAGAAGATGTGGTCTATATACACAATTGAATATTACTCAGCCATCAGAAAGGATGAATACCCAACTTTTACATCAACATGGTTGGGACTGGAGGAGATTACGCTAAGTGAAAAAGTCAAGCAGAGAAAGTTCATTATCATGTGGTTTCACTTATTTGTGGAACATAAGGAATAGCACGGAGGACATTAGGAGAAGGAAGGGAAAAATGAAGGGGGGGGAAATCGGAGGGAGAGACGAACCATGAGAGACTATGGACTCTGAGAAACAAACTGAAGGTTTTAGAGGGGAGGGGAGTGGGGGGATGGGTTAGCCCAGTGATGGTTATTAAGGAGGGCACGTTCTGCATGGAGCACTGGGTGTTATATGAAAACAATGAATCATGGATCACTACATCAAAAACTAATGATGTATTGTGTGGTGACATAACAAAAAATAGAATTTTTAAAAATCATGAGAAAGTAATAAAAAAAGGAAAAAAAGAAAAATGCCTTCACTAAAGAATGAGTCCCCTTTTGAAGAACTGACACAGCCCTACATAATCATAATGACTGGAGGATGGCACTTTGAAGAGGGTCACTCTGATGGCCTGATGAGTAGGTGGAATGCATGTGTGTAAGAGAACCTGTGTTCACATCATTCCTGGGATATGATGTGAGCTGTTTCGCACAGGTGAGTTCGGCATTCACACTCGTCCCACCGAAAAAGAAACACACATTTAACAGATGGAGCTGCAGACGTCCCTGCCCCGCACACCGTCAAGTGCCCTGAATATCCTGACATCTGAGGGAGCCTCCAGCTGAGAGCAGAGTTGTGCTGTGAGTCAAACTAGGGAGCTGTTGTGGAATGAAGCGGTTTCTCTGTTGGGTTTAGGAGGGTGGAATGAAGGAGCTTGAGCTTGGAGATTCTGATTCCCCTACCTGGGGACTTGACCACATGAGAGGGTATAAAGTGTGAAGTTTGTGAATATGGTGTCCCCCGGTGCTGAGACATTTGTTTGCCTTTTGTCCTGAGATTCTGCTGAGATCTTTGGAATGCTCAGACACCATTTGTCTCATTTTTTTTCATGATGAAAATACGTTCACGTGTGGGTGTGTATATTAATACTCTAATCATGCCATGTTGAAAGTGAAGAAAGCACAACAACCCGGAGGTAGAAAAGTGGGAGATGAAGAACACAAACAATGAGTCTGTGATGAAAATCCACTCTCCAGCCATGTTCCAGGCCAGTCCCTCCAAATGGCCTTCCTGAGATCGGACAGTTAACGATGGAGCTCCAGGTTCATGACAGCTCCCTCATTCCAGCCTCCTGAGGAGCCAGCCCCTCCTGGTCAGAGTCCTTATGTCTTACAGTGTTCTGAGGGGTCCTGGGCTCTAAGCTGATGCAGATAATTCTGAGGAAGCTCTTGGCTGCAAGTTCACCCTCTCCAGCCTTTTCAGGAGGACAAGAGCAGTTTCTATGTCCATGAATATAATTGGAAAAGTTTACTGGTCCTGGAGGGCCAACGATGCCCTCCCTGGGTCATCACGGCCAGCACAATGTGTTCCTGGTCCCTTGGGATGCCCCCAACAGCACGAGCGCCGGCAGAGATGGCGGGTGTGTATGTCAGAGGGGAGCCCTCAGTAATCATCTTTGCTATTCATTTAATGGAAAGGTGGCAGGTAACTTTTTTGTTAGTGGCAATTGGGACAACTTTATAAAATAATTAATACTATGTAGCTTAGAACATCAGAAAAAATTATTCCTGACTCATTTACATCTCCCTAAAAACCTCCATTATTAAAGCAGAGGGTCTTTTGCTCCTAATTTTCGAATACACCATTTACCTGCAGTCTTTCTAACCACAAAAGGCTATGAATTCAAATACCGTCTTCATATAGTACACAAATACATACTCCTCTCATTTCTGAATGCATATAAAACAAACTCGTGTCCAAATACAAAATCCCAAATCTGACCAAGGCCAGGCAATATGCACACACACCTGCAGTCCCAGATGCACACACTTATCCCATATAACCCCCAGGTGAACCACAAAATGTATAATAAACATGCCAAAAGCTATGTAGATGGCCCAGCCCCATTGCCCCTTAAGAACACACCATTGAACTTACTTTGACAACCTGCCAAAGATTGAACTTACATTGACAACACTCAATACCAGTAGGAAGCATGAAAACAAAACCCCCTACCCCCCGTATCACACAAACACTTCCACATTCAGTTCTTCTAAGTCACTGAACATGGGTCCCATATTGCAAAAATGGAAACATCCCATGCCCAGCATCAGCTGACTTTCCAAACACCACAACTGGCATGTCCTCAGATCCAGCAATAGACCCAGTCCTCTCCCGAAATCTTGCAGTGGAGACCTACACTCCAAAGCCCAGATACACAAATGCACACTGAGTTTAATGTCCCATGAACACATGCAGAAAGACATAAAGACAGTCCCTCCGCATGCCTAGACTACTCCATGTCAGAAAATACTTCCTACATATGAATTCACCCTGGAACGTTCTCTCCACTACCTACCAGCACCGGTATACACAAAGACAAATCTTCTGCCCTCATTTCTTCATCCACGAGTGACTGTGTGTGTGCATGTGTGCATGCTTGTGTGTCAACATTTGTTGACTGGGCTACATCAAGAGACCTCTTACCCTTCTTGTTATTCCTTTTGTTACCCCTGGCCCTCTCCCACATATGGGACTTTGCCAATGTGCATTGCCACCTGAGCAGGGATGTCCCTGGGCTGAATGGTTGAGCAGGTGGCTTTCCCGTTCTGTATTTTGACTCGTGAATCATGACAGCATTGGAAGGCATAGGGAATTCTGTCTTCCTGAGGTTGGATTCAGGCTTTGGCCAGTATTGTCCTAGAGAAATTTCTACTGGTTTAAGGCATATTCGTTTGGTTTCTGTTTTTTCAATGTTCTCCTCCAACACAAGAACTTTGATGTAGGAGTCTCTTTCAGGCAATGGAACTGCTCCTTTCTCTCTGGACTGGCAGCAGAGTTCTTCACCCTCTTCCAGAGACTCCACAGATTTTTCTAAGTTCACTTTTGAGCTCTAGGAACCAGTAGGACTGCATGAACCTCTGGAAATTTTCTAAGCACCTCAGGTGTGCAAGCCTGGAGCTTGACTACAAGTCCTGTAGAGGGCTATCTGCCAGTCTGAGCAAACTCAGAATCATCTAAGTCCTCTCTGGAAGCTCCAGAACCACAGGTGCCGGCCTGTTTTGCCCCCTGCTAGTGGGGAAGTACCGAGGATGATGCCCTCCAATCATGGTATGGAGATACTTCTAACATAATGGGGCCCTGGGAAAACTAGATGGCAGACGGGGAGACAGGAGGTGAGATCTGATGTAGAGCTGGGGGCTCAATTCCCCATGTAGGCGGGGCTTCTGAAACCTGGAGGGGGCAGTGTGGGTCTGGTCACTCCTTCCTGGTTGGGAACCCTGCCCAGCCATCCATGTGGCAGAACCACAGAAAGCTTCTGAGTGGCCTGTGGTTGGCAGGACCTGGACCAGGGTCCCTGACCGGCGCTCGGTAGTGATGTGTCCCGGTGCTGGTGCAAGGGGCCCCACTTTCACCCATGGCCTCATGTGGCTTGTTTCCTTTTCCCTGTGACCGCCCTTCTTTGCCATCACAGACAGCATTTCATGGTGCAGTCCTAGGACTCTGTCTCCAAACTATACTATGAGGCCCTATATCAGTACATTGTCATTTACTCAAAGAAATCCATTCTCAATCTCCAACTTTTTACTTTAATATTATCTTCTTTAAACTGATTAACATTTGTATCATCATTATCATCATTGTGACTGTTACTGTTGTGATTCACCATTTATTATTACAGTTCTTGTCATGGATCTTTTGTGTGATTGTTGTTATACAATGTGGTATACAATTTCTCAGTTCGTGAAGGTTGTCAGTCTACTGAAGATGATATAAAGGGAATCCGAAGACATACATAAACCAGGACCTCCAGGCTCCCAATGCACTGCCTGATGCTAGTTCGAAGGATGGGCCCCCTGAAATATTCCAGGTTCCCTCTTAATGCAAGGACCTGCTCACACCAGCCAGGGAGACTTGGAAAGGACACTCTGGTCTTGTCTTAGGCTCTGGAAAATATTAGGCACGTCCTCCACATGCCAGCAACTCTATATGCACACCTGCAGCCCCCAGGGAAGGCTTCCTGGCACCAACTGGAACACCTAAAGATTTTTTAAGTACTAACTCAGGTCCACAAACCCCTCCCGCGGGCTGGAAAGGGTCATGAATGGCTTCTGTTACCCAACTGAGTTTTCAGGTTTCTTAATAAGTCAGCTCAGGGCCCAGGAGTCACTGCTTTGTACCCGGAATGGTAGGAAGGGGCCTACCTGCTCACCAGAGCCTCTGCAGAATCTCCTCGGTCTGTTTAGGAACCCACAACAAAAGATGCACACAGAGAGCCTCCCAGAATTCCCAAGCTTTGGGAAATTTTCTAAGTCTCCTCGGGTGTCCAGGAAAGACTGGAGCAATATGCAAAGGCACTGAAAGGGTGACTGGTCCATTGGAGCAAACACAGAAGCTTCTAGAAAACCCGGGGACGCGGGTTTTGGCTGTTTCACTCCCTCAGGTAGGGAAGAGTGAAGGGTGACTCCCTCCAGCAGCCCTTGGAGGAGATGCGAGTACCCAGATGTATCAGTCACAAAGGGCCATGGAAGAGCAGACAGCAGAAGGGTACCAGAAGGTTTGCTATGACAAAATGCTGGGGGCTTACTGTTTGTCTGTGCTTCTGGGCGCCATAAGTGGGTCTGGAGCCCTGCCTTCTCGTGAAGGAGCCCTGCCTCATCAGCCAGCTGTCTCATCTCCTGAAAGCTGCCGGGCACTGGCTGGCATGGAGGCCCAGGACGAGGGGTACATTAGAAGTCCCCCGTAGGCCTAGTAACCCAAGGTTCACCCAGGAGTCTGCGTGTTTGCACATGCCTACCTCCGAGCTGATTTTCTTCTCTTTCTGGCTGTTCGTCTTTGCCTTCTGGGACTCAAAACTACCCCATGAGGCCCAATATCCGTACCTATTATTCACTAAGGGAAATCTGTTCTCTGTGTCCTAAGTCCGTCGGTTGAGTATTATTGTTAATATTGTCAATGGTTATTAGTGTTCGTATCATGACGATGAGCATCATTATTGTTGATCTTCATCGGTTCGAATTACGACCACTGTTATTACCGATTATAACTGTGGTTCTATCCCACAGCAATGAATATAGTTTTTCTACTCATGAAGGGCTTCCAGTTACCAGAGATGACTACGAGGGTCCCCAGCAGACACACAAACGCCCAGCTGCCCCCAGGATCCAGCTGTACCGACTAGTGCCCTTTCACAGGAGGACCTCCTGAAAGACTCCATGTCCGCTGCGGTGGCAGGCCCTGACCTGAGGGAACCAGGGCACCCCTGGAAAGGCACCCTCTGCCCTCCTGAGACGTTGGGCACATTTACAACGAGAACATCTTTGGCCAGTCAGATCCACTAGAAAAATACCTCCATTCAGCCCCAGCATTGCCTCAGGCTTCAGTGCCTCGATGCCCTCCTGCAAGCTTTTCCCCACACAGCCCTGGGGGTCCTGTTTGGGGGCGGCAGCGCGACTCAGCAGAGGGGTTATAGGAAGGTGTTTGCAAGTACTGTGCCTGGACCAGCAGGGGGCGAGAGGCCCACACAAGTGGTTCAAGGACTCCCTGCCCCCTCAACACTGCCCTTGCCCCTGCCGGAGGGTCCCCAGCTCCGTGCCTTCCAGGGCAGTACCAGATTTCCAGGGCACCCGAAGGCATTAGAATGTTTCCAGAGGTTCAGGCAGGCCTAGGACACGCTTGTTCCTTGGCTGGTGGCAATGGCAACTTCCGGGCTCTGAGCCGATACAAAATTCTGAGAGGCGCGTGCTTGTCTGTCCTTTCCAGAACAGTAGGGCAGCGCCCGGGACCTTGAGGAGACTCAGAAGAAAATTTTGTGACCGGTCTTCCTGGGTCATCGATGACAGAACAAGAGGTTGCTGGCACCTTGAGGGGACTTGTACAGTTTTAGGGGCTCAGCCGCTCAAGAGTTGTCCCCCCATACCCTCGCTGCCTACACAAGAGTCTCAGGAATGCCCCGGATGGCATTCCTGACTCGTCCTTGCCTGCAGGAGCAGATCCTGGGCCCCCGAGTTAACTCACAGAATTCTGCGGTGACTCTGATGTGCCAAGAAGACCCTCACCTGGGCTTACAGGCCGGCAAACGTGGCTACTGGGTCCTCGAGGGTTTTGCTACGTTTTTCCATCTTTAGGAAACCAAGCAGCCTTTACAAACAGTGAGCCTCTATTCAGTGTTGCAGAACTACCGCAAACGTGAGCCAATGCTAGGGTGCTAATTACAGAAATTAATGATGAACAACCATCAGAACTATCATGGTAATCAACAAAATAACAGAAATACTAGTGATTTTAGTAATTACAGTATTAAACTAAGGAGATGGAGCTTATAGTACATACTCCTCTGAGGGAAGGACAAGGCTCTGATGTGGGAGCGCTGGATCAGTCCCAGGACTGCACCGTGTCCTGTGTGTCATGATGGCAAACGTGAGCCGCAGGAGGAAAAGGGTGGCTCTCCGGGGGCCACGGGGAGCACAGAGCCTCCTGCATGGACCTCTGAAGGAGAATATTGAGGGGAGGTTGAAGGACTCTGGTCCTGCCTGCCACAGGACACTCCGCAGCTTTCCGTAACTGGGCCAATGGCCGGTTGGGCACGGCTCCCCCCCGGCAGGAAGGCAGGGCTCCCCCCATCCCCCCC
>NW_023270320.1:34244534-34254875 GCF_011800145.1 Mirounga leonina | reverse complement strand
CCCCCCCCACACCCCGCCCGCAGGAAGGCAGGGCTCCGGAGCCACAGCTGTCCCCCACTGCACACAGAAGCACTGTCTTCACGGAACTTTAAGACCCAGCACTACCTCAGCCCTTTCTGCCTGCTTGCCCTCCTGCCGGCCGCTCTTCCCAGGCCCCTCCTGGTCAGGACTTAGAGGTGCCCTCTCTCCGCCTGGGGCTGTCTGTCCGAGGTGCGATCTTCTTGTCCCCTGGCCAGCAGGGGGGGTGACACGGGCTGGCAGCTGTGGTTCCTCCAGGTCCTGGGAAAATTTAGACAATCCTGCAGTTGCTCTGGGGGCCCGTCGCCCTCCCCAGCGCCTTCCAGAACAGCTCCCGCCTTCGCTGTACACTTGGGGAAGCAGCCCATCCGCAGAACCTCCGGCATCCCAGGACACCCTCCCCGCGCTGCCTCTGTCGGCAACGGCCGCTTCCGGAGCGAACACTGACCTAGAACATTTTGAGGAAGCTCTGGTGGGCCTGGGACACCCTCCCCTGCCATTCCAAGTAGGAACCAGTGGTCCTGGCGTCCCTGAGGTGATTTAGAAAAGTCCCCCCAAGTCTCGGGAGGGTCCCAGATGCTGTTTACACCGTCCATGCAATCAGGAGTGGCTCCTCGGCCCCAGAGGTCACTTAGAAAGCTTTGTACTGGTTCTGACAGGGTGGAGATGCCCTGCTTTCACCTGTAGACCAAACACGTGGTTGCTGGGCCTTCGAGGGTGCTTACAAATGTTCACCGAGGCGGAGGCTGGACAGGGATGCTTTCTTTGGGTCTCCCTGCCAGCAGAAGCTAGCCCCTATCTCCAGAGGGACTTAAACCTTTCAGGAAGCTTATCAGTTTCAGTTTTGTTAGAGGAAATACGTTCCAGGTCAACTTGGGGGCCCAGGAAGTGCTCTTGGCCAGAATGCTGGAGAGAGTTTCCCACCCACGTGAGCCCTCACAGAATTTTCTACCCTCAGGACCCCAGGACCCGTATTTCTGAAATAGATGCACAAGGATGGCTTTATAAAGCCTGCCCAAGCCTCTGGAAATGTTCTGTGCTTCCCTGGGTGTCACAGAAATGCTGGTGCTGGGCTGGAAAGCAAGGAGATTGGGATCTGCCAACCCTGGCTTACTGGGTCTGCAGGACAAGCTTTCCAGATGGCTCACTCACAAAAGGCCTTAGTTCTTCACCATGCAGACATCTCTATAGTCTTGTTTGAGTGTCTTTGTCAAATGTAAGCTGGTTTTACCCAGAGTGAGGGTTCCAGTAACTCAGGCCTGAAGCTATAACCTCTCTTACGACCTGTCAGAACTTACACTCGTCGTCCCTGCAGTATCTTACCGTTTACACACGCCGCTCCCTCAGTGTGGAAGGAAACTGGACAAGGGTACGAATACTAGGCAGGGAGTTCAGGAAGAGCCATTTTGGAGGCTGGCTTCCAGTTAAACTTCAGTGACTATTTCAGATCTTAGCAAATGTTGTTGCCATTTACTTAGGCACTCCAATGAAAACACTAGATAACTCATATATGCCCACTTTCTCCACATACGTCACTATGGGGTTAGAATTTCTTGACTGTTTTCCCTCCCCTCTATACACTCACACTGTTTTAGTTTGGAGTCTCATCTAGCCTCTATCACTGCAACAGCCTTCTTCCAAATAGACTGCCCTGGCAATTTAGTAAATCCCCCAGGCCAATTCCCGAGTTCTGTTATAAAACTGGCATTTCGTTTTGCACAGATTAAGATGGTGCTTTATCCTTCCATGCTCCACACACACGTGCACACACATGAGGCTGTCAGTCACAAAAGCCAAACCTGAGACTTCTACTAAGACAAAAGAACATAGGATTCTCCAGTATTCGAACTAGAAAGAATCTGAGAGATGATTTAAGTTGGTATCTTCCAGTGAGTATTCCAGAATAAGTTTCAGAATAATTACTGGGGCAACTGGTTAAAGCAGACTTGTAGCCTTCACTCCACCTGACCAAACTGAAAATGTTGGGAGTGGGTCTAAGTGTCCGCATGAGAAAGCCATTCTCCCTGTTAGTTTCATGCACAATAGTGATTAAGAGCCCCCTGGTCTGGCTTCGACAGACCTACATCTCTGTAGGTGCTGTTGACATCCAAGGAAGACAGTCTTCCTCCCAAGGTCCATACCTCTAGTCAATGGCAGGTCTGGAGATTCAGCACCTAAATCCAGACCTTGTGCCTCCACGTTCAGTGACATTTCACTGCCCTGCCTTGTTCCACCCAAGGAGGAGGGTTTGAAAGTAAAGGACCACGTGATTCCTGCTTCGAGGACCAAAGCATGGTCCCAGCAAGGAAGAAGCCCACACCTTCGTGGGGGAGGTAAGGGTGTGTTGGGCAAACGACACACGGTGTGCCGGGAGCGGAGCCCTGAGGGCATTCAGACTAGGAGTGAACATGGGGATTCCTCATTAGCAAAGCCTGGGAAGTATTCACTAACAAAACGTCTGGTCACTAACTAACCGGACTGGTTTCTCATTGTAACTGAGGACAGACAGCGCTGTTTGTGCCCTTTGATGTGCTGCCCAAGGGTTCGTAGCGTTCGTTCCCATTTGGCAAGCTTTTCTAGTCAACACTGGGCACCCACCTCCTCCTCATGAACTGAGGGTCAGACAGAACAAGGATTCTCAGTTTTCTCACGAAGGCCACTGTGTGCACAGCACCCCGCTGTCCACGAGTGTCGCTCATGAGGTGTGGAAGGGCGCCTGTCACCCAGACAGACGTTCTGCCGCAGCCCCGGACAGCCACAGACGGAAGTGTCCTCTGCCTGTTGGAAATGAAGCCAGGCTTTCTCCTCTCAGCAGCCAGGAGGCCTGTGGCCCTCCTCTTTACCATTCTCTTCTTTATGAGCCAAGCTCTACCAGGTAACAAAAGACACTTTGCTGAAGCCTTGCTAAGAGTCCAGTGCCTGAGGCCATACAGGCCGCCAGTATTAGGAGCAAAGTCGCCGCTACCTGCGCCCGGAGCAGGGGGCTCCGAGGAAATCTGGAGGCGCTGGGGGCTGCCACCCGCAGCTAGCTGGCTCATGGTTCCCCCCAGCAACTCTCAGTTAGATGAGGCGAAGCCAGGGCTGTTTGCTCCATCCCTGAGGGTGGATTTAATTAGGCAAGTTTCCCTGTGGTTTCTAGATCTAGATAACCAAAAAAAAAAAAAAAAAAAAGGAGGGGGGCATTCTTCTAGTAAATCTTAGTTTCCAAGTCCTCCACTTACTTGCAGCAAAAATTAGTAACCCTAAGAGCCACGCCAAAGCTGTGGGGGCCCCGGCAGAGGGACGGGCAAAGGCATCTCCTTGAAAGGCTTTCTCCAGTCTAAGACATAACCAACCCTTTACTCCTTCGTACTGTTGGTCTCCTGCACTTGACTCTGTCTCTTGAGGCTCCATCCCAACGCCTGGTTTTTCTTCCTCCTTTTCAACATCTAGTCTTCTACAGTAGAACTTAAACACGGGCATTAGAAATAACATGGCAGTGGATGTGTCCTTCATTCAGCCTGCAAACATGGGTCAGACCGGTATCAGGTGGCTGGCACAGATGTGTAACTGAGTGGCGCACTCCTCACTTTCACCTAAGGAAGGGACAAGACACCCAGGATCATTCAGTTTCCTAGAACTCGAGACATGTAGATCCAAGGAGGAAGAAGCAACCTCCTGCTCTACATCAAGTGGAATGTCTTCTTCTCTCTGTTCCTGAGAATTCAGGACCTCATGGATGAGGAAGGGACAGGAAAACAGGCATAGATGTATGGAGGTGGGACCGTCCTCCTATAGTTGAAGGAACTGTTGATGGCTGTGCTTTATGTTGTTTGCAAAAGGATGCTCCCCACAATTTCCACCAGAAAATATAATGGGAGGCATGCCTATTCTTGGTGAATCCCAACTTTTCTAGCTGGGTCTTAAAGGATTGCTTACTGCTAATCGGGTAGGTCGTCCATCAGGTTTGTGCGGAGGGTGCAGCTTATAAGGTGGTTGCAACTTGGTTTCAGGGGAGCTAATCTGGAGGAAGTGGGGTGGGGGGAGAGTTTCTGGTGTGGAGAGTCTGGGGGTGAGAAACCAGTTTGGGCGATCAGATATTTGTTAGGCACCCACAGTAGGGGATGCCCCTTCTAGGAAGCAGGCATACAAAGGAAGCTATGATGGTCCCGGACTCCCAAGAAGTTTGGTTGCTGTATTGCCCAGGGGAGAGTCACCAAGTCCCAAAAGACAGCCCTGGCACAGATGGAGAGATTTCCTAAATGAGGAATAGACATCACCAAAAGAAAGACTAAAGCCCAAAGCAACACAAGGTTTGAAGCTTCAGGCCCTAAGCCTTGGAAAGTCTGACCGGAGGAGCTTTGCAGGGAAAATCATGGAAGCAGTTCAGTACTGAGAGTGTTTGAGGCTGTCTGTCCAAGGCTTTCATCTGAATCTTTCCTTTAGGAATATTGTGCGTGTGTGTATGTGTGGGAAGCATACCCACGAACCCACACTCACAAGAGTTTTGGGCTGAACAACAGTCTGGAACTATGCCCCTGGGGCTGGGACTAAGCTACCCCATCCCTCTGTGAAGAGTTAATATGTAAGAGCCTCACGGAATGCATTAGGAATTAACTTGAAAATGCTTTCTCTTGTTTAAAGGGAAGCATAAATATATTTTTAAAAGATTTTATTTATTTATTTATTTATTTGACAGAGAGAGTCACAGCGAGAGCAGGAACACAAGCAGGGGGAGTGGGAGAGGGAGAAGCAGGCTTCCCGCCGAGCAGGGAGCCCGATGTGGGGCTCGATCCCAGGACCCTGGGACCATGACCTGAGCCGAAGGCAGACGCTTAACGACTGAGCCACCCAGGCGCCCGGGAAGCATAAATATTTTTTTAAACAAACACGAAAGTATTTTTTTTAAGCAAAACAAAAGAACAGTTATCCTTGTTACAATGAGCACCGAAGCTGTGATAGGTACAGATACTATAAAATCATTCACTGTCGTTGATAAGATTCAAAAAGGTCTTGATGATCTAGTCTATTTCTCATGTTTTAGAGAGGAAAAATCAAGGCCCTGAAAAGCGAGTCCTTCCCCCCACACTGAAGGAATGAGCTCCCTGTCCCTCAGGGCGTGGTCCTCACCTCCCCAGCTAGGGGTCCATTGTGCTGCTTCCTTTCTCTGACTCTAGAGAGGGTGAAAGGTGATGCCGTATCCAATGACATTAACTCAGGAGCACACAAAGCTGGTGACTTCAGCTTAAAAGGTAAGTGTCCACGTGGCTTTGCTAAAGACCGTCTGATAAGTACATACTAAGCGGTCAGCCTCACTAACCGTATGGGGTGGATGGAAGAAAGTCCCTATCTCTAGGAAATGAATGCTTTTCACCAAGTCTTAAAACTTTGAAACATTTCCACTGTCACTGAACCCAAATAAGGGAAAGTAGTATGATGGTTAGAAAAGCAGAGGCAAAAACATTTCTGATACCTGTGCCGGGATGAGGAACTTCAGGACACATCTGCGTAGGGAGTGGGTTCCAGGATGGGCAGTAGCTCTGATTAATGACTTCTCAGTCACTGACTGAATACCTGTTATATGCCAAGCCTTCAGCCAGGTTCTGGTATGGATGGCGGGGGTGGGGGGGAATAGGCTGTGATTCCTGTGCCCAAAGAACGCCTCCTCAAAAAGTGAGGTCGAACAGGAAACCACACCAACAGAGAATGGAAGAAGTCCAGGAATAACGGGGTGTTCCAGACTGATTAGTCAGATTGCAGCTCGTTTCTACATAATGCTCAGCCTTAGTATGATCATCGATTTAAAACAGAAAACTAGGGGCGCCTGGGTGGCTCAGTCGTTAAGCGTCTGCCTTCGGCTCAGGTCGTGATCCCAGGGTGCTGGGATGGAGCCCTGCATCGGGCTCCCTGCTCAGCGGGAAGCCTGCTTCTCCCTCTCCCACTCCCCCTGCTTGTGTTCCCTCTCTAGCTGTCTCTCGCTCTGTCAAATAAATAAATAAAATCTTTAAAAAAATAAAATAAAATAAAACAGAAAACTAGGTACCTGGGTGGCTGAGTCGGTTAAGCGTCTGACTCTTGATTTCAGTTCGTGTCATGATCCCAGGATCATGGGATCGAGCCCCATGTTGGGGCTCAGCACAGAGTCTACTAGAGATTTTCTCTCTCCCTCTAGCCCTGCCCCTCCCGCCACTCACGTGCACACTCACACATGATCTCTAAATAAATAAATAAATAAAATCTTTAAAAACCCCCAGGGAAAAAAAAAATTCCCTTAAAATTACTTCTCAGTTCACATTTTCAGTAAAAATCTGAGGTTGATCTTCACATCCATTAACTAACTGCCTTGTGAATACTGAAGAGTTAAATTCAACTGAATGCATTTGAACTTCAGTTCGATTCATTTGATAGGCATTTACTGAATGTATATAAAGGCCCTTTACCGATCTGAAGCTCTCCAAGGATTGGCCTTTGTGTTTCAGAAGACAAACGCCTAGAAGGGCCCGTGTGGGTACCTCTCTTAATATCAGCAAAGAGCTTAAGAAGTTGTCACGGGAAAGGTGCACTTTGTTACATATGGAGATGACTCAAAAGTGCCCCCCTTTTGAACCTGAGCACCTCACCGTGTGTGGCTCACCCCACAACAGTAAGAGAACACAGGTCAAACACTTACCCAATGTTTGTAACAACTGTATTTGTTCAGCCCTTGCGAAGAAGCATTAATGCAGCGCTTTCCAGAGCAGGCTTGCAAACTCCGAGGCCAGTTTCAGAGAGACAAGGGCTGACAGGACAGGGACTCTATCTACGTACGAGATATGTGGGGATGTTGTTCCCTTCCCCAGGGAAAACAGCCTCACTAACAATCTCCCTGAAGTGTCTTCTCTTTTTAGATCTCTCTTTTAGTTGCACTTTTGAAAGATACACACCAACACAGAGATTTCTCTAACAAGTTTCTTCTGCTTTAGGAAAATCAGCAGCACAAGATACTACATAAGCTGATCCCTGCCATCAGCGAGATAGGAGATAAGGAGGAGGAAAACTGGCCTCAGCAGACGCCCCATAGACCTTCCGCAGAGGCAGGGTCATCCAGGTCTAGGCTTTCGGTGCTCAGATGCACCCGATATTGCCTGATTTCCAAGAATGCCCAAGATCCAAACTTTGAGTGAAAGCAGATTTTTTAAGCACTGGTTTAAGAAATTAAATAGCAACAACAACAACAACAACAATTCGCCCAAAATTGTTTCCAAACGCTCCTCGTACCGAGTAATCCAATAAAAATCCAGGGAGACATAAATAGTTATAATAACCCTCTTTTCTATGCAGCCAGGGGCAGATTCAAGGAGGTCTGTGAGCGTCCAAATGGCGACTGCCAGGAATTTTGCCTTGAATCAGAACGCCAGGCTGGGATATGTTTAAATGGTCAATCCTGCTGCCTGCCCATGGGGAATGAGCCCATCATCGAGCCTACTACACCCAAGGAATGATGAAGTCTTTTTGAAGCTTTGTGTTTCTGTGGATGTTTTATCCTCTATTTTGTGCGCTCTCGCTCGGCCTCTTTTTCTGTCTTCTCACAGGGATTCTTATTGGGTCCTGAATAAATAATAAAGCAAAACTAGCAAACACAAGACCTGTTTGGTTCCCATCTTTCTATCGGGTCTGGATGAGCTTCCCCAACCCTTCATCTGAGGATGCTGCTCCCCTTTCCTCTGGGAAAATGTGCTACCTCATACCATGCAGACTTGTGGGGTCTCCCTCCCTGACAAAGGGGCAACATACAGGAAACTTGCACAATCAGATTTACCCACATCAGTCAGACTTCACCAGAAATCCGAATCATGGACAGAGCAAGACCCACCCAGATACAAGACAATCCTTCTACATTCTTTTTTTTTTTTAATATTTTATTTATTTATTTGACAGAGAAAGACACAGCGAGAGAGGGAACACAAACGGGGAGTGGGAGAGGGAGAAGCAGACTCCCTGCCGAGCAGGGAGCCCGATGCGGGACTCGATCCCGGGACTCCAGGATCATGACCTGAGCCGAAGGCAGTCGCTTAACCAACTGAGCCACCCAGGCGCCCAATCCTTCTACATTCTTTCCCAAGGTAGCACTCCAGCCTGTCCTTGTATTCCTGGCTGAGATCCATGGAATTTCTCAAATTCCCACCTTTCACTGGGCGCGGTCATTCGGCTTCTCTTTCCATCCTGTAAAGAACTGCATTGCTTCCTAGGCCTGCCCTACCAAATTACCACAGATTTAGTGGCCTACAATTCATTATCTGACAATTCTGTAGGTCAGAATTTAGCCAAAGAGCCAATGACATGGATCTCAATGGGTTAAAATCAAGGTGTCCGCAGGGCTGAATTCCCTTCTGGAAGCTCTATGGTTCCCTCTCCCCATGGATAGGACGGCAGTGTGGGCAGCGCCTGGGCAGCTTGGGTAACCGTGCTTCGCCCATCTGTCAAGCCAGCAACAGGCTTGGTCCTTCTCACATCCTAACACTCAAAAGCTACCTTCTGCCTCCCTTTTCCTTTTTTTTTTTTTAGGAGCCTTGTCATTACATTGGGCCCAGCTGGATAATTCAAGGTAGTGTCCCTATTTTAAGATCAGCTGATTAGCATCCTCAACCTCACCTTCCACCTCAATCTCCTTTGCCATGTGAGGTGACATATTCACAGGTTCCAGGGATGGATGGATGAAGAAAATGGGATATATGTATACACACACAGACGAATATCACTCAGTCACAAAAGTAAGGGAATTCTGCCATTTATGACAATATGGATGGATCTTGATGGCATTACACTAAATGAAGTAAGTCAGAAAGAACAAGACAAATACCGTCTGATTTCACTGATATATGGAACCCAAAGAAAAAAAGAAAAAAAAAAACAAAAAACACCTGAACTCATTGATATAGAGAAAGATTGGCAGTTGCCAGAGGCAAGGGTGGGGGATGCATGGTGAAACGGGTGAAGGGGGTCAAAAGGTACAAACTTCCAGTTATGAAATAAATAAGCCCTTAGGATGTAATGTACGGCACCATGACTCTAGTTAATAATACTGTATATTTGAGTAAATCTTAAAAGTTCTCATCACAAAGAAACAAAATTTGTAACTGTGTGTGGTAATGGATGTTACTGAGACTTACGGAGGCTATCACTTCACAATATATACATATATTGAATCATTATGTTGTACACCTGAAACGAATATAATGTTATGTGTCAATTACATCTCAATAAAAAAAATTTTTTTCAGTTTTCAGTAACACTAGAGGACACTCAACATATAAAAGATCCGAATAATACTACAACTAACTTAATCTAATTAATATTATTTAAAAACTTCACACAACCACAGCAGAAAAAAACATTCTTTTTAAGTGTGTACTTACCAATGTAACCCACAAAACAAGGCTTGATAAACAAAATAATCCAAATCATACAGTGTATGTCCTTTGACCCTAATAGAAGTAAAGTAGAAACTAATATTCAGTATTTGGAAAATTCTCATATATTTGGAAATTAAACAATACACTCTGAATAAAAGTGAGTAAGCATTTTGAATCGAATAAAAAAGAGAGGGACGCCTGGGTGGCTCAGTCATTAAGCGTCTGCCCTTGGCTTAGGTCATGGTCCCAGGGTCCTGGGATCGAGTCCCGCATCGGGCTCCCTGCTCCGCGGGAAGCCTGCTTCTCCCTCTCCCCCTCCCCCTGCTTGTGTTCCCTCTCTCGTTGTGTCTCTCTCTGTCAAATAAATAAATAAAATCTTTAAAAAAAAAAAAGACAACACATCATATCAGAATGTGTGGAATAAAGCCAAATTAGCATTCTGTAATAAATTTATAGTATCTATATGCTAATATTGTCAAAGAAGAGCAAATTAAATCTAAAACAAGAGAGGCAGGAGATTGGGGCGCCTGGGGCTCAGTTGCTTAAGCATCTGCCTTCAGCTCAGGTCATGATCTCAGGGTCCTGGGATTGAGCCCCACATCAGGCTCCCTGCTCAGTGGGGAGCCTGCTTCTTTCTCTCTCTCTAACCCCTACTTGTGTTCTCTCATGCTCTCTCTCTCATGCTCTATCTCAAATAAATAAAATCTTTAAAAAAAGAAAGGCAGGAGATTAATAAAGATAATAAGAGACATTAATTAATCAGAAAATCAATAGGGGGGAAAGATGAAATCAAAAGTTGGTTCTTAGGGAAAATGAATAAAATGCACAAACCCCTTACAGGTTGATTTGAGAGGGAGAGAGAGAGGAAGGAAGGAAGGAGGGAAGGAAGGAAGGAGGGAAGGAAAGAAGGAAGGAAGGAAGGAAGGAAGGAAGGAAGGAAGGAAGGAAGGAA
>NW_023270320.1:34165917-34244524 GCF_011800145.1 Mirounga leonina | reverse complement strand
GAAGGAAGGAAGGAAGGAAGGAAGGAAGGAAGGAAGGAAGGAAGGAAGGAAGGAAGGAAGGAAGAATTGTACACTAAATTTTAACGAATAAAATTTCACTATAAGGTATATCTCAATAATTCTGACTTGAAACAAATGTTATCTCTGTTCCTGTCTTAGGGTTTTGCCGCTTCCTTTATCTAACTTCTAATAACTGTGTCTCCTTTTTATTAAGCAGGAGTGACATTTATAAGAATCTGCTGTATTTCTCCACCAGAACATGGCCTTCCTGAGTAACCATAGCTTCCGCCCCCATAACTTCCCTGTACCTTTGAGGCCTGGCACAATGACAGGGGCAGATAAAAACCTGGAGGAGGTCCGGTCATGCAGAAAACCTACCTCATCCTCTCTCACAGTCACTGTGAGAAAGCACTGTGTACTGATCCTGGGCAGCAGAAACAGAATCCTGTCTGACCCTGCTCCAGATACATTCATAGAACTTTAATTTCTTCCTGGGTTCATTCAAAGTCAGCAACAACCTCATAATCCTAGAGTCAAACCTAAGCCCTAAGAATTGGTCCAAATAGCCAGAGAAAAAACAAACCTTGCGTGAGCATTTAGATGCCATAAACCAGAGTTCTCTATTTTTTTTTAAGATTTTATTTATTTATTTGAGTGAGAGAGAGCAGGAGAGCAGGGTGAGGGGCAGAGGAAGAAGCAGGCTCCCCGCTGAGCAGGGAGCCTGATGCGAGGCTCCTTCTCAGGACCCCCGGATCATGACCTGAGAGGAAGGCAGACGCTTAACCGACTGAGCCACCCAGGCGCCCCATAAACCAGAGTTCTTAGCAGGAGAAGGTTTTGCCTCTGGCACATACCTGGCAATGTCTTTAGTTCTGACCACTCGAAAGGTGCTACTCCCATCTAAAGGCTAGGGCCAGGGATGATACCAAACACCCTACAGTGGACAGGAATGACCTTGAAGACAGAGAATTATCTGTCGCCAAATGTCCACAGTGCTGTGGTTAAAAAACTGCTCTAGGCTTTGACACAGTAAGAACCAGAAGTGGGTAAATATCTTTCCTCAAGAGCAAGTTGCGGCCTCCCTAGGAGAGCCCAGATCACCTGTGAATAGGTATGAGGCATTCCCCCACTCCCACACCTATTCTCCTCAATGCTGTGTCTTTAATTCATGGACATGCAACGCATGAAAGTAAGTTTTGGACACTCGGAATAATTATTAACATTTTTTATTCTTACATACTGTTTCTCTCTTGTTTTTGCTTCTCTGTCTTTTCCTATGCCTGACAAATTCCTGGCCCAATTAAAATCAGGTCTGATTCTCCAAACGAATCTGACGAATTCATTCCCAGTTCCATACTTAGTCTTTGTATATTGCCATGGAACTTTGTTTCCCTAAAAGTCTTAAAATCCGTCAAAGAAATTATAAACGGATTTACAACAATCGCATAAAGCATCTGCAAGTCACGGATAATTATGACTATTCACGATGTAGACCGTTGTGGCCACGGTGGCATCCCTGTTCCCCATGCCACTCTGTTCCTGTGTCTCTCTTCTGCGGGTGACGCTGGGTGGGACGGGGACTGGGCAAACCACACTTCCCAGACTCCTTCGCTGACCTGCTTCCAGTTAGGTCACAACAAACCTTAGGCGCTGGAATTTGGAGTTTGGAGAAGAGGGGAAGGGGCTTCCTTCCTCACTTTTGCTCCTGTCACCACTGCCACAGCGAGCCGTGGCATCCCCCTTCCTAGGGCACTGCTAGAACCAATGTCCTCATGCCCTCATAGAGACACCGGCGACTAGGTCCTGCCCCTCTTGCTTAGGTCTGAGGATTGACACTGGAAAAAAAAAAAATCTCTCCTCAGAGCTGCAGGGGTACCAACACCAGCTGGGCAGCATGCCCCTCCTCAGAGGCTGAGAACCAGGGGACACCCTCTGTAGGCTCCTGGTCTCTTCCATTTCAATGTCCCCCTGCGGGTTGGCACCTGCTGCCTGCAATTATCTCTGGGTAATCTCAGCACTCCCTTGAGCCCTTCATTACCTGTGTAACAAAACGGGTTTTAAATTTGTCCAAACTACTAGTACATCCTGGTCAACTGAGTCCTGGCTGATTTAACCCCTACCGTCATGGCTACTACTCTATCATCCTATAAATCTGGAAGCCAGACAGGTCTAGTTACCTAACGGATAAAGCAACAAAGCCTAATGAAGACTATACTTCATCCCTCACAACTGATAGATCAAGTAGGTGAAAGATACATTAAGACTATAGAGGATCTAAAACAACAATTTGTAAAGTAAAATCTAGAAGACTTATGTTCAACTCGAAGCATTATAAATGGGAGATATAATTCAATTTCTCTTTTCTACAGAACATAAAGAAGAACAGACTCAAGGTCCTCAATCATCTACACCGACGGGTAAATTTGCTGATCACGCAATGTAACTGGAATGTAATAGCAAAATGAAAACTAAGGTAAGAAAGCATAAAATAATTCAAAAATGTTCTTAATAACCAGAAAGGAAATGATAATGAAGATCCTCCTTATACTGGTTTACCTAGCAGATAAGCTAACATTCCTACATAGTATATAGGATTATTATGAGAAATAATGTAAAATACAAAATTTTATTCAACTAAATGGAATGATAATTCTGACAATGACTGTGTTCCCTAGTGTATCACCAGAAACATAATTTTCATGTTTCCCACTCCTCCACTAACAAAAGATCATCACTAAAATCCACTTAGGTATCTATTTAAATACCCACCAAGGATTTTAGTATAATATCAATCAGTTAAAATGTCAATTTCCTCATTATTTAACATATAACACATTGGTAAGTCCATATATATATAACAGTACACAACAAAATCTTACAGGAATTATGTTTCCTTCTACACTGAAATCCGTATGTGTTGGGGTATAAATAAAGAATAAAATAGTAAAGTAAAGGTACAGAATGAATGAAAATAACATTTAGCAAAATAAAAAAAAAGCAAGACAATATTTTTAAATAGGCAGTGGTATGGTTGATTGAGTGAGGTTTGGTGGCGGGAGGAGGGGATGAGACAGTGATCACTGTTGGGTTGGGGCAGTGGGAGTTGAGCGAAAGTGAAATGGCCACATTGGGAGTGAATCAGAAAATGCATGAGATTCACCTAGGCTCAAATGCAAAGATGTGGTGGACAGCCTTTTCTTTCTGGCACTCATAGCTCAGAATCAGATGGCCGTAAACTCTGATCTGTCTAAAGTTCTGGTTGAAGCAAAGAGAGAAAACAAAGCAAAAGCTCTAGGTGGATATTTGTTTGCTTTCTTTCACTATGATTCTATAGCTCCTGATGATGTAGGATGGAATTTGGAACTGAACATTGTAATTGTTTGTGCTCATTTCCTCATTATGGTTTTTACCAATAGCAATGATTTTTTTTTTTTCCAACAGGATCTACAATGTATCTTACAGCTTTATCAGGGAGTATTCACTGTTCTTCCTTCTTTCAACAATGAACATAAAGTTGAAAAAGAAATATCAAGTATTTGTTTGTCACAGGGAATACTCTTGAACCAATGATTTTTTCATGATATTTCTTTATTCTTTCTCTCTCTCTCTCCCATTTGTCTCTCTTTCTCACACACACATACAAACTTAGATGCATAATTGTATGCAAGGGATATAGGGTCATTTGTATGGTGATTTTACATATTTGTATACATTCACCTCTTTAACACATGGCTGGAAAAGAACTGAAACACAACTGTGACACCTTTGGCATCCTCACATCTGAACTCATGTCCTAGGGAAACAGTTTAGCTAGAGGACAGATGTGTCCTTTTATTATTAGTTATCTATTGTTGCATTACATATTACCCCAAACTTAGCAACCTAAAATAATAAGCATTTACTATCTGGGGCACCTGGGTGGCTCAGTTGGTTAAGCATCTGCCTTCAGCTCAGGTCATGATCCCAGGGTCCTAGGATCGAGCCCCACATCAGGCTCCCTGCTCAGTGGGGAGCCTGCTTCTCCCTCTCCCTCTGCTTCTCCCCCTGCTTGTGACCTCTCTCTCTTTTTCTCTCTCACTCAAACAAATAAATAATCTTAAAAAAAATAAGCATTTACTACCTAAACAATGTGTGTGGTGAAGCTCAGGTGAGTGCCTCTGGCTTGAGGGCTCTGATGAGGTTGCTGTCCAGCTTTTGGCCTGGATTAGAGGTTCATCTGAAGGCTGGACCATGGGTGGAGGGGAGGAATCTGCATCCAAGCTCACCCATGTCATTGTTGACAGGCCTCAGGTCTTCATTACCTAATTGCTAGTCATCATTCCCTTTCCATAAGGCAGCTCAGAACATGGCAGCTGGCTTTACTCAGAGTAACTGAATAAGCCAGTGAAAGGGTTAGAGAGAGTGCCCAAGATGGAAAAAAAATGGTCTTTTTATAACCCAATCTAGGAATTAATATCCCACCCACCTGCTGTAGCCTATTCACAAGTCCAGCCTCCTCTAAGGAAAAGAGTTGCATGCAGGCATGAACACAAGGAATCAGGGATCACTGGGGACCATCACAGAAGCTGATAATCATCTGGGGACCATCACAGAAGCTGATATCATATCCAACAGAGGAGATTTTCATCCAGAGAGTGCAATTTAGGTTAAAACAAATCATAATGATTATTCTGCCAAGATAGCAAAGGACATCTATACTGGGGAAAATTATGCAAAGTCTTTAGCTATGATTGAATTTCAGTAGTGGGATTCCAAGCAATTTAATTTTTTCATACTTTTCGGTGTTTTCTAGAATTTCTATAATGCCAGGTTTTAATTATAAACCTTTAAAGAAATAATAAAAATCTATTAAAAAGGCCACAAAATCTAAAAAAAGGTTGAAATATACTTTCAACCTAACAATGTTGCAATAAAGATAAAATACCAAACTCTTCTGAAGCATGCTCTATATCATCTTTGTTATGAAGTCTTTCCTGACATTCTCATTATTCCTCCCCACTCCTACCCTTTGGTAGAAATAACCAGGAAAGTAACCACTATCTCTTCTGGGTTGTGTCCTTTTCATAGCCTATTGCCTGCACCCACTTAACTTTCTATCTCCCATTATCTGATTGCAATCGATCTGGTGTAGCCCTGGTTTTTACTGCGCTGCCTGATGCACAATAGATACATAACTTATGAGCAATGATTGTACACGTATGTGCACATGGAAAATAGTAGAGAACACAGCTGACAGCAAGGATGTCTTGAGTCTGTGGGAAATGGACAGCATTACCATCCATGCTTTCTCATCCATGAGTTACCACCACCTTTGTGTACTTTGGCCCTGGAGATTTCCTGTGGGAGACTGAGTTATTCCCCTTTTGTTAGGCTCTATTAACCAAGAACAAGCCACAGGCTCAGGGAGCATTATAAATAGCCATGGACCTGCCATGCTCAGAAACCCCAGGCTCCAAACATGTTGATGCCTCTTTTCTTCAATGGCCGTTCAGCCATGAGACTCCATGTACTTCTCTTCATGCTCCTCTTTTTGACCCTCTTATCTCCAGGTAAGGTGGTGGCTGGTTGCCAGGGTCTGCCATCTGGAAGTCTATCTGGCAGGTCAGACAAGACCCTGGATTTATAAACCTGGTATCAACAGCTTCACTAGGATTATAATGGGGTAAAATAGGAAACAGGCCATTCCTTTGCCATTATACCCACTGCTTGATGTGGTCTCATTCTGCTTTATCCTTACTTTGTGCTTTGGGATGCCCTGGCAAGGCATGACAATTGGCTTGTAGACAGGAAGATCTGAAAGGATTGGATTGAAGTGGCATCTACAATTTTATCTACTCACCAGGTCAGAGGAAGAGATGGATGGAATCCGATCAACAGTAGCTAATGCTAAAGGCATGTCTTGGGGAAACTGTCATAGAAATAGTTGGCTCCTGAAGGAATTTAGAGATCAGTATTGAGTAATGATACACAGCTCTCATTATGGGAGAGACATGTCCACAGTTGTAAAAGTAGGATGATCATATGCCTTTTTTTTTTTATCCCAAATAGACACTTTGGGAAAGTAAGTAAATGGAGCACTATTATAACTGTATCATGACAGCAGATATAAGTTAGAACTGTCCCAGCCAAACTGGCCACAGGGTCACTCTGTGTAAATGGCATAGACACGGAATAGAGTTTCAGAACGAGGGTTACAGTCCCCAGGGAAAGGTTACTGAGAAGACCAAGTACTGCTCTGTATTCTAGGAAGAGATTTTTTTTTTTTTTAAGATTTTATTTATTTGCGAGGCAGAGAATGAGAGACAGAGAGCATGAGAGGGAGGAGGGTCAGAGGGAGAAGCAGACTCCCTGCTGAGCAGGGAGCCCGATGCGGGACTCGATCCCGGGACTCCAGGATCATGACCTGAGCCGAAGGCAGTTGCTTAACCAACTGAGCCACCCAGGTGCCCTCTAGGAAGAGATTCTTATGACAAATAACAATCACACAGAATAGGTACCAAAGCATAAATATAGTCTTGAATAATGAAGCAAGTAGGAGGAACTCACGCTTTGGAATACTCATGTGTGTGCTATGTAGTAAGAAAATGCTGAGCCGGGAAATGGAGACAATAACACAAAAGGTGATGCTCTTCGATCATAAATCCTTAGTGCTAAAATGGTCATTAAAATTTATCAGGTTCGGGGTGCCTTGGTGGCTCAGTCAGTTAAGCGTCTCTCAATTTTGGCCCAGGCCATGATCTTGGGGTTATGAGATCAAACCCCGTGACAGGCTTTGCCGTGGACATGGAGGCTGCTTGAGATTTTCTCTCTCTCTCTCCCTCTGTCCCTCCCTCCCTCCCGCTCTCTCTCTCTTAAAAAAAAAAAGTTATCAGGTTCAGGGGCACCTGGGTGGCTCAGTTGGTTAAGCATCTGACTCTTGATCTCAGCTCAGGTCTTGATCTCAGAGTTGTGAGTTCAAGCCCCGCATTGGGCTGCATGTGGGCATGGAGCCTACTTAAAAAATACATAAATAAAAAGATAAAAGTTATCAGGTTCAAACTTATTATTTTCAGATGAGATGACTGAGGTCCATAAATGTACTTCACAATTCAACTTAAGTATTGATACATGCACCTGAAAACAATATGTCAGGGTTGCAGGGTTTAATAATCAACTATGCAGAAAGGGTTTAAATAGTTTGTAGGTCACACAAGATGAAATGGTGTCATTTGGATCAAGTATGTTATGGAAACACTTACTAGGTGAAATAATCTTTATGTTTGCACCTGGAAATATTTTCTTTTGGCATTAAAAGAGGATTTTTTCAGAACATACTAACTGCCAGGCACTAAATTTCATATTGGGTATTAAGGTATCAACTAAGAATATCTTACGCACTAACTATCCACTATGACTAAAATAGAGAAGTATTTCCTGCCTTAATGGAGCTTCCAATGTTAACTTCCCATGTTGTTCACATGCTGCTATTCTTATCCTCTGACAAATTTTGGAGAACTTTAAGGATAGGCTGAATCAAGAAGAGTGCATTCATTTCCTCATGCTGAGAACAGTCCATCAGTCAGACAAGCACAGGGTTCTTCAGTCTATAAGCCCCTAACCAGGGAGGAGCTCTGAGACTTGAGTAGTCCAGATGCTGCCTTCTTGCTCTTTTTCCTCTAGTGGTCTCAGTTCTCCCACCTATTCCTTTTGCTTCCATATCCTCTTCTTTCACTTTTATCCCTCCTTTGAGGGCCTCTGTGGAAAAGACTGCCATCTTGTAGTTTTGCCCCTAACTTCTCAACCCCAAAATATCTTTTTATTGAGTTTCAATAAAGTTACTAGTCTGTCAGCTTATATCCAACATATACTATCATCCAGGCACTTTTCTGAGCTTTAGGCCTAGAAAATGAGTAAGTCATATTACTACACATAAGGATCTGAAAGTTTTATGGGAGGACACAGAGAGAGAACTGAATGATTATATCAAAATAAGTGAAGAGTTAAAGCATGGATGTTTGGGAAAATGGGGTTAGAGAGGAAGAGAGCAAATTCTTTCTGTGAGATTAGTCAAAGTACAAAAAAGCCCACATAACACTGATTTTATAAAAGAAATCATGATTTTATCTGCTTGTAAATGAAAGATGATTTGCTAAGTGAATCTGAGGAATCTGAGGACTGGAGGGGGCTTCAGACACATGAATGGACATGAGTAAAGAAACCAAGATGTGACAGTCATGGCGCATTACAGGTTCAGCATGCAGCATGTTGAGGTGAGGTGATCGTGCCTGAGGGCTGGCAAAGAGAATCAGAAGCAGCCCACAGAGGGTCCGAAGGGCACATGCTGAGGGAGGAGGAGCTCACCATGTACTGACTGGCTCTGAAAATGGAATGGACAAACTCATTTGCATTTAGAAATATCTCCTTAAGCAATGAAGAAGATGGGGCAGCCTGAAAGGGAATGATCATGGGACTTTAGCTATAAGAGAGTACGACTAAGCAATAACTCAGTGAATAGAGGGACATGTGAAGGGAATATGTAAGAGCTATAACTGATTATAGTTAATGAACAAATGAATGCACTGGAATGATAATTCTTGGGTTCCTGAATAAAGTCAAAGGGCATTAACCTAGAAAGAAAATACAGTAAGGAGAATGTTTGTTTTTATGTTTGTTTCTGAGATTTCAGACAAGGACAAAATCAGGGCCAGTTTCAACATCTTGAGTTTTAGGAACCTATGCATCTTTCAGGTGGAAGTGTGTAACATTGAAAATATAGGACTGGTATTCAGATGAGAAATCACTGCAGGAGTCATATCATTGTTCAGTAATTAGTGTCTAAAACTTCAGGAGTACCTGGGAATGCTTAGGGGAAGCTAGTAGCATGAAAAGAGAAGACAAAATAGAGAAGATGAGAAAATGGAAGTAAGGAGGTGAGAGGATAAAAGAAAGGAAGAGAATACCATTGATAGAACCAGGACAAAATGCCACACATACTGAGCAAATGCAGAAAAGTTGCTAGGAGTCTGTCAGTGAATTAAGAAAAACATTGAGCTGATGAGCATCAAACCAAGTCAACTAATAGTAGCAAGACTTTCAAGAAATCACATGCCACCCAAAGATTCAGTAAAGTTGAAACTAAAATAAGGTCATAGGTTATTTTCACAAGTTTTCCCTAGCTTTATTTATATATGATTGACAAATCAAAATTGTGTATAGGTAAGGTATAAACATGAAGATTTGATTTCCGTACATATTTGCAACGACATGGAGGAACCTGAGGACGTGATGCCAAATGACATAAGTCATACACAGAAAGAGAAATGCTGCATGAGCTCAGTTATATGTGGAATCTAAAAAGTTAAACTCACAGAAACATTGAGTCAAACTGTGGTCACCAAGAACTGGGGATGAAGGAAATGGGGAGGTTGTAAGTTTTCATGGAAATATACATATGTGGAAGCTGGACTGCACAGCCATCAGGCCCCTACCTGTGATGGTGTACCAGTCTCCTTCCTTCCCTTTGCCAACAGTTCTAGAGTCCTTATGGGTAACCCAAAGACCATTATTTTGAATGCCAGGTTTATCAGTGAGAAAATGAAATCTTATTTAGACAAAAATGTGGTTCATGCTAGCAGTTCAATCAGGAATGAACTATGTAGTGTCTGGTCAAACATACAAGCTCAATAAATAATGTTTAGCAAGAAAGACAGTGTGGATAATTTTGTTTTGTTTTGTTTTAATTTGCGTTATTCCACGTGAGGCTAACAAGAGTTGTGACCCATATTGTCATTTCCCAGTCTTTTAAAGAGAGTATCTATAAAGCTAAAGAAGAAATTGAAGATAGCCTGGAAACTGAGCATAGTATATTGTTCTAAGAATAAATATCTGACCTTTTGGTGGTGCCTAAGAGACTATAAGACAAATATTCTACTGAAAGAAGCCTATAAAAGGACTTTCAGCATTTCCACCATTTTTGTTCAGAAATAATCCAAAAGCAACATGAGTGAGAAAAAGAATTGAAAACAGCATCTTCAAATAAACTAAGATATAGATGGAATGTGAAAAACAGAGGCACATGACACCACACTCCGGAGGTTCCATCAGAGAACACTTCTAGAAGGTAAGGGGCACACCCTAAGAACAAACTCGAAACATTCTTTTGCAAAACAAGAACAGAATTCATGGGCAATTCATGAGAGCATCCCAGGGGTCAGTAGTGGACTTGACAAACAGATAATTCAGACTAAACCAAGAATGGTGTTAACAACTTATATATGCAACTTATATATGCAACAACTTATATATGCAACAACTTATATATAATCTATAGGTGAATCTGGAAGGGGAAGAGAGACATTATATTGTGAATAGCCATGTATCTGCTTATCTCCATTGGTCTGAATAAAAGTAAGAGTTAACATAATTAATACAAGATATTGGTTATTAAAAGTAACTCCTGGCACACACCCTACACAGAGCTTTTGGTCCAGGAAAAACTCATTTAATTCAAAAGCAGGAGTAATGAAAAGTTAACAGCACTGGAATCTAAACAAATTTTTTTATATGTCATGAAAGATGAACAAGCAACAAAAAATTTTAAATTCCTAGACCCAGCAATCCATTCCCATGGGAATATATCCTATAGACATATTTCATCTATATGCTAAGTAGCATGTGTATAATATTAATCATCACAATATTATCTGTAAAAACAAAAGACTGGAGATTACCTGACTGATTTCCATCAATCAAAGCATAGTTAAATAAATAATGGTCTGTCTATATATAAAGATGTTCTGAATTATTTAAAGTAGAATGACAAATCAATAAGACAAGAAAATGAATGATGTAGAAGAACTAGAAATGAAAAGCATTTGATTTTTCTTATTTGCAGTTGATACAACAGTAATGACACATTTAACTATTGTAATGCTGATGGAAATTTCATGTTTTTCTGGTTGCTGGCTATTATAAATAATCTTACTATGAAACTTCTCTCACATATGTCTGGGTTTCCCTGGAGTGCCATCTTAGGGATAGAATGGAGTCTTTTCAGCTTTACAAGGTAAAAATACTCTTCTCAAACTTGGATAAACCAATTTAGAAACCCATCAAGTGTTTGAAAGTGGTAGGGATTAAAAATAGATGTAGAATTAAAATACTTGACAAAAAAAAGTAAATAATTGGGAGGAGTTAAATGAGGATGACAAAGATGTAAAGTCATTGTATTATATAAGGATAAATATTTTGATTAATTTTAGACTTTGCTATATTAAGAACATATGTTTTAATTCTATGAGAACTACTATAAGAATGGAAACAAAGGTTTAATTTCCCAACTAATAGAAAAAAATGAGATAATTAAAATAATCCAGTAGAAAAGAGAAATTGAGAGAAAGAAAATGAGTAGAGATTAGGCAAACAGAAAGCAAAGTAAGATGGTAGAATTAAACTCCAATATGTTAGTGACCACATTAAAATGCAAATAGGTTAATTTTCTACTTCAAATCAAGGATAATTAGTGCTTATTTTAAAAATCAACTAAACTCAACTGTATGGTACTAAAAAGCAAACAAACAAAAAAACCCAAAATCAAAACCAAACCAGAACAACAACAACAACAATAAAACCAAAAATCCACCTAAAATGAAAGCATCCAGGAGGTTAGAAGGAAAAGGAGGGTGCTATGGGCTAAATTGTGTCTTTCCAAAAATGCATATGTTAAATCCCAAGACTCAGTACCTCAGAAGTGACCATATTTGGAGACTGGGGTTTTACAGTGGTGATTAAGGGAAAATGAAGTCATTAGGGTAGGACCTAACCCAGTATGACGGGTGTCTTTATAAGAGGAGGAAATTTGGACACAGACACATACAGAGGGAACACAGTGTGGAGATGCAACGAGAAAATGGCCATCTACAAACCAAGGAGATGAAAGGGATTCTTCCCTCAGGTCTTTCATAAAGAATCTTAATGCACTACATCCAACTACAGAATGCAAATTTTTAAGTACAGCCAAAGCATTTATAAAAATGGCCATACATTTAAGCAAAGCTGGCGGCATCACAATTCCGGACTTCCAGCTCTATTACAAAGCTGTCATCATCAAGACAGTATGGTACTGGCACAAAAACAGGCACATAGATCAATGGAACAGAATAGAGAGCCCAGAAATGGACCCTCAGCTCTATGGTCAACTAATCTTTGAAAAAGCAGGAAAGAATGTCCAACGGAAAAAAGACAGTCTCTTCAACAAATGGTGTTGGGAAAATTGGATAGCCACATGCAGAAGAATGAAACTGGACCATTTCCTTACACCACACACAAAAATAGACTCCAAATGGTTGAAAGACCTCAATGTGAGACAGGAGTCCATCAAAATCCTAAAGGAGAACACAGGCAGCAACCTCTTCGACCTCAGCCGAAGCAACTTCTTCCTACAAACATCACCAAAGACAAGGGAAGCAAGGGCAAAAACGAACTATTGGGACTTCATCAAGATAAAAAGCTTTTGTAAAGCAAAGGAAACAGTCATCAAAACCAAAAGACAACCGACAGAATGGGAGAAGATATTTGCAAATGACATATCAGATAAAGGACTGGTATCCAAAATCTATAAAGAACTCATCAAACTCAACACCCAAAGAACAAAGAATCCAATCAAGAAATGGGCAGAAGACATGAACAGACATTTTTCCAAAGAAGACATCCAAATGGCCAACAGACACATGAAAAAGTGCTCAATATTGCTCAGCATCAGGGAAATCCAAATCAAAACCTCAATGAGATACCACCTCACACCAGTCAGAATGGCTAAAATTAACAAGTCAGGAAACGACAGATGTTGGTGGGGATGTGGAGAAAGGGGAACCCTCCTACACTGTTGGTGGGAATGCAAGTTGGTGCAGCCACTCTGGAAAACAGTATGGAGGTTCCTCAAAAAGTTGAAAATAGAGCTACCATATGATCCAGCAATTGCACTACTGCAATTTACCCCAAAGATACAAATGTAGGGATCCGAAGGGGTACGTGCACCCTGATGTTTATAGCAGCAATGTCCACAATAGCCAAACTGTGGAAAGAGCCAAGATGTCCATCGACAGATGAATGGATAAAGAAGAGGTGATATATATATACAATGGAATATTATGCAGCCATCAAAAGGAATGAGATTTTGCCATTTGCAACGACGTGGATGGAACTGGAGGGTATTATGTTGAGCGAAATAAGTCAAACAGAGAAAGACATGTATCATATGACCTCACTGATATGAGGAATTCTTAATTGCAGGAAACAAACTGAGGGTTGCTGGAGTGGGGGGTGGGGTGGGAGGGAGGGGGTGACTGGGTAATAGACACTGGGGAGGGTATGTGCTCTGGTAAGCACTGTGAATTGTGCAATACTGTTGAATCACAGATCTGTACCTCTGAAGCAAATAATGCAATATATGTTAAGAAAAAAAAAAAGAAGAAGAAGGTAGCAGGAGGGGAAGAATGAAGGGGGGGAAATCGGAGGGGTAGACGAACCATGAGAGACGATGGACTCTGAAAAACAAACTGAGGGTTCTAGAGGGGAGGGGCGTGGGAGGATGGGTTAGCCTGGTGATGGGTATTGAGGAGGGCACATTCTGCATGGAGCACTGGGTGTTATGCACAAACAATGAATCATGGAACACTACATCTATGTATGGGGATTAACATAAGAATAAAAAAATTTAAAAAAAATGGCCATACATTCAATCATAGCTATCAAAATTTCAGAAGATCAAAATTATTAGTGTATTAAATCAACATGTTGCACGCTTCAGACTTACACAATGTTTTATGACAATTCTATCTCAATAAAGCTGGAAAAAATAATAAAATTTTGCAAAATTGGAAAAAAATATCCTTGAACCTAATTTGTTTAAGCCAGAAATCATTAACAAAATTATAAGTATTTGGAAATGCAGAAATATTCTTCTGCAATAGGCATGCATCAAAGGAAACATCAAAATGAAAATTAACAAATGAATCATACTAAAATAAGCTACAAGTCAAAATGGAGGGATGAAGTTAAGTTAGAATTTAGAGAAACAAAAGAGAGAGACACAAATATGTAAAAAAATCAGCAAGACAAAAAGTTGGTATTTTAAAGAGTAATACATTTTATAATATTCTGGGGACACTGATCAAGAAAAAATGAGACATATTTAAAATAACCATCTCAGGAAAGAATCGGTTTGAAATCACACCAGATGCTGCAGAGATTCAGAGAAAATGAAAGGGTATTATAAATTTTCACACTGCTTCACAACCCCTCTTGTGCATTTAGGAACTTATTAGCAACAATCCTTCCCTTTTCATCTTATCATCAATTTTCTTTCTACTGAATTATTATCATTAGCATACAAATATGCTGTTGTTTCTGTGATTTTAAGGAAAAACTTTTTTTTCTTTTGCTCTTCTTCCAATGCTACACCCTTTTTTTTTTGCCTCATTTGACAGTGAAACACCTCAAAATAATCATCCATATTTTTCACCTCTGGTTCTTCTCCTTGAATCCTTGATTTATGCTATAAAACCCCACACTCAGACCTTAAAAATTTGTCTGAAGTTCAGGTGTTTCCCTCTTGGCTCCAGCAGTAGCTGATTCCTGCTGCTATTCATCCACACATACAAGTACCTGTGGGTCCCCTGCCTTTTATTTTTTTCCACATTTATTGAGATGTCACTGACATATAACATTGCATAATTTTAAGACGAACAATGTGATGATTTGATATATTATGAAACATTTGCCACACACCTCAGAAAATTTAACACGTCCTTTACCTCACATAATTACCATTTTGTTGTTGTTATGGTGAGAACTTTGCATCTCTACTCTCCTAACAACTTTCAAGGACACAATACAGAATTGTTAACTAGAGTCACCATGTTGTACATTACCTCCGCAGAACTTATTCATCTTGTAATTTAAAGTTTGTACACTTTGACCAACATTTCCCCACCTCTCAGCCCCTGGCAGCCACCATTCCATTTTCTGTTTTTATGAGTTTGATATTAGTAGACTCTACAGATAAGTGAGATCATACAATGTTTGTCCTTCTCTAATTTCACACAGCATAATGCCATCAAAGTCCATCCATGTGGTCACGAATGGCAGGATTTCTTCTTCGTATGGCTGAATTCTATCCCATTGTTATATACATCACAGTTTCCTGATCCATTATCTGTTGATGGACTCAGATTGTTTCATGTCTTGGCTATTGTAACTAATGCTGCAATGCACATGAGAATGCAGATATCTCTTCGAGATAGTGATTTCACCTCCTTCAGATATATACTCAAAAGTGGGATTGCTGGATCAGATGGTAGTTCTATTTTTAATTATTTGAGATATCTCCATATTGTTTTCCACAGTGGCTGCACCAATTTACATTCCCACCAACAGTGCACCAGAGTTCCCCTTTCTCCACATCCTTGCAGGACTTATTATCTCTTGTCTTTGTGATGATAGCCATTCTAACAGGTGTGAGGTGCTGTCTCACTGTGGTTTTCATTTGCATGTCTCTGATGATGAGTGATGCTGAGCACATTTTCATGTACTTGCTGGCTATTTGGTAGTCTACTCTGGGAAGATGTCTAGTCAAGTCCTCTGTCCGTATTTTAATTGGATTGTTTGAGGGTTTTTTTTTTTTTTTTTTTGCTTTTGAGTTGTATGGCTTCCTTATATATTTTGGAAATTAACCCCTTATCAAATATATTTTCTCACATTCTGTAGGCTGCCTTTGCATCTTGTTGATTATTTCTTTAGCTATGCAGGAGCTTTTCAGTTTGTTAAAGTCCCACTCATTTTTGCTTTTGTGGCTTGTGCTTTTGGTGTCATCTAAATAATCATTGCCAAGACCAATGTCAAGGCAATTTTTTCTTATTCTAGGACTTTTGTAGCTTTAGGTCTTACACTGAGGTCTTTAATCCACTTTGAGTTAATTATATATCATATATATGTATCATGTCATCTGCAAACATAGACATTTTACTTCTTCATTTCCAATTTGGACACCTTTCTTTTTTTTTTTTTTTCTTGCCTGATTGCTCTAGCTAGGACTTCCAGTACTATGTTGAATAGGAGTAGTGACAGTGGAAACACTTGCTTTTTTTCTGATCTAGAGGTAAAGCCTTCAAACTCCTCCACTGAGAATGATGTTAGCTGTGGGTTTGTCATATTTGGCCTTTATTATGTTCAGGTGTGTTTCTTTTACACCCACTTTATTGAGTGTTTTACATGAAAGGATAGTGAATTTTGTCAGATGTTTTTTCTTCACTTATTGAGATAATCAGATGACTTTTATCTTTCATTCTATTAATGAGGTGTATCACATTTATTGATTTGCATATGTTGAACCATCCTTGCATCCCAGGGAAAAGCCATTCTTTATCATGGTATATGATCCTATTAACATACTGTTAAATTCAGTTTGCAAGTATTTGGTTAAGAATTTTTGTATCTGGGGGCTCTTGGGTGGCTCAGTCGTTTAAGCCTCTGCCTTCGGCTCAGGTCATGATCCCAGGGTCCTGGGATCGAGCCCTGCATCAGGCTCCCTACACAGTGGGGAGCCTGCTCCTCCCTCTCCCTCTCCTGCTCCCCCTACTTGTTCTCTCTCTCTGTCAAATAAAGAAATGAATTTTTTTAAAAAAAAGAATTTTTGTATCTGTCTTCATCCAGAATATCAGCCTGTAGTTTTATTTTTCTGGTATTGTCCTTACCTGGCTTTGTTATCAGGATAATGCTGGCCTTGTCAAATGAGTTTGGGAGTGGTCCCTCTTCTTCGAGAGTTCAAATGCAGGTCCATAAGCAGCTGTGGGGGTCTTGGCTGTTGGTGTGCACTTCCACAGCTGCAGGATTTCGCCATCAGCAATGGAAGCCAAACACAGGCATCAGACCAGAGGTGTGCAAGTACATAGCCCCAGAGTGCATGCATGGCATCGGAGTCAGTTGTGGGGGTCTCCACTGATGTCTTGCAATCAAGAAGCTGCAGAGGCCTAGGCTGGATGCTGGTGTAGGTCCCCAGCTCTGGCAGGGGGCAGGGCAGGGGAAGGAGTAGGAAGGGACTCAGGTGGCTGGCATCAGTGAAGGAGAACCCCTGTGGGGTGAAAACTGGGGGAAATCTGCAGGGTTGATTGGTGGCTGGGCTGCCCATGGGTTTCTTCTACAGCAAAAGTTGCTGGGGTCCTGGCAGAGCAGGTCATTGGGGACAGCAGTCACCAGCTGCTTGTGGCTGTTACAGTGGCCCCTGCTTTTCTCCTCCATCCTTAGCCACCTCCACACATTGCTGCTTTGCCGGTCTGGAGAGGGGTGGGCATGAAATTGAAATGGGTCCTTCAGGTGGTGCCCCAAAGGCTGGGGAAGCTGATTGCCCACCCTCCTCCTCCTCCCTGGTAGGGGTCTCTTTCTAGATGGAGGCTTCCCTGTTGGTGCTGAGCAGTGCTGACCTGGAGGATGGGGTGGCACAGGCAAGCTGAAGCTGTTCTATCCCTTTCTGTGCAGTTATTCTCAGGCTTTTTGTCTCACTGTGTTGCTCTGATGTTTCTGAAGAGGACAGCAGAGCTCTTCCAGGGTGGTGTTTGCTCATGGATAGCTGTCTAATTGCTGATCTTCGTGGGGGGAAGGAGGCTGAGGTCTCCCACACCACCATCCCGGTGATGTCACCCCCTCCCTTTCAGTAGGGCCCTGTCACTTTGGATTTTAGTTAATTCAATTTCTTTGGGAAAGCGGCTCTGTGCTGGGCTATTAAGTGAATTATCCAGCTTACTCTCTTTGTCAGAAAAAGAACAATTTCTTTTGTAACTTTTACATCCTAAATAGAAGTTCACTTCTATTCTTTTTCAAACCTCATCTGTTGGAGAGCATTATTATTACTATCATCAATTTACTGGTATTTACTAAAATTCCACTTTCACTCTGAGGCCACCTTCTTTCTGTGCTAAATTCTTTCTTCATGGTGTATGTCCTCTAGGATTTCCTTGGCTATAGAATTCTTGGTGGTGGGGCGCCTGGGTGGCTCAGATGGTTAAGCGTCTGCCTTTGGCTCAGGTCATGATCCCAGGGTCCTGGGATCGAGTCCCACATCGGGCTCTCTGCTCCTTAGGAGCCTGCTTCTCCCTCTGCCTCTCTCTCTCTCTGTCTCTCATGAATAAATCAAAATAAAAATCTTTAAAAAAAAAAAAAAAGACTCCTCTCCCATTTCCATGAAGGGTAGAGCCAAGTCTCCTACAGAGGAGTGGTGAGAATGGAGTTTAAAAAAAAAAAAAAAAGAATTCTTCGTGGTAAATCATTTCAGTCTTTATCTGTCAATTTGTAACTGTTATCCTTATTCTGGAAAGAAAGCATTACTGAGTATCCAATTCTACACCAGCGGTAATTTTCTCTCTCAGGCCATTCTTTTTTTGGCTTTCACTTTGCTGCCATAGCTTTTTTTTTTTTTTAATTTATTATTTTTAAATTAGTATTTCAAGTTTTTGTCCTTTTTTTTCAATGTTTTTATGATCTAGCATTTGTTTTGTTCTATAACTTAATGTAAGTTTCTTTTATATTATCTGTTAGGAATGCTTTTTTATCTTGATTCTGTGGATTTGTATTTTTCCATCTTTTCAGGAGAATCTCTTTAAGCACTGCCTCCTCTTGTTCCTCTCTTGTCCCAGAATAAATGTGAGACCTTGTGTCTTAGTGCTAAGTTCTGGGTAAATAATTTAGATGTATCGCTTCATTCACTAATTTTGTCTAATGATTGGTCATTAATATCTTAGTTATTTTTTTCAAAAAAATTTTTTATGTCTTGAAGGCTCTATTTTTCAAACCTGCCCACTTATTCTATCATCTGTATTCTTTCCTTCTTGTTTGTACAGCTTTGTGATAATAGGTTTAATTTCTTTAAATAATTTGATACATAGATGTTTAATTATTTGTCACATTGGCAATGCCAATACCTTTAGTCCTTGAGGGTCCAAACATGTTGTTTATTTCATTAACTTTTGCTCATGGTGTCTTATCTTCCTGATGATTTGTCACAGTGAAGTCATGGCTTATCCTTAGTCCACCAGAATCTTATGGGTCTAAACTGGGAATGTGTCTCTGTGACCATCCAAAGCTGCCACTGTGAAACTTCCTCCATGTTTATTTCAGTACCCTACTCCAGCCAGCCAACCAATCCAGAGGGCCCGCTGCTTAATCTTCAGTTCACAGACTTGTCCTTGAAGAGTGAGTGTTCTAGAAAACTGCCCTACTACCTTCAAGAACAGCACTATTTCAGAGATATTCTCTATGATCCATTTATTCTATAAAGGCAGTCACTTGAGAGTATCTAACTTGCAATTGTGGCCAAAAGCCTAAACCTTTCTTTCAATCTGTTATTTGTTTTGTATCTTCCAGGAATTTCTGTTTCTCATGTACTGATGGTACCCTGTGGTTTGGGGCACTCCTAGAGACTCTTTCAAAATGCTACCTACATAATTCAAATGGCATTTGAGCAGGAATAGAAGAGGAAAAGCAGTAGGCTCAAGTCATCACTGCCTTTTCCTCTTATGGCTTGTAGCATTGTCCAAAAATTTCAGGACTCTATTAATGCAGTGTCAACAGTGAACATTCTTCTTTCCCTTCTCATTTTCATGGGATTAAGGCTAGTATTTCTCTATGAAATGCTATATGGATTTTTGTGTTCAGATGAGTTTTAATTTGGTTAAGGTGATATTCTTCTCTTCCTATTTTTAAAATAACATTTATCAGAAATCATTGATCAATCAAATTGATTTTCTTTTCAATTCTCTCCTTCTGAATACATATTTAAGTTACTTGATCAACTGGATATATTGCATATGTCATTCTGCTAACAGCAAAGGGAACATTATCACCAAATTTTAATCTAAAAATATTGTCTTACCATTCTTAGCTAGGAATGGCTTCATAGGCAAGTATAAACAAAAGTAATGTGATGACTGAAAAACTCTTATTTGGTAAGATCTGTCCATTACTGAGTGGACCATCAGTTACCTCATGGGTGGGAAATCCTTCACACTACGCAAACTCTCAATACAGAGGTGAGACCGTCCTCCTTCTACCTCTTTCTTAGGTGGCTTATCTCCTGGGCAGTCATTTTATTTTGAGGATTGCAGTGCCAGGTCATCAGCTCTGCCATTAGTTTTCTATTAAACTAACTTGGCTATAGTGTAAGTCACCTATAGGAAATAATGGTCTGGATATGATAACAAATTTTCAGTTTTTTAGATACAATTGAAAGGATTGTTCAGAACATCCACAAATTTAGTTTTTTCTTCTGATACACCCAGTGACTAAGGTACATTGAGTTAGGTAAATCATACCTAGATTCAGAGAGAAAAAAATAACTTCTGCTTGTTTCTGAGCTGACTGAAACATGACGAAATGGATTTCTGCGTCTGTAGAATAGACTAGTACCACAACCAGTATCCACACGATCTGTTTTCCTGAAACTTCACCCAACCCCTCAGCTACACAGATAGGAGGACAAAAGGAGGTGGGAAAGGTAAAAAACTGAACATTTTATTTTATTTATCTGAGGGAGAGAGTGAGCAAGAACGAGTGGGGAGAATAGCAGAGGAAGAGGGAGAAGCGGACTCACTGCTGAGCAATGAGCCCGATGTGGGGCTCGATCCCTGGACTCCAGGATCATGACCTGTGCTGAAAGCAGATGCTTAACTGACTGAGTCACCACCCAGGTGCCACAAAACTGAACATTGTAAAAGAAGAATGAGCATGTCGATTGTTAAGGGAGCTGAAGTAAGAGGACTGCAGCAACAGGTACAGAAACCTGCAAGCTCACTATAGCCTGCGAGTAACACGGGATCTTTATTCTGTCTTACCTCATCTCATGTCTTATCAAACACTTTTTTCCGTAATGCTCAACCTACACAGGGCTTTCTGTTCTTCCAATAAACTAAGCAAGGGACCTTGTTCTTGCTATTCCTTATGCCTATAATACCCTCACAGGAATATTTGCTTGTCTTTTTCATGCCCATCATTCAGACCTCAGTTCAAACGCTACCTCCTCAGAAGGCCTCTCTCTGTCCCTTCTATTAACTGCATCCTCCAGACTATATCTGGTCGATTACTGTATTATTTTGTTCTAAACACCACTTTCTGAAATTATCTTAGCCACCTATTTTTGTATGATTGGATTTTATTCCCTGAAGATAAGTCCTGTGAGAATAAAAATCATTTCTTCCATTTGCACTGTTCTATTGTTAGTGCAAAGAAAAATGTCTGCTGAATAGAAGATACTCTGCAAATATTTATTGAAGATCCACATAAAGGAGTAAAACAATGAAGAAAATGGCATATTTAGAACATAGATGTGAAAGGAAAATGAAATGGGGTCAATTATGAGGTTTTAAAATGGAGCTGGGGGGTGCCTGGGTGGCTCAGTTGGTTAAGCGACTGCCTTCGGCTCAGGTCATGATCCTGGAGTCTCGGGATCGAGTCCCGCATCGGGCTCCTTGCTCAGCGAGGAGTCTGCTTCTCCCTCTGACCCTCCCCACCTCATGCTTTCTCTCTCTCTCAAATAAATAAATAAAATCTTAAATAAAATAAAATAATAAAATAAAATAAAATAAAATGGAGCTGGGAGGCCATTTAGGAGGTGGGCCTTATGCATGTCCTCACTCGTGGAACCATGAACTTTTGAACTGGGCCAAACTGCAAATATTCCAAGGACTCAGCCAAAACACCTGCAACTTGCTACAGTAAGAGATTTTGCTTAGTGAGATCCTAGCAACCAACTAGATTCAGCCAAAATTAGCTTCCTGCCGCCAACACCAATCAAAAATTCTTTGTGAACAATGTATACAATGCATTCCCTTTTTGCTTTAAAAACCTCTGACTTTTGCTCCCTAGTAGGACACTATCTGGGCTGTTACCCGAATCTCTATACCCCAGATTGTGATTCTTTGATCCCACATAAGCACTCTTGCTTAATGATGGCCTCCTCACAATTTTATGTGGACATGTATATTGTTCATCCCCTTGTTGTACCATTGTGACATTTACCAAAGTTCTTTTTTTTTTCTAAAGATTTATTTATTTATTTGAGAGAGCGAGAATGAGAGAGAGAGAGCGAGAGTACATGAGAGGGGGGAGGGTTAGAGGGAGAAGCAGGCTCCTCGCTGAGCAGGGAGCCCAATGCGGGATTCGACCCCGGGACTCCAGGATCATGACCTGAGCCAAAGGCAGTTGCTTAACCAACTGAGCCACCCAGGCACCCACCAAAGTTCTTTTTGAAGCATAAATTAGTAATGTCAGGAACTTACAAGAAAAGGAGGGAGGGGCTTGTTAACACTTGGGCTGTTGGGTAAAAAAGGACAGTGAACATGATGGAACAATTGAATAGATCTTTTGTCCAGCTTCTTCTCTCCACATAGAAATGCTCATACCAGAACCCTTCTATTCTCACACTTAACAGTGTTTCAGGTCTTACATTCCACTCATGAACTAATTATTTCACTGTCGCTCTTCTTCTGCAGTAAGAAGTGGTTTGGCTTCTGGTGAAAACCATTGTTTAGGTCTGTCTGGCATTTGCAGAAGAGACATCTGTAAATTAACAGAGGATCAGATTGGTGCCTGCAAAAGAAGATGGAGATGCTGTAGATCGTGGTGGATTCTTATACCAATTCCAACACCACTTGTCTATTCAGATTATCAAGAACCCCTTAAGCATAAATTAAAATGAAACTAGGAAAAGCATCAAAAGGAAAGTTCTTTGCATCTAAAATCATTGGAATATAGATACTAAACACTTCCAGCTTTATTACCAATTCCTATTACCCCTTGTCAATAAAAATAAATAAATATGGATTTCAAATCTCCAGATACTACTTCTTTGTGACTCATCTTTAGATTCAATCAATCTCTTTAAAAGTGAAAAAGCCCATTTATGTAACAAAAATATTTTCTGAATTTGTCAGAAAAGGACCAAAAGAATAACAAAAAATTTGCAAATGAAGATACAGTTATACAAAACATAGTTAAATAGACACATGGTACAAAGGAAATGCAAAATAGAGGGAAAATACAGAAAACCTCAGGGGTGGGAAGAGCTGTAGGTTGGGAAAAGGGAGAAAATTGGAATAGGGCAGGAGGAAATCATTTGGGATCGTACATAATGATTTTTACTGTATGGCAGATAACTGGAAGGAGATGAAAACAAGAAAGGACAGAGAACGAGAGCTTGCAGATCAACAGAAATGTATATTACATAATCTAAAAGGTAAAACCTCAACCAACAGAGAGATTTTTACATTTCCATCCTACAAAGAAACACTGTGATCATTTAGAGAGTCTCAATCTTTTATTCTGCGAGACAAATAACTCCCCTTCATAGGACCTAAACATTTTACTGTAAAAATACAGTGGTGTCTTTCAAGAGCAAGCCGTCAATATCCCTCTCTAAATAGACGTTCTGCTGCTATGTAACTCCTGACTGTAAGTCCATCTTCTCTCCAGTGTCATGAGGTCTCATTTTCTGTCCCGAGTGTGAGAACACATCAACTCAACAACATACCTCAAAGCAGACTCTCAGAAAGAGTCTTAGTTTTCACTCATGTAGAGAATTCTGATGATGAAAGAGATGTGGTTTGGTAGTGAGGACTTCTTTCTTCTATAATGCAGTATTTATGAAGTCTTTTTGGCTTTGTTTTTAATTCTCAGAGTATGGACATTGTCCACAATAATTTGGTAGAGTGTTAACTCACTTTAGGGCAAAATTGAGCTTAAAACATTGGAGATGTACTGCAGGTCATGAACTGAGTGCACTAACAGTGAAAGATCGTGATGGTTTGCTTGCCATTTCTTCCTCCTTTCCTCCTCTCTCCACTATCCGGGGATAAACTGGATAAGCACCACACCTGAGTTGCATTTGTTTTACAAAGACTGTGCCTTTTTTGGGTTGATATGATAAACTGAGCCTTTCAGCCAATCAGTGTAACCCTGTATTACTTATCCATACCCTGACTTCACAAAATTGGGTGCCCAATATTGGTTCCTCAATTAGACTAACTTCCTGTGAGTGTTCCTGAGCCTAAGAGTTCAGTAGAGACCTTTAATCTGGCTTAGTTCATTTAAAACAGCATGGCATCCATTATCTATAACTTGGAATTGGGGTGCCAGAGATGACCCAAAGAGCTTGCTTTCCTGACTTACCCTAGAACCATTATGTCTCATATAACTCAGGAAAAAACCTGAGACACTATATCCTAATGAGATGGGATCATAGTTCTGGGGGGAGGAGGATTACAAGAGAAAGACAGAATCTTTACAGATATGCGGGGAAGATTTCACAACCTTGAAAGAACAAAAGGCTTTGGCTGCATCACAACTGCCATCAGAGAGAGATGAGCAGACTCTCTGTGGTCCCCGAGGGAAAGGAATTGGTGGCAGTTTCCAGAAAGCTGCTCTGCCCACTTTTTTATCTTGTTCTCTGACTACAGAATAATCTCCTTACTCATGAGTATCTCCGTTCAAATATCTTTTCATTAGTCGTGTACAGTAATAACATCTTCTGTCTCTTGACATGTTTTAAGCCATTTTAATCAAAGCATTCTTCGAATATTTAATTGACACTGGACCTTAACATCCTGTCTAAATCTTTCTGATTGTTGGACATGCCACACTTCATTTAGTAAGCCAATATGTTGACTAAGTTCCATGAGACAGTGTGTGTGTGTGTTGCATGTTTCCACTGATGTTCAGGCTCAAAATACTGGACTAGGGATATCTAAACTATAGGGGATCATTGTAAATGACAGCAGAATAGGAGGTCCCAGATCTTGTCTTTCCACATTAACACTGATTGAACCACCAGCCATGGATGAAAAGACCTTTCTGAGAGCTCTGGAGTCCTATTGAGAGATGGCAGCATGCCACTCTTGTACAAAGTCTGACAACAGCCATATGGAAAAGAGTAAGAAGAGTTCCACTTCATCTGTTACTTGTCACCCCCTGCTCCAGGATGGCAGAGCTCAGCACGGAGAGAGATGCCCTCAGCCTGCGATTTCTCTCATAGGGGAAAGAGAGAGTGCAATGAGCAACAGCTTCCCCTTGCTGTGGGGGCACTGCCTGAGAGGCCCATTTCTGTCTCAACGCACCCAGATGCTGAGGGGGTCCGCACATCATCTGGGGGCAGATGAGAATTAAGAGAAGTTGCAGGACTCACAGCTACCAACACATGGACCTCAACAACCAGTCTGCAAACCCCCACTATTCAGGTCCTTCATGAACTCCGGTGGCCAGCCTGAGTGCTTGCTGATGATCCCCCGTGTGCCCCTTCCCCCAGGCCCCCCATCACACCAGAGCTCAGCAGCTGGTTGGACGACGTAGCCTTGGTAGGAGGTGCACAAACTGTGAAACCTCTCCTTCGGGGGAGGGGGGTAGCTTGTGCCCGTCTTCTGGCATGTCAGCACACTGCCCTAGAGAAAGAAAGGGGTGGGTGATTCTCAGTAGGGGTGCGACATAGTGGGATAGGCTCAAGAATAGTCTTTGGCTCCACACTGCCCTTCAGGCCCACTGGGGCACAGGAGGTCCCAACTTCCAGACCCACTAGGGCAGGGTTTGGGCTTCCAAGGCTCCAAAGCAACCTTGCCCCAACACCTTTGGGTGTCCCCACCATTATGCCTCTGGGGGACATGGCCCATGTCAGGGTTCTCATGCATTGGTGTCATACGCCCGGAGTCACCCCGGGCTATAATGCACACTACTTGTTCTACTGGTCTGGACTCTTGGGGGTCACCGTGCCCCCATGGCTCCACTAGGCATTGCCCTAATGGGGGCTCTCTGTGCTTGGCCCCACAGCCGCAGTAATTCTCTGCCTGGGGCCCACAGCTCTCCAGGGCATCTCTGAAATCTGGTGCGGGGGCAGCTATGCCCCCACAGCTTCGCTATGATGCCTGCTGGAGCTGCTGCTGAGGCTGCACGAGGGCAGGGACAGAGCCTACAGTGTGAGGTGGCACCAGGCAGCAGACGGCTCCTCCTATGAAATCATTCCACTCCGGGGTGCTGATGGCAGGCACAGCCACTGTGATCTCTGAAATGCCTTCAGGAGTCATTTTTCCACTGGACAATGGGCCCTGCCATCTGCCGAGATGTTGACTAATCACCCATTGTCTTGATGAAGAGCTCCCAGTTTTTGTTGAAGTGGCCCATCCTCCCTAATCTCCTGCTCTGATTTGGCCACAACCTTTGTGTTCTCTCCCAAACAGGCTTTCTCCTTCCTTTCCAAAGGGTAGGCTGAGAGTTTCTAAATTTTTAGGTTGCACTTCCTCTCTGGTTAACAATTCTGTCTTTAAGTCATTTCTCTCCTTTTGCCTTTCACATAAGCAGTGAAGAGAAAAAGGCCACCCCTGCAACACTTTGCTTAGGTATTTCCTCAGCCAGATATCCAATTTCATGGCTCCTAAGTGATGCCCTCTGCAGAACACTGGGACACGAACACAACTCTGCCACATTCTTTGTCATGTTTTGTAACAAGGATGGAAATTTCCTTCTTTCTCCAACAACATGTTTCTCATTTCCCACTGAGACCTCAAAGAATGGCCTTTGCTGTCTGTTTCTACTAACATTCTGTTCAGGGTTACTTGGATTCTCTAAGAAGACTGAGGTTTTCCCCTCACTTCTCTTTTTTTCTGAGCTTCCATCTGCATCACCTTTAAAGGTCCTGTTCGTGGCAGTGTGGGCTTTCTCAAAACTCCTCCAGCCTGGGACCAGTTCCAAAGCCAGTTGCACATTTTCAGGTGTTTGTCACAATAGCATCTCCATGTCTTGATATCTACTTTCTGTCCTGGTCTGCTTGGGTTGCTATGACAAAATACCATTGACTGGGTGGCTTATAAATAACAGAAATTTATTTCTCACAGTTCAGGAGACAGAAATCCAAGATGGATTTGCCAGCATGGTCGAGCTCTGGCGTGATCCCCTTCTAGATTGCAGACTGTCTATGTCTTGCTGGATCCTGACATGATGGAAGGGGCAAGCACACTCTCTAGGGACTCTTGTAATGGCATTAATCCTATAAGAGTTCCTGCCTCATGACCTAATTGCCCCCCCCCCCCAAGGTCCTATGTCCTAATACCATCCCTTGGGGGGAGTAGGATTTCAACATATGAATTTGGGAAAGGGGGGACACAAACATTCAGGCAATAGCTGTGTCACTGTCATATTTCAGCTGACTTTATTTCTGTAGGTCTATTTCTGTACTCCGTTCTATCCCATTGATCTACATGTCTATCCTTACATCAAAAGTACCGTCTTGATACTACACATTTATAGTAAGTTTTAAAAATAGTCTAAGTCTTCCAATATTCTTTCTTTGCCAAATATTGTATACTTTTGCATTTCAGTAAAAGATTTTTATAATTAGCTTATCCATTTCAAAAAAGACATAAAATTGTGCTGGGATTTTGGCTGGCATTATATTGGATATATAGATCAATTTGGGGAGAATTGAGATCTGGGCTGTAACCAGTCTTCTATTCTGTGAACACTGTATGTCCCACCATTCATTTAGGTCTTCGATAATTCCTTACTTTAGTGTTTAGTAGTTTTCAGGAAAAAATTTTGAATGTGTATTGTTAGATTTATCCCCAATTATTTCATGTTTTTTAAAACTATTGTAAATTATGGAGGTTTTTATTCTTCCAGTCTTCAGTTGTCCATTGCTTGCACAGGTAAACACAATTGACTTATATACTGTTTCCTGCAAACTTACTAAACCCACTAATTATTCTAGTAGTTCTTTGAGATTTTCTACATAGAAAATGACACCATCATCTATGAATAAAGACAGTTTATTTCTTTGTTTCTGCTCTGTAGAAATGTTTTTTATTTTGTTGGATTTATTGCCCTGTAAAAAACCTCCAGATATAAGACTGTTGCTTAAAATTTTTGATAGGTATTGTGAACAGGTTAGTAAATCCTTATTTATTTACTAGTTTGCTGAGTTTTTAATCATAAATGGATGTCGATGTTGTCATCTGTTTGTGCTGTATGTGTGGAGATGATCAAACATTTTCTCTTTTCTCAGTCTGTTGATAGGCTGAAATATATTGATTAATTTTTGAATGTTGTAACAATCTTGTATTCCTAGAAAATACCCCATTTGGTTAAAATATATTATCCTCTGGATACACTGATGAGTTAAATTTGCTAAAATTTTATAAATGATACTCACATTCATGAGAGATAGTATCTATTTTAAATTTTATTTTCTTGAAAGACTTCGCCCTGTTTTGGATTAATATACAACTGGCTTCAAAACAAAACAAAACAACAACAGAAAAGAAGAAGAAGAAGAAGCAGGTAGGGGGAGGGGAAGAATGAAGCGGGGGAAATCGGAGGGGTAGACGAACCATGAGAGACGATGGACTCTGAAAAACAAACTGAGGGTTCTAGAGGGGAAGGGGGTGGGAGGATGGGTTAGCCTGGTGGTGGGTATTGAGGAGGGCACATTCTGCATGGAGCACTGGGTGTTGTGCACAAACAATGAATCATGGAACACTTCATCTAAAACTAATGATGTAATGTATGGGGATTAACATAAGAATAAAATAAAAAAGAAAGAAAGAAAGAATGGCAGAAAAAAAATAGTTGATAAGTCTTCTCTCACATTCTAATTTATGGAAGATTTTTGCATAATTCGGTATTATTTATTCCTTAAAAGCTTGGAAGACTACATTTACCAATGACACTCTCTGATCTTGAATTTTCTTTGCTGAAATGCTTTAAATTGCACATTAGATTTCTTTAATAAATATAGGACTGTTCATGTTACCTACAACTTCTTAAGTAAGCTTTGGTAGTTTGGGTTTTTCAAGAAATTTGTCTATTTTAAATAAGTTACAGGTTTCCCCCACTATCCCCAAATAGAGTATTCCTATGAAACCTTTTGTAAGCTAAAATAACATTAAATAACGAAAAACCCCTTCTTGTTGAAAGGTCACATTACTCTACTTTCCTTTTATGAAAGACCTACATTAGTACAGGAGTGGCTTTTTTTTTTTTTTAGTAAAAGTGAAAATCCTCTTCAGGTTTCTTTTGGTTAGGTACTAATGTATAATAGACTTTAAACTAGAAATGGTTTGAAGAGACAACGAAAGTCATTATATAATGATAAATAGGTCAGTCCATCAAAACAATATAAAAATCATAAATATTTAAGCACTCAACATCAGAACACCAAAATATATATAGCAATAACTAACAGAACTAAAAGGAGAAATAAACAGCAAGACAGTAAGTTTGGGGCTTTAATATCCCACTCGTAACAATGAATAGATCATCCACACAGAGAATCATTATGGAAATACTGGATTTGAACAATGCTGTAGACCACATGGACCTAACAGACATACATAGAACATTCTATCTGACAGCAGCAGAATACACATTCTTTCAGGTGCACATGGAAAATTTACTGGCATATCATATGTTTAGGCCATAAAACAAGTAAGTATTAGTAAGTTCAAGAAGACTGAAAACATGCCAAGTATCTTCTCTGACCACAGTGGTATAAAACTCAAAATTAGTAACAGGAGGAAAACTGATGAATACAGAAAAATTAAACAATACTCTCCTGAATAGTCAATAATCAAAGAAGAAATTAAAGGGGAGATTTAAAAATATCTTGAGAGAAATAAAATGGAGACACAACACAAGAAAACTTATGGGATGTGGCAAAACCAGTTTTAAGAAGGAAGTTCATAGCAATAAACATCTATATTAAGAAACAAGAAAGAATTCAAATAAACACTCTAACGTCACACCTCGAAGAACTAAAAAAAGAAGAACAAACTAAGCCCAATGTTAGCAGAAGGAAGGACATAATAAAGATTAGAGCATAGATAAATGAAATAGAGAACAGGAAAACAATAGAAAAGATTAACCAAACTGAGAGTTGCTTCTTTGAAAAGATAAAATTGATAAAGCTTTAGCTAGACTAAACAAGGGAAAAAGAGAGAGGATCCATCAACAAAATTATAAATGAGAGGAGACATTACAATTGGAAACAGAAATAAAGAGGATCATAAGGGGCTACTGTGACAACTATACTCTAAAAAATTGGACAACCTAGCGGCACCTGGGTGGCTCAGTCGGTTAAGTGTCTGCCTTTGGCTTGGGTCATGATCCCGGGGTCCTGGGATCAAGCCCCACATCAGGCCCACTGCTCAGTGGAAAGCCTCCTTCTCTCTTTCCCTCTGCTGCTCCCCCTGCTTGTGTGCTCGCTCGCGTGCTCTCTCTCTTTCTGTCTCTGTCAAATAAAATCTTTAAAAAATAAAAAATAAAAAATCAGACAACCTAGAAGAAATGGGTAAATTCTTAGAAACATACAACCTACCAAGACTGAATCAGGAAGAGATAGAAAATCTTAACAAACCAATTACTAGTAAGGACATTGAATCAGTAAATAAATGAAGAAAACCCATAACCAGATAGCTTCACTGGTGGATTTTACCAAATATTTAAAGAAGAATTAATGACAATCCTCCTAAACTCTTCCAAAAAATCAAAGAGGAGGAAATACTCCCAAACTCATTTGACAAGGTCATCATTACCCTGATATCAAAGCCAGACAATAACACAAGACTACAGGCCAATATCCCTGATGAAGATAGATGCAAAAATTTTCAATGAAATACTAGCAAACTGAATTCAGCAGTACATTAAAAGGATCATTCACCATCGTCACATAGGAGTTTTCTCTGGGATGTAAGCATGGTTCATGACATGCAAATTAATAGATGTGACATATCAAATTAGAAGAATGAAAGATAAAAACCATATGCTCATCTCAATAGATGCAGAAAGAACATTTGTCAAAATTTTATATCCATTCATGACAAAAAAAAAAAAACTCTTAACAAATTAGGAATAGACAAAGTAGCTCAACATAATAAAGGCCATATGTGACAAACCCACAGCCAACATCATCCTCAATGATGAAAGTTTGCAAGCTTTCTGCCTAAGATCAGGAACAAGACAAGAATGCCCACTTTCTCCACTCATATTCAACACAGTACCAGAAGCCCTAGCCAGAGCCATCAGGTAAGAAAAAATAAAAGGCAGTCAGAATTGGAAAGGAACAAGTAAAATTATTTTTATTTGCAGATTACAAGATTTTATATATAGAAAATCCTGAGGACTCCACTAAAAAAACTGTTAGATCAAGTTAGCAAATTCAGTAAAGTTGTACAAAATCAACATAAAAATTCAGTAGCATTTCCATGCACCAACAAAAAATTATCTGAAAAAGAAAATGATTCTATTCACAATAGCATCAAAACCAAAAAATAATAAAGTACTTTTTGCAGAAAAATAGACACATAGACCAATGAAAGAGAATAGAGAGTCCAGAAATAAACCCCTGCATATACAGTCAACCAGTATATGAGAAGGAAGCCAAGAACATTCAGTGGGGAAATGATAGTCTCTTCAATAAATGGTGTTGGGAAAACTGGATAGCTACATGGAGAACAATGAAATTGGACTCCTATCTTACAGCACTCAAAAATTAACTCAGAATGGACTGGCCTTAAAATAAGACCAGCTACTGTAAAATTTCTAAAAGAAAACATGGGGGGGGGGCGCCTGGGTGGCTCAGTTGGTTGAGCAACTGCCTTCGGCTCAGGTCATGATCCCAGAGTCCTGGGATCAAGTCCCACATTGGGCTCCTGGCTCAGCGGGGAGCCTGCTTCTCCCTCTGACCCTATCCCCTCTCATGCTGTTTCTCTCTCTCTCTCTCTCTCTCTCAAATAAATAAATAAATAAATAATCTTTAAAAAAAAAAAAAAGAAAACATAGGGGAAAAGCTCCTTGACATTCGTCTTGGCAGTGACGTTTTTGGATATGACACCAAAAATACTAGCAGCAAAAGCAAAAATCAACAAGCACGACCACATTAAACTACAAAGCTCTGCACAGCAAAAGAAATAATCAACAAAATGAAAAGGCAACCTATGGAATGGGAGAAAACATTTGCAAACCATATATCAGATAAGGGGGTAATATGTATGCACATATAAATATATAAAGAACTCACTCAACTCAATAACAACAACAACAAAAATAAGCAATTGAACTGAAAAAAATGAGCAGAGGAAGTGAACAGACATTTTTCCAAAGAAGACATGTAAATGGCCAGTAACTTACCTGAAGAGTTCCCAGCATCACTAATCATCAGGAAATGCAAATCAAAACCACAAAGAGAGATTATCTGTGACCCCTGTGACAAGGGCTGTCATCAAGAAGACAGGAGATAACAAGTGTTGGGAAGATATGGGGAACAGGGAGCCCCAGTGCATGGCCGGCAGTATGCAAAATCGTTTAGCCACTCTGGAGACGGAGTGGAGGTTCCTCAGAAAACTAAAAACAGAAATACCATATGACCCAGCAGTCCCACTTGTGGGTATCTATCCAAAGGAACCGAAAACAGGAATTTGAAGAGGTATGTGCACTCCCATGTTTATTTCAGCGTTATTCACAATAGCCAAGATATAGAAACAACCTAAGTATCCATAAACAGATAAAGAAAATGTGGTGTGTGTGTATATATATATATATATATTTATATATGTATATATATACAATAAAATATTATTATATTATTCAGTCATGAGAAAAAATGAAATCCTGCCATTTGCAACAACATGGATGGACTTTGAAGGCATTGTGCTAAGTGAGATAAGTCAGACAGAGAAAGGAAATATTATATGATATCACTTACATGTGCAATCTAAAAAAGCTGAACTCAAAAAAACAGACTATAATGGTGGTTATGAGGGGCTGGAGGCTGGGGGAATTGGGGAGATGTTATTTAAGGGTACAGACTTACAACAAGCAAGTATGTTCTGGAGATCTAATGCACAGCATAGTGATTACAGTCAATAATACTGTATTGTAAACTTCAAAGTTACTAAGAGACTAGATCTTAACTGTTCTCACCACAAGAAAGAAATGATGATTGTGTGACCTGATAGAGGTGTTAACTAACACTATGGTGGTAATCATATCACAACATATAAATGCATTAAATCAACTCACTGTACATCTTCAATCTTGGCATGTTATATGTCAATTATAAAAAATAAATTAAATAATAACACATTAACAAAAGACATGAAATGAAAAAATAATTTAGATAAATGTATCATTAAGCCATTGATCAGTGGTAAATTAGCTTTAGAAGACTTGGTTTTAGGTCAATTAATTCTTGGCCAAAGGCATGTTCTTAGATTTTCAACACATCGATTCTATATGGAGGGGCAGGGTGAGAGGTTGGGAAGTCTCTTGAAGCTGTATGCAATCTTTCGACAATAAGTGGTTATTGAAGAAATAGTGTGCTCTTTATCTTTGATCTTTTAACTCTCCTGATCTCACCATCCTTGTCATGTGGGACAGTTACACAAAGGATTAAAAATAGATGAAAAAACATTAGTTTTCAGTGTGATCTAAGCTTATTTACCTTCCAGATACTATTAAGAACATCGTACGTATATGACACTAGTCTCTTTTTTCAGGAATAACTTAAAAATGCAACTTCTTCTTTTTTTAAAAACAGTCCTTAGGCAATTGTCTTATCCTTATTGTGGAAAAGAGTGTATTGTGGAAAAGTTCCCTTGCAAGTCAGAGTACTTTTGGTAACAAAGACTTTACACTCATAGGACCTTACTTCTTGGCCTCCTCCAAAAGACGACTGGCTAAAGGCCCTGGCCTCTGGGGAATTTGAGATCCAATAGGAAAAGTAAAGGGTTAACCATCTGGTTTCCTGTAATTAGGTTAATTTGTCACCAAATTTAGAGACTCCAGGGTTTGGAAATATTCCAACGGAAGTTGTTTTATTTTCTTACTTGTTAAGCTTCACTGACCAAAAGGAACCTCAGTCCCCCAGAAGTAAATAAAAGGCCCTGTGTTTCACTATCCCTGATCACTCACCTTTCTACTGGGCATTCCACCATGAGACTCCATTCCCTTCTTTCTGTGCTCTTCCTCTTTGTGACTATAATACCAAAAGGTAAGACGGTGAATAATTGTAGGTTTCTTAGGAGATGGTGAAGAACTGTGGGTTTCTTAGGACGTCCACTGGGATGCTCAATGATACTGTGGCGATTTTAACTCAGACCCTAATGCTCAGCCTTAGGGAATCAGAAGTCCATCATGATCATCTCCCTTAGAACTGATGAGGCCAAAAATGCAAAACCAAAGATTTCCATCAACAGAAAATGAGATCCAAGAGCTCCATGCTTAGAAAGTAGGGCCCAAATAAAGATAGAGGTGGAGAAGCTGTGACATATGACTTAAGGCTTAGCAAACAAATCAAGTAGCCTTTACCAGGCCCCAATCTCCAAAAAGGAGAGTGCAAATGGCAGCTCTTGGTTCAAACTTGGCTAGTGAATGGAAGTGATGTAGAGTCTACTGGTGAGGAATATTTGTGAAGGGTAAAAGTTAGGTCCTTAAGACAGAGCTCCACAAGAAAGGATTGCATTAAGTTATAAAAAAGCAACAGGGAGTAGGGGAATTTGGAAAAAGCATAAACAGTGGAATAAAGCATCAGCGGCAAAATTTTAAGCATAGGAAAAATATGAAAAAAGCATTTTAAGAATATGAGTTATATTTTTAGGACCCATGATTCAGAAGTTTGAATATGAAAATGTAGAATCAAAGGAAAAGGGGAATGTAATTATCTTCAGGCTGGTTCAACCAGATCCTCATAAGAACTGATAATTCCTCTCTCCACTGTTATGACAGGATGTTCACAACTCTCGAAATAATGTCTGTGGTCATTAAACACAGATGAGGTCTGGATAACTCTCTTACTTTGTTGGTTCATCTCTAAGATTCTTTTAAGTATAATCAACAACACTCACTTGTTTGATCTTTGCCTCCTCTGTGGCTCTCTTGGGATCTACCTGACATACGTTGTCTCCAACTGAAGGAGTTCACGTAATTCTCATTTGGTTCTCAGTTTTGTCACAAGAAGACACAGCTGCAGGGACACCACACTTGCAGTGACATCTAATGGAAAATCATACAATGATCATGCCTTAACATTAGAAGGCAATTTAATGGTGAATTCTTTAATTGTACAGATAAGAGAATCCATGTCTACCTAAAAAATATGATTTTGCTGGTCAACTGGTAGTGGCAACACTGCAGCTAGAACCATCTTTAATCTGGGTCAGTGTTGGTTCCATCAATCTACAGGTGTGGATATGCCCATAAAATGTAACCCTGATTTCTCTCAGAGTTTTTACCTCAAAATCTCCTAACTAAATATTGAGGAATCTAAGGAGATCCCTATATTTCCTCTTTTGGAAGATATAATGTCTGTGAAACATCTTATTTCACTTACCTCCATATTCTTCCCTTCACTGTTTGAGCTAAGCATGTCAAATGGGCTAAATGTTCTGCCATTACTGTTGGCCTATTAATCCTAGTCTTTAGATTCTCCTGATCTGTGTTCCTTAAAGTCAGATAAACTGCTCTCAATTCTGAAAGCATTTGCCATAAGAGAATTATGGCTGCACAGTTGATGAGTGAATAGGATTTGCTCATGCTTGCCCTCCACCATCTGAGCTAAATTCAGCTCAACGTAAATCACTGTCTCCTCCCCAAAGTCAGAGCCCGTGTTACTAGCTGGGTCTTTTTTTAAAAAAGGTTAACAAGGGACAGATCTCCTTGAAGTAGACTTTAGCCAAAACTCACCATTCTAGTGGGAAAAGGGACAACAATAGTTCGGGTGTATGAGGGAAGCACATTGAGAAAAAGGCTGTCCTGGGGCGAAGGCCAGAAATGATTTATGGTAAAATAGGATTCTAGGTAATCTAGGCCTAACATTTAGAGAAGTTAACACGATAATGACAAGACTGGATACTCACAAAAATAGTGCATCCAAAAGTAAGATAGTAGTAGATACTAGATAATCTAAAACAGACTGAGGCCAAGAGGTTTTAGAAGGAATAGAAGAGAGAGAATGTGTGTGGGGTCAAAGAGTACCTTATTGCATTCAATGGCAACAAATATTTACTGAGCACCTCTTATTATTCACACGCTGGGTCATTCACACCACACCCAGGATACGATGGAGTACAAAAGAAAGTCTCTTCCCACTATAGAAGACAGACATTAGTCAAATGATTACACAAATGAATATATAATTATAAATTTTAATAAGCATGATGGAGAGGAACAGAGTACTACGAGTGCCCCTAACATGTGGTCATTGTCTTGTTTGCAACGTTGGAGACTTCCTTGAGGCATGCCTTTTGAGCCCAAAGCAGAAAGATAAATGTTAGTTGATGAATCGCTTGCGAGATGCAGTGAACACTGCTGGCAAAGGAGGATGCCAATGCAATGTCACTGATGGAGAAGAGAGTACAGTGTGCCAAGGAACTGCAAGAAGGCTGCCGCGTTAGTTGGGTACAAACTAGCGCTAGTTCGTACTAGCAAATGTGCCAGGCGTTTCATGGAATTATGTGAAAGTAGAAGTTGGCACCAAGGCTAAGTCTGTAGGGGGGCATTTTAAGAACAAGGAGGACAAGGCAGTCAGACTTTATACTTGGGTAATAGAAATTACTTATCTAAATCACACAGGGGTTCTCGATTTATGCACACAAGCTAGGCTTATGAATGGGTTCTCAGCAGCCTGCAAGCTTGACAGGTCCCCTTGACACATCTTCCCTTTGTTTCACCATTTCAATGGTCCTGTCCTCAGAGTCTGGCTTCCTGGTTCCACTGCAGAAGGAGTTTCAAATTTACAGTAGCTTCCTAATCCTGGGAGAATCTAATTCCTAATCTTGGGAGAATCATCTTTTGAGGTAAACACCTGGAATTAAGCCTGACAAACCACCAGCAACTGTGTGAAAATAGAGAAAATGTATCAATAACAATCATAAGGAATTAGGAAATCAAAATTCCTAACTTTTCCATCTTATAATTCCTGTGACCTAATGGTAAATAAGCCAGATCTAGCTCTCTGTGGATTCTCTCAGTCATGATCATGCTCAGACTGTGCTCTCTCTCTCTGTCAAATAAATAAATAAAATATTTTTTAAAAATCAAATAAAAAAGGTCCCTGTTTTCATGAAGGAAATTTCCCCAAAGAAACTACATAATCTAAACAAGAAAATGTTGGTTTATCAACCTACAGTCCAATGAATATTAAGTGATCACTACTCGAGCATATATTTTCATATGTCTCTCAGAAAGAGTCCATGACATTCTAGAAAAGAATATATACATATTTTGCATATATGATATATATATGTAAGTTTATATATGTATGTATATATATATATATATACACACACACACATGCATATATCTGCTTGAGAGTAGGGGCATAAAGAGGTTAGAATGGCATAATGCTTTCCTTTAAAAGATTTATTTATTTGAGAGAGAGAGAGTGGGGGAAGGGGCTGAGGGAGAAGGATAGAGAGAATCTCAAGTAGACTCCTTGATGAGTGTGGATCCTGACTCAGGGCTCAATCCCACGACCCATGAGATCATGACCTGAGCCAAAATCACTAGTTGGATGCTCAACTGACTGAACCACCCAGGTGCCCCAGAATGGCATAACTCTTAAATTGATTGATTAACCCCCTGAGAATTAAGACAATTATAGCATTCTTCTTATACTGACTCTGGAGAATAACATAATATTTACACAGACCACATTGGACAGGAGCAGAGTACAGCTTGAACTCTATATTACCTACAGAAAAGAAAACTGCCAATCTATTTCTTAGCTGATAAAGTTCCAGGAAGAGTCCACCCCATCCAAACCCTGTTCCCCACCTCCCCTCACCACAAGAAATAGAACCGCTAATAACTCAGTGAGTTCTTATGCTGAGAAAATCATGTCCTTTTTGAGGTTAGATGTATATTCTCTTATTTGGTCTTTCATTTTAGTGTGATTCTAAGTTGTTCCCATTTCACGTATGGAAATGTATGTTGTGATGCTGTATGAAGTAAGCACCTACATCTTCTTTTCCCAACAGCAATGATTAAATACGTATCCCTTCTCCCACTGCATCTAATATAACCATTATAACACATTAATATCATATAAATTCCGAAATCTATTAGATCATTCTCTTCAATTGTTCTATATATCTACGATTATGCCAGTGAGTGAAAATAAGTGTCAATTCTCTCCCTTCCTTGTGAACCAGGTAATTTAATATATACCTTCTTGACTTGATGTAGTGCCTGGGAACGAACATATGCCCTAGTCAATGTTAGAAGGGAGATTATAACTCTTGGGCTTCCTGTTCAGATAACACCTCCTTAAATCAAGCTTCGTATTCAGTAGAGAGCACATCACTGGAAGGATGAATTGCTCTGATCCTTTTGATTCAAGCAAGAGGCATCTGCCAAGAAGAGAGAATGGTGCTACCCTAGACCACGGACCGTATCAGGAAGTTGAACTTTCCAGTACAATGCGTGACAAGACTACCCTGCTGCTTCTTACTTTCGTTAGGACACCTGAAAATGTCCCCATATGTTACACTAAGCACCTGGATGAGATTATCAGGGACTAACGTCTATTAATGAACATGAATAGAGTGTGTCTTTTATGTAACATCCACCGGGATCCACAGGGCAAAGAAGGAACCCTCATTACACCTGAAAGGCTACCAGAAGAACCCGAAGACTATAGGAAGCTCCTCCCTTGGGGTGCACACTTAGTTATGTGCTTCTCAGTGGCCAAATGAATTAGAAAAACAGATACACTTAAGGAAATACTTTTCAGCTTTTGAGAGAAATTCTTTTCATGTATCTACAGATAAGTGGCATTTGACAACATAGAAAATGTGTTCTTTACCTAGTCCTGCAATGGGGAAATTAGGTAAGGTGGACTCTACAGGATTGGTAAACTCTCTATAAAAGGTGCTAGACACGTTCCATAGGACAAGGATGCTGTAAGCATGGATGGGGTTATCAGCACAGATAGGAGACGGAAGGATGGATACTTCCTTTGAAATCGTGGTTTTTAGTGAAGGTATTGGCATTTGGTGCAGGACAGTTCACTAGGTAGGAAATCCAATAACCTTGTTCTTTACCCACTAAATACCAAGGGTACCTCCCCAGTCCTGGTGGCAACAATAAATCGATCCAATATTTCAAAATGCACTGCCCCAGATGAGGACAACTCTCTCGAAGCTTCTAGAAATCAGCCTGCCCACTCCAAGATGTGTATAGTCCTGCACTCTTAGCCCTCCTCCCCACAAAAAGCACCTCTTTTGCTGAAACACCTGATCTTTTCCAATAAGAAATACCATCTCTTCTATCCCAAGGCCATCCTTCTATAAATTTATTGCTCTGTGTGCATGACTAATAATGTGATGGTCATTTAATCTGCTGATGATTTAATGATGTCAAATCTCTTTCTGTGCAGCAAGGACTGGCGTTATTCCGGGGCAGAAACAGTGTGTTCTTTTGAAAGGGGTGTGCAAAGATGGAGGATGCACCACCATAGACGATACCATTGGTGAATGCAATGATGAGAAAAAGTGTTGTAGAAAGTGGTGGATATTTTTTCCCTATGCAACACCGGTTCCCAAAGGAAAATCTCCTTAGTGGGAACAAACTAGAAGCCCTTCAAACTCCAGAACACACGGATAAGTTTTGCAGAGCCCTATTTAACCCGCCTTGTTTGTCTCCCTTGACTGGAAATAAATGTCCTAAATCCACATGTACTTATCCCTGGGGAATTTCTTCCTGATGCACATAAAAGCCTCTTAGGAACTACAAGACAAAACTACATAAGAGAGGAATCTCATGCCCTCAAGGTATTTATAGAACATTTCTTAAAAATGATAAAGATAGAAACTTGAAATAGGCAAAAAAGTAAGGATGTGAAATAGCAGTAGGTTATGTTTGATCATCTCAAGTGGATTATCAACCTTCCACACCACCTGATTCTGGACAAATACCATCGCATGACTAATAGAGACTTCTGGGAGTGATGGGGATGAAGGTATCCTAGCCACGTGGTCTTCCGGACACTGCCCCTGGGAACTAGGCACACTGCACCAGTCTCAGCAACACTGGCCTGAGGCTGGCCTCCCCTCCTCGTCAGACAGCCCCGGGGGACAGAACAGGACAGCTGCTCCCGGCAAGTAGGCTCTCTGCTCAGGGGAGCTGGATTGCTGACAAGCTGAGAGAGAATCTAGCATGCCCTGGTAGTCCTTTCTAGATTCACCATCAGATAATTCCACCTGCTGGCTGGAATAATTCCCACCATAATCCTAATAATTCTGGATAATTTCTACTTTATGGCTAAGCAAATTCAAGGGCGAGAGGCCAGGAATGTTACATGACATGAGGTCCACAAAGATGGAAACAATTACCCCACAAACAAAATTCAAGGCTTTCTTTTCTTTTCTTTTCTAAGATCTTATCTCTTTTATTTATTTGAGAGAGAGTGTGTGAGTGGAAGGGAGAGCGAGAGAGGATCTGAAGCAGGCTCCACGCTGAGCTCAGAGCCCGATGCGGGGCTCCATCCCACAACTGTGAGATCATGACCTGAGCTGAAGCCAAGAGTAGGAAGTTTAACCGCTTAACCAACTGAGCCACCCAAGCACCCCAAGGCTTTTCGTTTCTTGACCAGATAAATGTCTTGCACACAAAAGCTCCCTTCCTCCCTACCTGTGTGGCCAGGATACCACATCACGATCTTCTAACACCCTGTGTTGATGATGGCAGGGTCTTGAATCAGTCATATTTAAGTTAAAACTGTAGTTCCCGGGCGCCTGGGTGGCTCAGTTAAGTGACTGCCTTCGGCTCAGGTCATGATCCTGGAGTCCCGGGATCGAGTCCCGCATCAGGCTCCCTGCTCGGTGGGGAGCCTGCTTCTCCCTCTGACCCTCCCCCCTCTCATGTGCTCTCTGTCTCTCTCATTCTCTCTGTCTCAAATAAATAAATAAAATCTTAAAAAACAAAAAAAAACAAAACTGTAGTTCCCTTGCTTACCAGTCACATGACTCTGAACTATTTATTTAACCTTCATTTGCCTTGAAATTCTTCTTCAATAAATGAGTGAAATAAACAGTTTAACTTCTGGGCTTGTTGTAAGGATTAACTGAGATCAAGTACACAAAGCACTTGGAGCAGGCACGGTGAGACCCAAGGGAGGTCGGCCAACGGTCGTGTCCCTTTTCTCTTGTCACTGAAACCCCAGAGGGGAAAGAAATCATTGTACTTTGACTATCTATTTAATATCTTACCTCTGAAATAACTAGTGGAGATTGCATCCTACTCTGCTTGTGTAGGCCTGTAAGTGGGATCCGGTTATGATGCTATGATGCAAATAACAAGTCAAAGTACTTTGACATAGTACTTTGACTTGTTATTATTTTATCATATGAGGCATAGATTACCAGTTTAAAATAATGCCACAAAATATAATTAAGATTGAAAGAATATATGGGGAAACAACTATTTCTTTGATATTTCAGAAGAAACCAGAGCAACATCTGTGAAAGTTATAGTTTGTATTATAATTACCATTACCTGCTGATATTCAAAACTTTATCTGTTTAGTAAATACATCTGATTACTCCTATGAAAACCAAAATTAAATAAGAAAGTTAGAAAAAAATTAAAAGAAAGTTTCATCATGATTGATAACTGAGCTGACATTTCAGTAGCATTAGATAATCCTTTCTCATGACATAATAGATTAAAATAAGTAACAATATCAAGGGGAGGGAGTGACAGGACAAAGGAAGCTAGAATTTTATTTTATTAATGGTGTGGTGGATGGCTAGCATCTCTGAGAAATGATTTCTCCCAGATCCTCGGCTCTTCTCTGTTCTTCCTGACCTTGAGATCCCATAAAGATTTCAAAGGTTTCCTTTAGGTTCTGTATTATTATTTAAAATGCTGCTAGGCACATACTCACCAATGCACAGAGTAACTCTTGGTTTCAAACCAAGAGTGTGTATATGTGGAAACACATACAAAATGCAACTTGAAATCACTAGCCGTAGAAAAATGCAATAAGCCATAATTGAAACCAGTATATTTTGTTAACAATGTATTGACTGGAACATTAATGATACTTCAGAGTGTCTCCTCTCTTTCAATTCAGAAGGACTGACATGAACAGCCTATGCCCTTTGTCTAGGTTAGACCAAGTTGGGGCATCATTTGAAATGTCTGATTGCCCGAGTGAAGAGTAACATAGCATCACAACCAGATCCCACTTACAGGCCTACACAAGCAGAGTAGGATGCAATCTCCACTAGTTATTTCAGAGGTAAGATATTAAATATTTTATTGTAATTCAAATATGTTTTCTGGAAGAGGTAATAATAATGAACAGTTATCCTTTGCTAATATGCTCACATATTTTCAGCTAGTGGTTAGCTACTGCATTATTTCAGAAGTGCTGGAAACAGTATTAAAGAATATCAGTTAAATATTCAAGAATATCAGTGATTTGGAATCAGGAGGCCTTGACTCTAGATTCCAGGGCAACAATGTCCAATAGAACTTTCAACGATGATGGGAACTCTCTACTTCTGCATTGTCCACTGGCCACACGTGGTTACGGAGCATTTGAAAACGTGGCCAGGGACTGAGAGGATGACTTTTTATTTTATCTTAATTAATCTTAATGTAAATAGCCACATGTGCTTAGTGACTCATGTCACAGGGCAGAGCTTTTGAGCACTGAGCCTGTGCAGTGACACACGGATGAAGGACCAGGACTCTGGACCAGAACGAAGTCCACCTGCACTCAAATCTCAACTCCATTCCCACTAGTTGACCCTTTTGTGCCTCAGTCCTATTCTGGAAAAACAAGGATGACCGTAGCATTTTCTTCATTGTTATGAGGATCACATGCACTTGCATATAAAAAGTTCCAAGACAAGTTTTGGCGTTTATCCTGAGGGCAATGCTCACTCATCCTGGGTTCTCTGGGGCTGGTGAGGAACGTGAAGGGGAGGGCCATTTGAGACCCTGGGTAAGCAGCTCCAGTTCCTTCCTAGTTTCATCCTAGAAGTCACCTTCCAGTCCCTGAAACTATTACATTAGTTTTCTTACGAGTTCAAAGAGCTCTGTCTGGAAGGTACTGAGACTCACAACTTAGGACATGATTTTCTGCAAGGAAAGTTACACTGGATAAATATGTTCCCACACACTGAGGAAAAGTTTGAGAATTAAAAAAATCACAAGCCAAAATTTGTCAGCTCCCTTGTGAATCATCTGGAGACATTTTATTCCTAAACTGCCTATATGATTGATACCTGTCGGAACTATTAGAAGTGCCCTTGAAACAAGAAAGGAATGCACAAAAGAAAAGGATCATGTGTTGGCTGAAAGGACACAACCTCGAAGGTAGACTCCATCCCATGTGGGAACAAACTGGAAAATCTCTGGCTGAAATGAGCCTCCTCTTCTCAGCCTGGTATTCTCCACAAAGAATAAAATACTATACATTGGAAACTCAGTTGGGTTGACATGATTCCTATTCTAAAATCTGAGAAGCCTTGGGGAGTAAGAGGACCTTTAAATCTTCCTTCTTTCACTGTGAATCAGTTTTATGATATTGTTTTCTTCCCAGCCTGACCTACAATCAAGCCACTCAGAAGATAGGAATTTGGGAGGAACCAAAGAAGACACTCATGCGTATCTGAATGCTGGTGCTTGGGGGAATGAGACTGGGCATCTGAGCTAAAGGGAGAAAGGTAAGTTTAGAAAGACTTAATCACACTTGTAGCACATGAGGAAAGGATGCTTTGGTCAAGCCAACTAGAGGCTGAGAGTGAAGTACAACTTTGGGGAAATATTAGAATAATTGGCAATAATAATGCAATGAGTTGCCTTTTCTTACCACTCCTTACTTTTCACCTGATAAAATCCCATACATCCCTTCAGGGATAGTGCAATTGTCAGACCTCTGCTTAGCCTTCCCCCGATGCACTCCAAATTCTTCTCAAAAGCCAAATCACTCTCTCTCCTTTATGTTTCTATACACACTGCACATACCTCCACTGAGGTATTCACCAACTTCAATTTGGCTCAGAAGTTTCTCAATTTACGGAGTCCTTAATGTCTCATTATTTTCACAGCACTCTGGACCAAAAGAAATACCTAATGGTTTTGTTATTAAGTAATTAGTTCCAAATTACTTAATAAGTATCTATGTTCTGACAACACAGTAACCATTTGAAAAAATAATGCACACAAATTGAAAGGAAAAGCAATATTTAAATATAACTTTTAAATAAGCAACCTACTGGGACACCTGGGTGGCTCAGTCGGTTAAATGACTGACTCTGGGTTTAAGCTCAGGTCCTTGAGATCAAGTCCTGCGTCAGGCTCTGCGCTCAGTGCTCAGAGTCTGCCTGGAGTTTCTTTCTCTCCCTCTGCCCTTCCCCCACTGCATGCCTGTGCACACTCACTCTCTCTCTCAAATAAAAAAATAAATCTTAAAAAGAAAAGCAACCTACTGACTAAATGTATCTGTGTGGCTATGGGGCACTGAACAGCTTCTCAAATCTTGGACACAGATTAGACTCTACCACCCTCATTTCCTGCGCCACGTTGGTTTTCCATGTGGCTCTTAATTTTTATCACAGCATCCAGTGCAAACCCCCTTGAACGAGGTCTCATGTCACTGAAAGGAATGTCAGTAGGGTCTGATGTACTTTGGGTCAAAGTACAGTAGGGTCAAAGTACTTTGAGTTAGTCATTCATGCGGCGTCCAACAAATACTCAGCTTCTGACTTTCCCTTGAATTTTTAAAAAATATTTCATGGTAACCCTGGGATTGGCTGGGGAGCGCAGGGACATCTTGTCACAGGGTTTGTGGACCCCTTCTTCAGGTGTTTTTTAAACGTCTACCCTTTGCCCCAGATGATGAGCATCCTGAGGACGAGGATTGTGTCTTATCTGCAGCTTGTATGTGCAGCTTGCCACACTGTGAGTTATTAAAAATTGTTGAATCAATGGATGATATGAGATGAGTGGACACCGGCCATGATTTTCGGGTTTTACTGCTACAATAGATGACCCGCAAGAACTTACCTATTGCATTTCATTGATGAACCAGAGCAAGTTGTTACTGCCTGGGTGCGGAACAAGAAGGCTGAAAACTGACACGTTAGGAATGTGGCTCAAGCCAGCAGAGGGAGTTTCTCAGTGCCTGGCCAGAGAGGCAACAATGAGCACTGGAGACAGGATCTTACATTTACTTCCTGCTGAACTTGGCCTGGACAACAAGAGTACTTTCTCCGACCCTGTAAAAATTGTGCACTCAGTGGCAGAAGAGACTTCACCAGCAACACCAAACGTTCTGCACAGAGTGATGCTCTCCTCTGAATGCTGAGTGGGACATGACTGGGATCCCTCAGCCCAGGGGCCCAACCTGATCCTCACCAACCAGTTTCTTGCTAGATGCTGGGAGGGTTCTGGGAAACTATCTTCATGGTTTATCACTTTTAGTCTATTGTTCAACACTAGTTAATGTTTTATTATTTTTTTGAAGATTTATTTATTATGATTTTTTAGAAGGAGAGAGTGTGAGTGGGGGGAGGGTCAGAGGGAGAAGGAGAGAATCTCCAGCAGACTCCCCTCTGAGCGTGGAGCCCAACAAGGGGCTCGATCCCAGGACCCTGAAATCATGACCTGAGCTGAAACCAAGAGGCGGATGCTCAACCAACTGAGCCACTCAGGTGCCCCAACACGAGTTAATGTTCTAAACACCATTTCCTAAGGTATTTTCTGAGAAACATCACTGTTCTGGGAGATGTTAATAAATATGCCACGATACATAGGTTATGGCTATACACATTTGAGAGCCACGAGACACCAAATCCAGCTCTTGGGAGAGTCACAACAAAAATCAGCCTATTACAAAGAAAAAGTCAAACTCTCACTCTTCACAGATGACATGATACTTCATGTGGAAAACCCAAAAGACTCCATCTCAAAATTGCTAGAACCCATACAGGAATTAAGCAACATAGCAGGCTATAAAATCAATACACAGAAATTGGTTACATTGCTATACACTAAGAATGCAATAGAATAAAGAGAAATTAAGAAATCAATCCCATTTACAATGGCCAAAACGCAGAAGATACCTAGGAATAAATCTAACCAAAGAGGTAAAGGATCCGTACTCTAAAAACTACAGAACACCCATGAAAGAAATTGAGGAAGACACAAAGACATTGAAAAACATTCCATGCTCATGGATTGGAAGAATAAATATTGTTAAAATGTCTATGCTACCCAGAGCAGTCTACACATTCAGTGCAATCCCTACCAAAATATCATCGACATTTTTCACAGAGCTGGAACAAACAATCCTAAAATTTGTATGGAACCAGAAAAGACCCTGAATAGCCAGAGGAATGTTGAAAAAGAAAACCAAAGTTGGTGGTATCATAATGCCTGACTTCAAGCTCTATTACAAAGCTGTGATCACCAAAACAGTATGGTACTGGAACAAAAACAGACACATAGATCATTGGAACAGAATAGAGAATCCAGAAATGGACCCTCAACTCTATGGTCAGCTAATCTTTGACAAATCAGGAAAGAATATCCAATGGAAAAAGGACAGTCTCTTCAACAAATGGTTTTGGGAAAATTGGACAGCCACATGTAGAAGAATGAAACTGGACCATTTTCTTACACCATATACAAAGATAAACTCAAAATGGATGGAAGGCCTAAATGTGAGACAGGAATCCATCAAAATCCTGAGGAGAACATAGGCAGCAACCTCTTCAACCTTGGCCACAGCAACTTCTTGCTAGACAACATCTTCAAAGGCAAGGGAAACAAATGCAAAAATGAACTATTGGGACTTCATCAAGATAAAAAGCTTCTGCACAGCAAAGGAAAGAGTCAACAAAACTAAAAGGCAACCTAGGAATGGGAAAAGATATTTGCAAATGACATATCAGATAAAGGGCTAGTATACAAGATCTATAAAGAACTTATGAAATTCAACACCCAAAAAGCAAAGAATCCAGTCAAAAAATGGGCAGAAGACATGAACAGACATTTCTCCAAAGAAGACCTACAAATGGTCAAGAGACACATGAAAAAAAATGCTCCACATCACTTGGCATCAGGGAAATACAAATCAAAACCACAATGAGATACCACCTCACATCAGTCAGAATGGCTAAAATTGACAAGACAGGAAACAAAAAGTGTTGGTGAGGATGTGGAGAAAGGGGAACCATTTTACACTGTTGGTGGGACTGCAAGCTGGTACAGCCACTCTGGAAAACACTATGGAGGTTCCTCAAGAAGCTAAATATAGATCTACCCTGTGACCCAGCAATTGCACTCCTGGGTATTTACCCCAAAGATACAAAGTTATTGATCTGAAGGGGCACCTGCACCCCAATGTTTATAGCAGCAATATCCACAAATAGCCAAACTGTGGAAAGTGCAGAGATGTCCATCTACAGATGAATGGATAAAGAAGATGTGGTCCATATATACAATGGAATATTACTCAGTCATCAAAAGGATGAATACCTACCATTTGCATTAACGTGGATGGAACTGGAGGGTATTATGCTGAGCAAAATAAGTCAGTCAGAGAAGGACAATTATATGGTTTCACTCATATGTGGAATATGAGACACAGTGCAGAGGATCATAGGAGAAGGGAGGGAAAACCGAATGGGAAGTCATCAGAGAGGGAGACAAACCATGAGAGACTCTTAACTCTTGGAAACAAACTGAGGATTGCTGGAGGGAAGATGGGTGGGGGGATGGGGGAACGGGGTGACGGGCATTAAGGAAGGCACATGATGTGATGAGCACTGGGTTTTATACGCAACTGAACTCTACATCTGAAACTAATGATGTCCTATATGTTGGCTAATTGAATTTAAATAAAAAATCAGCCTATTAAAAGATTGGAGGTGAATTAAATTCAGTATTTCTCAAAGTTGCTGATATATTTATATATATATAGAATATATTTATAATAAAATTACTATTATAATAATTATTATTGAATGCTTAATAGGTGCCACGTTTGGAATATTGTTTCTGTAAAAGATCAAATAGTAAATATTTTAGGATTTGCTAGGCACATACAGTCTCTGTATATGTTTGTTTTTTGTTTGCTCATTTGTTTGACTTAAAACCACTTGAAAATGTAAAAAAAAAAATCTTAAAAGTCCCAGGTTTAAAATAGTTTTTGGAGGGGCGACTGGGTGGCTCAGTCGGTTAAGCATCTGCCTTCGGCTCAGGTCATGATCTCAGGGTCCTGGGATCGAGCCCCAGGTCGGGCTCCATGCTCAGCGGTGAGTCTGCTTCTGTTCCAGGTCTCTCTCTAGGATCCTGGAAGTTTGCTGCCATCTCTGGTGTTGTTGGCTTGTGGAAGCATCAGCCCGTCTCTGCCTTCCTGTTATCAGGCATTCTCCATGGGTGTCTATGTCCAAACTTCCTCTCTTTATCCAGTCATACTGGAATAGGGTCCCACCCTACCCCAGTGTGACTGGTTGTTAACTAAATCCAGCTGCAATGACCCTATTTCCAAATAAAGTCACATTCTGAAGTACTGGGGGTAAGCATCTGCACATACGAATTTTGGAAAGATACTCTTAACCTATAACACTGCTTCTGCATGTAATATGATTTGGGAATGGCTGGTTTGTACATATTTAATAAAGCCAACACATGGCAAACATAGGATTAAAAGTGTCTGCCATGGTATTATAATTTATATATAACTATAAAATATATTATAACTTATATATAACTATAAAATATATAAAATATACTTACATAAATATAAAATATATTGATGTTCTATTTTCTTTGTTAATCGAGGATAATAATAAGCTGAGTTTTGGCATTTTGACTGAATGCCCGTTTTTTTTTTTTTGGTTTAGGTCACATTCAGTTATTTCAGTTACAATGACATTTCCTGAGGTAACAAACCATCAGATACTAATATTTCAAGAATAAATTATCTAGAACATTCTGGGATTTTTTTTCTCATGAGTGTAAACGCTTTGATAAAACTGTGACTATCCATAATTGTGAAGATATTCTTGATAACTGAGGGACTTCATATCTATCATGCTGAGTACTAGTTATGTGCTGGGGCGGGGGGACTAGAGATAAATGTCACACGTTGAAAAGGCAAGTTGGTTCTTATACCAATCTCTAGAAATGGCATTTTGAAATGAATACTTCATTTCTATCTGGTTTTTATCATCTCTTTCTTTCCCTTACAAATCAATGTACTCGAAACAAAACAAGGATTCAATAAAGAACAAATTTGGCTAATGTAGCCCCTACTAGATTTGAATAGGTCAAACCAACCTGTTCCTTTTAAGTTCTATTTAGTACTCTTTCATTGTATTAAGTTTTCAAGAAAAACCTAAAATTTTTAAAAACTTTTAAATATGACACCATTTGTCGCGGAAGATAGTGTATTATTTAAAATTCTTATGCTCCTTAAACCCAGAACTGACACACAGTCTGGAAAATTGTATCGGACGCAGAACAGGGGGATCAGACTACAGGAATGAAGCAGCCTGTTTGTGCAGCTGAGCTCAGCAAAGCGGACCGCTCCTTATTCCTGGAGGCTCTGCCGAGCTCAAGATGGTCACAGTTCCTGCACTCGAGAAAGGACGACATCTGGTGGCTACAAGACTTTTTCCACTTTTGACAATTCTGAGTTTCCACGACCGCTAAAAGTTGTAGCTGTTTTAGCAGGACACGCAGCATTACTGAAAAGAATGGGAAATCTATCATAATATTGAAAATACAGGGGGGCGCCTGGGTGGCTCAGTTGGTTAAGCGTCTACCTTCGGCTCAGGTCATGATCTCAGGGTCCTGGGATCGAGCCCCACATCGGGCTCCCTGCTCGGCGGGAAGCCTGCTTCTCCCTCTCCCACTCCCCCTGCTTGTGTTCCCTCTCTTGCTATGTCTCTATCTTTCAAATAAATAAATAAAATCTTTAAAAAATAAAAAAAGAAAAGAAAATACAGGTGTAGGTGGCATGTGAATGCAGTTGAGAGATTTAAACATAAAACTGATGAAGATAGTTCTAGTTTCTTTTTCCCATAAAACTAACATTTAATGTGATTCCAAACTGACCACCTAAAGTAAACTAATGAAAATAAATTAGAAATGGGTATTTTAAATTCCAATGATGTATATAATTTAACATCAATAAATATGGTCAATTGACAACCCCAAGTACGTCCTAGAGCTTCATGACTCCGTTATTAGAAGCCATGAGCACAAGGTCCATATTATGTGAAGCAGCCCAAAAGAATCATCTCTAAGTCATAGTTCTTTGGTCAAAATTCAAAAACAAGGGGCGCCTGGGTGGCTCAGTAGGTTAAGCATCTGCCTTCGGCTCAGGTTGTGATCCCAGAATCCTGGGATCGAGCCCCGCATCAGGCTCCCTGCTCAGTGCGGGGTCTGCTTCTCCCTCTGCCTCTGCCCCTCCCCCCTGCTCGTGCTCTCTCACTCTATCTCAAATAAATGAAATCTTTAAAAAAAAGATTCAAAAACAAGCAACAAAAAGGGAGGCAAAAATGTAATTGCTAGCTTTACCTCCAGCACTGTGCCACTTTGTCATAAACACATATGTGCCCATCATATTTAGTCAAAATATTAAAGAAAAAGAAAGATTGGATTTCTCCCACTGCCTCGGGGCACCTGGGTGGCTCAGTTGGTTGAGCATCTGCCTTAGCTCAGGTCATGATCCCAGGATCCCTGCGTCAGGCTCCCAGCTCAGCGGGGAGTCTGCTTCTCCCTCTGCCTCTGCCCTTCCCCCTACTGTGCTCTCTCTCTCTCAAAAAAATCAATAAAACCTTAAAAAAAAAAAAAGATTTCTCCCACGTCCTCATGAACTCCTCAGCTTGGATGAAAGTAATTTTATAGGAAAACACATTATTTAGGAGCCCTATTCAAGGCCATCATTTTCTTATAACAAGTATTGAAAGAAATAGGAAGCTTCAAACATAATTATTGTACTTTGTAGACAGATGGATTTGAGGGGTCAATGAGAGTCGTGTCGCTCTGCCCATGCTTACCTGGATCCAGGTTCAATCTCCTGAGAATGCTTCTAGTTAAAATCACATGAGCTCTTCCCAGGACTCCTGACTAGAAAAAGCTCCTCACCCCATTTCTATCTGAACTGTTTCTTAGTCTGTCACATCTGTGATTTTATTGAAAACCACCTGAAATCACTGGTGGAGCAAACCAGTTAGGGAAAAAAAAAACCATAATAGACAAAGGATGAGATGAGTAATTCTAGCTAACCACGATGGAAAACCTACTGTGTGGAAGGCAGTGTTCAAAGTGCTTTCTATGATTTGACTTTTTCTTTTTTCCTTCCAAAGACTGTATGTGGTATATACTACACCCATTTCACAGACGAGGAAACTGAGGCTCAGAATAAGCATCTTCATCAAGGTTGCAGAGCGAAGGGGCAATTCTGGGCTTCCAATCCAGCTTCCTAAAGCCCACTAGGCTGACTCAAGAGTAGAAGGAAATGCCACTGACTTCCCACGCTGGGAAAGGTCAGGGAAGGCAGCCACGGCTCAAAGAGGAAAACTCAGACTCGACTCTCGGCTTCCTGATCTCCATAGTCTTCCGTGCACACAGCAATATGTATCTTAAGTTCTCTAGGCCCCCAATGAGCTCTTTCTCTTACAGCTTTTGCCAGAAGACCACCGCCCAACCGCCAAGAGAATGTCTGGCGAGATAAAGTAGAACTGAATCGCACCATCGCCAACATTCCACTTGGAACCTTAGAGCTCCTAGAGGACAAGCATGTTTGATATGTTTTGTTTTCCCAGACATCATAATCCCTTAAAGAAACTACCACCTCTGAGAAAGATCAAACAGAAAATCACATCCTAGGATTTTTTGTAGCTGTTGTTTTAAGTATATCAGGATTTCTTTTCTTGTTCCAAGGCATGTCACGAAATGCCCCAAATGTAAGAAACTTCCAATGAAATTGCTTGATTTTTAAAAACAAATATAATCCATCCAAACTGTGAAGGAGTCACAGATCCCACAACCTAGTGTATTTCCCCTATGGAGCCTGAGCAATTTAGGATTAACTGGGCGGTCTGCAGTTGTTGGGTGGGGGACAAGCGGCAGGCAAGGAGAGGGTTAAACTAAAAATAAAAAGGTTTAACATGTTTTCCAAAATTCCTGAGCAGAAGAATCTAGGACTTAGTGCTCTCCTGAATGGGATTAAAGTGGTCTAGAGGGCAGCTTGGAAACAGGTGAGCTGGCATTTTTCACAGAGGAGAAGACACTTCTGATCCCACTTTAGAAAAACAGAAAAGTTGCATGACTCGTGTCTATCTCCAGAGCCCTGACACCAAGCAGAACTTGCTTACAGAAATTAAAATAAAGAAACAATTTTCAAAGACTGGGCAAGGATCAGGCTGCAATAAAAATCACCAATGCTTGGGGCACCTGGGTGGCTCAGTCGTTAAGCGTCTGCCTTCGGCTCAGGTCATGATCCCAGGGTCCTGGGATCGAGCCCCACATGGGCTCCCTGCTCGGCAGGAAGCCTGCTTCTCACTCCCCCTGCTTGTGTTTCTGCTCTCGCTATCTCTCTCTGTCAAATAAATAAACAAAATCTTAAAAAAAAAAAAAGAAATCACCAATGCTTGAAACACTCAAGTGCTAACCGGGGAACTGGCTTTTAATTCTGTTTAAATGGGAACGGGGCCTAATAGGGAACAGATGAACGTTGTAACATGGCCAAGGGCTGACAAGGGGTCATACTCTGAAGGAAGTCATGGTCTTCCTTCATGGCTGTCTCTCTTTACTATCCCTTCTGTTCCCAAAGTCCCCAGTTTCACCCTCAGTAACCTTCCTACACACTCCTCACCACCCCACCCCCCACCCGAATCCTAGCTCTTCTTCCCCAGAGTCGCTCAGTTACTCTAAGAAAAGCCTGAAAGCTGGGGTCACATTCCCTGCAGACCTACAGAATCAGTGCGTCCTTACTAATCTAAGGGCATGTTCTGAGGGAACTGATTAGTCACCTCTGGTGATGCTCCTTTGCTGATCACCCAGTGTTGCATCTTGGTGACCAGCTGGGTTTTTGGGCTGGGGCAAAGATGGGCTTGTCAGATCTCGCATATAAAAATGCAGGATGCCCAGTTAAAGAGGATGTTACATAAGCAGTAAATAATTCTCAGTATAAGAATTATACTATACATGTCCCATACGTACTTATGTCTTATGCAAAATATTTAGGACCTAGTTACACTAAATAGTTATTCATTGTTTATCTGAAATTCAAATTTAACTGTGTGTTCTGTGTTTTATCTGGCAAAGAGGGAGCGTCTTTCAGGGCTTTTCAGTTCCCCAAAGAGACACCACTACCTGTTTTGCCAGCTCTTGTTGCTGGGGATACAAGTCAGGGAAATGGTTTAATTACAAAATTTTATGGCATACAACTCAGAATGCACCTGTCTTCCTCAATAAATGTGCGCATCAAATCAATTAGGTTGTCTCTTTGTGAAGAAAAGCCAATCCCTGATACTCAAGGTATGATCCTTGGACCAGCCATATCAGCATCACCAGGGTGCTTGTTAGAAAGAGCCGTTCATGGCTCCATGCAAATTTTAAGGTGTTTTTTTTTTTCTATTTCTGTGAAAAATCTCATTGCCATTTTGGCACAGATTGCATTGAATCTATAGTTTGCTTGAGGTAGTATGAATATTTTAACAATATTAATTCTTGCAATCCATGAACATGGAATTTCTTTCCATTTATTTGTGTCTTTAGGTTTTCACTGATGTCTCATAGTTTTCAATGCACAGTCTTTCACCTCCTTGGTTAAATTTATGACTAGGTATTTTATTCTTTTCTATGCTACTGTAAATGGGATTGTTTTCTTTCAGATAGGTCGTTGTTAGTGTGTAGAAACACAACTGATTTTTGTATTTTGGTTTTGTATCTTGGCTTTGTATTTTGATTTTGTATCTTTACGTTGCAACTTTACTATTGACTGGCTGATTACCATTTGCTTCGTTCAAACTGAATGAGTAAAACTGATTGTACCATTTAACAACAAATTTGATATATTTTAAAACCAAAATATTTAGAATGCTGTGGAATTTGTGTTAGAATATAAAAAGGTAACAAAGGAACAGAATTTTAAAAATTCAAAAATGGTCAAAATAATAGGTAAATTGTATACTGAGATAAAGTTGTATTTTGAAATCAGTTAAGAAAGGACACACTATTCAATAAGTGATATTGGAACAATTAGCTAACCACCTACAATACACCAAAACAAAATCTAATAAATTACACTTAAATGGAAAGTTAAAACCATAGAGTTAAAACTCTGAAATTACTTGAACGAAATGTGGACAATTAATCATATAATCAATAAGAAAGGATTCTAAGGGTTTCAGAAGAAGTTTTTTCAGAATACTCAGTACACAATATTGATCAAAATAGAAACAAATGTCCTCTAGTTTTTCAAAGCCTATACTTTTCAATTGTATAAATTGCATATGGTTCTGTTTTTCAAATAAGCCTTTAAAAAAAAAAGATGTAACATCATCCCCATCAACAAAAAAAGGCACCCACTTGAAATTATTTATGTAGCATTGTAGTAAATTTGTGCTTCTTCAAATACAAGGTCTCCCTGAACTCCATTTAGAACGTATGGCAAGACTTGCAGCTCAGTGACCAGATTCAGAAGGCAAAGAATGTAATTATTTAGAATTCAAGGTTATAATTTACAAGCCATATTAGTGTCATAACGGTGCTATACTACATTACCAGAAACATGGCTTAAAACGACAAGATGTATGATCTTAGACTTCTATAGGTTAGAAGTCCAACATGGATCTCACTGGGCTAAAATCAAGGGCTACGTTCCCTCGGGAGGTTCAAGGGAAGTATCTGTGTCTTTTCCTTCTCCAGCTTCTGATACCCTCTGCATTGGTCGGTTTGTGGCTTCCTTTCTACATCTCTGAAGCCAGCAGTGGAAGATCTAGTTCTTTTCACGTTGCAACTTTCTGATTTTCCTCCATAGTTACATCTCCCCGACCCTCCTCTGCTTCCATTCCGTCTCCCACTTAAAAGGACCCTTGCAATTACATCGGGTCCATCCGGATAATCCAGGATAATCTTCCTATTTTGAGGTCATCTAATTAGCAACCTTAATTCCATCTGAAACTTTAGTTCCCCTTTCCTTGTAACCTAACGTGTTCACAACTTCCAGAGCATAGGGCATGGACATTTGGGGGGCCCATTATTCTGCCTGTTATGAGAGCTCTGACTTACACCCTCACTTTATTTTTTTAATTTATTTTTTAATTTATTTTTTTAAAGATTTTATTTATTTATTTGAGAGAGAGAGAATGAGAGAGAGCACATGAGAGGGGGGAGGGTCAGAGGGAGAAGCAGACTCCCTGCCAAGCAGGGAGCCCAATGCGGGACTCGATCCAGGGACTTCAGGATCATGACCTGAGCCGAAGGCAGTCGCTTAACCAACTGAGCCACCCAGGCGCCCACACCCTCACTTTATAAAAGACACAGAGGCCCAGGGTGATTGGCCACTCTGAGGACATGTGTAGTCAACATAAAGGCCTTTGATCTCTAACTCATTACTTAACATGTCTTCACGGGCATTCCATTAGTCTTCGATTGTGGTAGGTGTTGTTAGAATATAAAATATTTAAATAAATCACAGTCCTTGACCTCAGAGGACTTACCAGCCATGTGTTCATGAAGTATGGAGCAGGTATAAGAAAGAAGGAATTCTAAGCCATAGAACATTTCTCAAATCTTCACCTGGCAACCAAGTGGGAGAGAATAAAATGCAACCATTACTATCATAATTAACAGTATAAGAGCAAACCAGCAAATTATGATTATATAAATAAAGCACGATAATACATTTTGGAGGCATATTTTATGTAGTTATTAAGAGCAATGCATTCAAGCCTTAGGGCTCCTTTCGAATTTTGACTAAGGCTTTGAAATCAAGTAGTTATAAAATCACATAGTTACATAAAAGTCTCAGTCTCCTCTTCAATAAAATATGAATAATACCTATTTCAATAGGTTTTGCATGATGAGTACTTATAAAGCTTAGAACATAATGTGGCTCCTATTAAGTATCCAATAATTGCAGTAATTATTATCATTAAAAGTTGTAATTCAAGGAAGACTATATGCCATCGAAACTTATCACTGAACTTACATCATAAAAAGAAAGTATAAAAGAGGAGTGAATAATATTTAAAGTGTCTTGATAACCTAAATTCACTTGTGTACAGAGAACCTAGCTAAGAATTTAATTGCCTGAAATCAATTAGATTTACATCAGTTAGATTAAAGACTCTGGAAATAAGAACTTAGTTTTCCCCTAATGTCTACATCATCTACAAAAGAAAATAATAAAAATAATTTTATCAAGGAGAAGTAGATCTTTCCAGATGCTGATGGAGAGCATCCTGACATATAGAATGGTCTTAGCTAGCAAATCATACTAATACAATAGAGTCCTAATAATGGACTTTTTCCAAGTAATTTCCCATTTAAACATACAACCAACCTCACATTTGACTCCAGAGAGTATGTATGTATTTGTGCCTATCAAGAAATAAAGTTTTCTGGGGCACCTGAGTGGCTCAGTCAGTTAAGTGTCCGACTTGGCTCAGGTCATGATCTCAGAGTCCTGGGATCGAGCGAGCCCCGAGTTGGATTCTCTCTCTCTCACCCTCTTCCTCTCCCTCTCATGTACATTCACTCTCTCTCTCCTTAAACAAACAAACAAACAGACAAAGGAAATAAAGTTTTGGCCATCTTGGAGCCTGCTGGGAACAGGACTCTTAAAATGACAAATATATCTGGAAGACTGTGGTACAGGGCCACTTTTGCTGGCTATACGCAGGGTCTCCAGAACCAGAGGGGACACACAGCTCTTCTTAAAACTGAAGGTGTTTATGCTCGAGATGAAACCGAATTCATTCTAGGCAAGAGACGTGCTTATGTCAGCGACAGAACAAAGCAAAGAACAACACAGCGGCTCCTGGTGGCAAACCAAACAAAACCAGAGGAATCTGGAGGAAAACGGAAACAGTGGCATAGTGCACAGTCTGAAGCAACCTTCCTGCTAAAGCCATTGGCCGCAGGATCCGTGCGCCGCTGTACCCCTCAAGGGCTTACACTTATTGAAAAGTAAATAAGAGGCGCCTGGGTGGCTCAGTTGGTTAAGCAACTGCCTTCAGCTCAGGTCGTGATCCTGGAGTCCCAGGATTGAGTCCCACATCGGGCTCCCCGCTCAGTGGGGAGTCTGCTTCTCCCTCTGACCCTTCCCCCTCTCATGCTCTCTCTCACTCTCTCTCTCTCAAATAAATAAATAAAATCTTTAAAAAAAAAAAAAAAAAAGAATGAGCACACTCCCAGCTAAGATAAAAAGGCTTTGGGACAAGATAGTCAAAATGATGATCATGAAGTAAATAAAAGGCAAGAGCAGAAGAAAGATCTCACCCCACTCTTGGGCTCTCTCTCACACATTCTCTCTCTCTTAAATGAATAAATAAAATCTTTTTTAAAAAAGTAAATAAAGGTGCAGATTTGTTCTCATAAAAAATAGTTTAGTAATAAGTAATAAATCAATAGAAAATGAGAATTTTGTCCCCACTGTTACTTTGCTTTAACTTTTTCTTCTTGAAGGTTCATATTTCATAGAATTGTTGCTTATATTTCATATACTAGTCCCCCCCATGTGATGCAATGCAGGGATTTCATAGTACACTGTTTTAAAAAATGACGTTAAGAGAATGAATGAAGTTGCTTAGTGTGAGTATGTTGGAGCTTTACCCCACAGACATTTTGCACTGCACTGCCTTGTTCTAAACACTCGAGGGTAGAAATGTTTGCTATGTCGGTCAAATGTAATCTGCTTTCTTTGCCTCCTATTAGAAAATGAAACTAATTAAAAGACTCACTTGGAATAAAGCAGCTTTAAAATTATTGCCTAATTCAAGAGAAACATGTATTTTTTTAAAGATTTAATTATTTATTTGACAGAGACAGAGAGACAGAGATCGATCACAAGCAGGGCGAGCAGCAGAGGGAGGAGAAGCAAGATCCCCACTGAGCAGGGAGCCCGATGCAGGACTTGATCCCAGGACCCCGGGATCACGACCTGAGCTGAAGGCAGTTGATTAACCAACTGAGCCACCCAGGCTTCCGCCAAACGTGTTTTAAATATTGTGGTAGGCAGAACAATGCCCTCCCCCCAGGAGACGTCCATGCTCTCGTCCCCAGAACCTGTGGGTTAGGAAACATGGACAAGGGAATGAAAGTTGCGGATGGGAATAAGGTTGCTAAATCAGCCGACATTAAAATAGAGAGAGTATCTTGGATTATCCGGGTGGGCCCAGTGTAATTACAATAGTCCATTTAAGTGAGAGCAGGAGCAGAAGAAGGGAGTCAAGGGAAATGTGTCTCTGGGAGGTCAGAATGATCCAGCAGGAGAAGGACTTGACCTGGCATCGCCAGCTTAGAAGACGGAGAAGGGGAGCCACGAGCCAAGGACTGTGGGTGGCCTCTAGAAGGTGGAAAAGGTAAGGAAAGGGTATTCCCCCAGAGCCCCCAGAAGAAATGCAGCCCGGCTGAGGCCCTGATTGGAGCTCGGTAGAACGCACGTTGGACTTCTAACGCACAGAACTCTGAGATAATCAGTTCATGCTGCTATTAAGCCTCTCATCTGTGGCAAACTGTTAGGGAAGCGATAGGAAACCTACACAAATATTAACTGAGAAGCTCTGAGACACTGAAGTGAAGCCTAGAGATGGGGAGATCCAATCCAGTTTGTCCAAGCCCTTCAGTGAATATGCATTTCTGATTAGGGTTGGCAGATAAAATACAGGATGTCCAGTTAAATATAAATTTCAGATACACAACGACTGTGTTTTAGTATAAGAATGTGCAATATTGGGGCGCCTGGGTGGCTCAGTCGGGTAAGCGTCTGCCTTTGGCTCAGGTCATGATCCCGGGGTCCTGGGATCAAGCCCCGCATGGGGCTCCCTGCTCTGCGGGGAGCCTCCTTCTCCCTCTCCCTCTGCCACTCCCCCTGCTTGTGATGGATCTCTCTCTCGCTCTCTGTCAAATAAATAAATATAATCTTTAAAAAAAGAATGTGCAATATTTGGCACATGCCTATATGAAAAATTATTCATCATATCTGAAATTCAAATTTAACTGAGTGTCCCATATTTTTATTTGCTAAATCTGGCAACCTATTTCTAATCCACACAGGGGGGACATTCCAGGAAATACCTCTGCTCAACAGAACTGCTCGCTGCCAACCATGCTGAAACCTGCATCTTAAGCATTCTCCCCCTAGATTTTGGGCCTGATTTATCATGCACTGCCTGTCTTCTTGATAATAGGGTGGCCTGGTGTCCATCTCTAGACATGGTATTAATGTCATGAATTGCAAATAAAGGTCAGTGCATTTTTGCTAAATGTGACTGTCCTCTAATCATCTGGAGCCTTGTGTGCATCGTCCTCCCCGGATTTCACCCAACTGTCATTTCTCTTCTGCCAAAATGCCGTGGTGACTATCCAAGCACTCCTTAGGGAGCGATCTTTGGGCTCTGACCCTGGAGTTAAATGTATTCCCTCTGCTTGTTTTAAATAATCTCATTTCCACAGCAGCTGTGGATCCTGCTTTGCTGGGTGTTCAGTAGATTGTGTAGTAATGCCATTAAATGTGAACAAATCGCTGGGCCTTCTCCCACAGCACTTCTATCCGGCTGTTATCTTCCATTTGTGGAAATCGGTACTCATGCATAATGGTACATTTAGTAGTTTGATATTTTCCAAAAGAATTACATTGCTCCTTTCAATGGGTTCTTGCATTGCCAGTGAACAGGCAAGAATAGAGCATCTGTCTGTGTAAGTCAGAAAGTATCTTGTGGAGCATGCCCACCTATTACAAGTTGATAAGCTTCTATTCTCCTAGTATCGTCACTGCGGGTTGGAATAATTTGTTCCTCATTCAGCAGAGTGAAGTGAGGAAGGTAGGATGTCAATTCTAGATAAGATTTAGGGGTATAATTGCAAATTTATGTTAAAAGTTTTATCTTTCCATTAATATACTTGGAGTTCATTCTAAAAACTGTATTTTTTTAATGATAAAAGATTTTTAATATAGATTATTCAAGTAGCCTTGTCATTTGTAATGAAACTATTTTTTAAAAATTCATGTTCCCAATCATGAATAATGCCCATTTCTGTTTAGTGAAGTCTTGAGTGATAACCAGTTTTGTTGCCTTTTTAGAGATCTGGGCAAGAATATATACAATTCTGGACAGAATTTTTCATTCAACACAAGTATAATGTTTCACTATATTGCCCATGTAAAAAGGACCATTACACAGTACAATCAGAATCCTTACTATCTTTTCCTTTTGAGCAAATGGTGTATGGTGGCAGTTCTGATATTGTAAAAAAATAAACCTCTTGAAGACAAGGGTGCTTTTCAATGTTATTTTACAGGTAAAGAAACCAAGACCCTAAGAAGATGAAGATCTTGCCTAAGGACTTAAGGTAGGTGATGAAATACAAAACAGAACTAGAAACAATGCAGACTGTACAGCAGGAGCAGAATCCTGTAAGGTGGAGAAATGAGGGTATAAACTGTGAGAGCATGAAGATGATATTATCGGTACTGATACTGATACTACCGTGAATTCCTGCCTGGGTTCTTCATAAAGAGAACACCACCTAACGCACAGCAGAACATCTTACGAACTCCAGATAAGAACCTGATCCAAAACCCAGATCTACTGGTTTTCCACCATACTGTGTAGAGATGTTGGGTTCCCATTCTTCCCTGCAGAAGGAGCCTGCAGACTCCCTACGACACCTTCATCTTCTTCCACCCTTCCGTGGGTTGGAAGAAGGCCACGTCCCTCTGATTATAACTCAAGGTAACATTATTATCTGGGTTTTCTAAAAATATTTAAATATTTAATGTAATGTAAGAACCCATTGAAAGGAACTATGTAATTCTTTTGGAAAATATTAATATTAAATATTATAAATATTTAAATATTCATCTAGACTGAGAGATTCCGGGGGGATAAGTTCCAAGTATACAACATAATGAGAGGTTAATTGTCTTTGATGAAGGAAGCAAAGAATACCGCCCCAACTTTAGTAGAGACAAAGATCTGTGTTGACGTGCCAATCTCAATTTTGTGCGCAGATACCTATGAAAAGCCATCGCACTTTGGCAAACGTACTCATTAGGTTCTGGTAAGCCTGACATTTTTAGGGAAAAGTGAGGCTGGGCTGGGGGCTTCATGTAAACGTCCGTGAAGCCACTTTCTCTGGCTTCATCAAAGCTGCTCGGCACGTGTCCTGCAACGCCACGCCGGCAGCCAGGATATCTGTATACCACGTATACCACGTATACCACGTATACCACGTACACCACGTATACCACGTACACCGCGTACACCACGAATACCACGTATAACACGTATACCACGTACACCACGTATACCACGTACACCACGTATACCACGTATAACATGTATATCACGTACACCATGTACACCACGTACACCACGTACACCACGTACACCACGTACACCACGAATACCACGTATAACACGTACACCACGTACACCACGTACACCACGTACACCACGTATAACATGTATACCACGTACACCACGTATACCACGTATAACATGTACACCACGTACACCACGTATACCACGTACACCACGTATACCACGTATAACATGTACACCACATATACCACGTACACCACGTACACCACGTACACCACGTACACCACGTATACCACATATCCTGGCATGAGCTGAATCCAGCAGGAAGTCGCTTCATTACAAAATGTAAATAAAGTGCTTATCTATGCTTATCCTATGTGAGCAATTTTAAATGCAAAAATTAAATGCTTAAAAAGACAGGGTTCCTTCCAAGGGCCAATTTACTAGTTGAAATAATAATAATAAAGAAATCAGTTGTCTCGCGTAAGGTAGGGTTTTCCTTTGCGTTTCGTATAGCTTTTCTGGCTCTGCTGTGTACCAAGGAGAACCCTGTTCATGTACATTCTGTAAACACACAGTAAAAAGTAGTCGTGTTCATGGTCGCTGTGAAATACGAAGTGTCTGAATAGTCAAAAATAGGCTATAAATTTTACATTCTTAAGAACATCTTTTATTCATCCTATCAGAAGGTAGGTGATTTATTTTAATATCTACCGTCTTTTATTATTTTTTTCTTCATTTTGAAAAACCTCAAATATCAGAAAAGTAGAGGGAACAGACCACGAAGTCCTACGTATCCATCACCGAGTGACGACTGTCGAGTGAGCCATTGTGAGCCGCTCTGGTCTCAGCTACGATTCTACCTACCACCTGTCGCCGACGCAGTTATGTGCAGCAGATCTCAGGGATGACATTATTGATAAAAACTTCAGTATATATTTCTAAAAGGCAAGGACTCTTTGATGAAACACCACTGCAATTCTGTTATCCCGTTAAAACACTTAATGGTAATTCCTTAACACCACCCAACACACTGTCAGACCACAGCTATCTTACCACCAGATGGTCTCATAAGTGATTTCTACCAGTGCTTGGTTCCAGGGCTTTTGACAAATGTTTCCGATAAGCCACTTTGGTTCCAGGTGATGGGCTGGACACTGGGCCATGTTTTGTTAATTCATTCATGGTAATTATTTATTGAGTGTCCAATATTTGTCAGAGGGTTGAGGGTCCTTGCGATACGTCAGTTAATAAAATAGACAAACTCCCTGTCTTCTTGGAGCTCATATTGTAGGAGGATGAGATAGGAAATAATAAGAATAATGGAAGTAAACGTGCCCATTTGATGTAAGGTAATGAGTGCTTTTGGGGAAAAAGAAAATACCACAGTTGGGTAAAAGTTTTTGGAAATCATGGGCAGGGTTGCAGGTTTGTTTTTTTTTTGTTTTGTTTTGTTTTAAAGATTTTATTTATTTATCTGAGAGAGAGAATGAGAGACAAAGAGCACGAGAAGGAGGAGGGTCAGAAGGAGAAGCAGACCCCCCGCCGAGCAGGGAGCCCGATGCGGGACTCAATCCCGGGCCTCCAGGATCATGACCTGAGCCGAAGGCAGTCGCTCAACCAACTGAGCCACCCAGGTGCTCAGGTGTGTGTTTTTTTTTTTAAGATTTTATTTCTTTATTTTGAGAGAGAGAGAGTGAGAGCGAGAGCGAGAGAGAGGTGAGGGGCAGAGGGAGAGGGAGAGAGAAGATCTCAAGCAGACTCCAAACTGAGTGAGGAGCCCGAGGTGGGGCTCGATCCTACAACCCTGAGATCACGACCTGAGCCGAAATCAAGAGGCAGACACGACTGAGCCACCCAGGTGCACCAGGGTCGCGGTTTTAAAAGGTAATCAGAAGAGGGCCTGATTGGGAAGGCGTCCTTTGAGCAAGGACTTAAAGGCAAGGAGAGAATTAACCACACAAATATCCGGAGGACAAGTGTCTAAATCAGAAGCAGGTTTGAAATCTCCAAGACAGTTTAAGGCTGGGCATGTTCTAGAAACAACAAGAAGGCCCCAAAGTATGACATTATTTAGTTAAAATCAACCTGAGTAAAAGAAAGTAGCTGCAGAAAAGCATAAATGGAAGAAATAGGCCACTCTTTGCTCAAGGACCATGACAAGCTCTATGTAGGAAAATAGAATGAGCGAAAAAGTAAAACATTTACATTTTATAGAAAGGTAGAATTACAAACATTTTGAAATAGATACACAATTTTTAACTGACTTAATCTATCAAATCTCTAAAAATGTCCAGATTTCTTTAAAAAAAAGGTGTATTATCACAATTTATATCACCATATTTACTCCTTCCCAGGCAACATTTCACTAAACATTCACTTGGGTGCTTTCACCGACTTTTTGTGTCCAGTGCCTACTGAACGTCTACTTTCAGAAGCCCAGATGTCACCGTGTGCTGTTGGCTCGTGTGCACCATCATGCATTGAACGCCACAGTCCCCCTGATGTGCCTGGTCTCAGGTACCCGGGGGAACTGCGGTCTGGCCTGGGAGCAGATGATCCTCCCTCTGACACGGTGTCAGGTGCCAGTCGTCGCCTAACTCTACATCCCAACACCTGCGTCCCTCACCTCGGTGCATCCCATCAGGAAGGCATTTTATCCTCTTCCATCAGCAAAGTGAGATATTCTGAGAGAGAGAGAGACCATATTGGCGTAGCTTTTATTACAATATACTGTTATAATTGTTCTGTGTTATTACTAGTCGTGCATCTCCTGCTGGGCTTAATTTATGCATTAACATTTATCACAGGCACGCATGTAGAGGACAGGGTTCAGTACTATGCATGGTTTCAGGCATCCACTGGGGGTCTTGAGAAGTATCCCCCAGGGATAAGGGGTGACTATCTCATCTGGACACCCGAAAGACCATTCAAACGTTATATGGCCTAAACTAAGCTAGTCTCATTCTCCCCCCAATTTTTTTTTCCTTTCGTATTGCTGAACAACACCATGACCATCACACGTACTAAGCCAGAAATCAGGCCTCAGCTTCTTCCTTCCCTTGTGGCCTGTCCCAAGTGTTGACTCCATGCTCACGCTCTCTCAGGATTCTTTCCTTACTACTTCTGGTGGCACTGTCTAATTTCCTTTCTCTTCTGGACCCCGAAAAGAGCCGCAAAACAGCCCTCCCTACTTATAGATTCGACCGCTGCAGCCCCCTTCTTCAGTCATATGCCCCCACGCAGAGAGATGCCAGGACCTGGACCTCATCTTCACGAGAAGAGACAGAGAGGAGTGACTCCGACAGATAATCACGATGGCCGACTCCCTGGCCCACAGGTGGTTTAGGCGTGGAATGTCCCTGAGTGTGACCAATGAGACCTGCGCGGAAACACGGTGAGGGCGTCCCTTAATGGTTCCCTTCGATGACAGAAGGACACATGTAATAAGAAGCGCTCTGATTAGGTCCCTTCCGATGCAAATACCAAAATGTTGACGCCCTTGCACACCACTGGCAGAAGTATAAATTGCTTCAATTTTACATCACACATACTCTAATACTCAGAGCTACGTGTTACCTCCTACTGTACGCCAGGCACTACGCAGTGTGTCGTACGCTGTCTCCTTTCATCCTTAAAACAACCCCATGAATTAGACAGCACTCTCTTGAGAAATGAGGAAACTATGTCTAAAGGTAATTAAATGCTTTTCTCAATTTCACCTAGGCAGTACACCTGAAGAGGTTTTGAAATTCGTAATAAAGTCATTATTCCAAGGAAATGATAAAAATAGACATAAAGGGACACGCACAAAGATATGTACCAGTTGTTTGGTATAATGTGAAAATTTGAGCGAGAACATAAAAAACCCAACAGCGTTGAGGAAGTGTTTCACTAAATCAGGCTACATCCGACTGGAGGGCTGATTAAGGCTTGGAAGTAAATCACGTGCAGGGAAAAAAAATTCCTTTTTTTTTTTTTCCTTCTCCCCTCCCTTCCTTCAACCAGCCCTCTCAGACCAGGGGGCCATCACCCGGGGGGGCCCGGGAGCCGGAGCTTCAGCAAGCTCACCATCCCCAACCCCGGGTGCGCAATTCAAAGCGCGGTGCCTGCCCGCCCCCTCCTGGCGCCATCCTCAAATGCAATTTGCACACTGTCCTGGAGTTTCTTTTGGGGGACGCCGCCCCGCCCCCCACTACTGTCGGCAGCGCGGAAACCCCTGCTTGAGACCCGTCAGAGGGCACCATCCTCTCGTCGCGGGTCGGCACGGACATGTTATGGTTGACCATGAGGAAGGAAGTTGGCCCAAGAGCGCACGAGTATGGAGGGGAAACTGCAGGGAGAGCAGATAGAACAGGCTAGTCCTGAAGCCCTCCCCACATGGCGGGTCACATGAGCACCCAGGCTGAGGGCTCCAGCCAACACAGCTTTCCTGGGAGCCCTTTGCACACCAGCCTAAAAGGGGTCTGAAGGCGCAGTCTCTGGGGCCCCTTCCAAAAGACTAAGCTCCTGATGGCATGCCTACGGCATCCCCAGAAGCTCAGCTGAGAGGGACAGAGGAAGGGAGTGTGTCTGACACCACAGGAGCTTCAGGAAGCACAGAGCCTTAATCGTGTCCTTAATTAAATTCTGGCGCCAGAAAGTTTTCCTCTGAAACTTGACCAGCTCAGTTGCCCTCTCTTCCTGACAAGCGGCTCACCGTTCCTGGACCTCTTTCTCTGTAGCCTTCAGAAAACTCCAGCTTTCTCCAAAGTTCGAGCCCATGAAGGCACCTGCTGAAGCTAAAGGAAAACTTGGGATTTTGACCTGAACACACTCGAAAGTCCCAGCATGTGCACCAACTGCATACATTTGGACCCACGTCCATCCCCTACTGTTGTTGCTTCCTCGGAGGAGATCAGGAGCTGTATGATCAGGGCAAGAGCGGGCCTCCCCGGGACAGCCTTGCAGCAGCGCCACCTCGCGGCTGTTCCCGGGGTTGCACCTTCCGCACCAGGCGTCTGGGACCCTCCGGCTAGAACCGCCTTCACCTGGCCCAACTGAGTGTAACAGTAGCAACTAAAACCATAGCACTTGTTAAAAAAAAAAAGAAAAGAAAGAAAGAAAGAAAAAAGACTGGGTGGCTTAAACAACGAAAACGTATTCTTCAATTCCGGAATTCTAGAGGTTGGAGGTTGGTAAGAGCCCTTCCTGGTTTGTAGCTGGCATCTTCTGACTGTACCCTCACATGATGCAAAAGGAGCTACCTAGCTCTCTGGACACGTAAAATAAAAGTTCCAGTACCATCCCTGAGGGCTCCACCCTCATGATCTAATCAATCTCCTGCCAAAGTCCCCACCTCCAAATACCATCGCATTAGGGATTCTATTTCACCTTAATGGGTGGGAGGCACAAACATTGGGTCTCTGACAACGCAAGAGAAAGCATATTGTGAATGTCTGCGTTTGGGCATCCAGAGGAAGAAGGACTACATCAGAGAAGGTGTAGTGTGCTCAGTAATTTGGTGTTTCACAGCGGGTTAAGGGGAAGTGGAGTAAATGAGTCAGATAAAGCCGGCAGGGTTAGAGTCAGGGAGGATGGGCTTGCCATTGCATTTGAGATCAAGGAGACTATTGATGACCTCAGGAGTGAAGAGTTCCCTTAATATCTGAAGGCAGATTTCAAGATGTAATAAAAAGCTTAAGCTGGCATTTCAAGACATTTTGTGATAATAAAATGCAAGACAGGTAGTGATGCATTGCTCCGTGACTCCAAGAATCCCCACAGAGATGTTTTTAAGGCATTGTTGTGTCGTCCAGACAAGAATTGAACGAAGCGTGCTTTCCAAGTGCTGCCTCTATGTGTTTTCTCCTCTCTTGAAATCTGGCGTCTGCTTTCACTACACTAATGAAACTCTGGAAAAGATGTTTCTTATTTCTGCACCTGAGCTCTATTAAGTCATGTGAGCTATCTTATAAGAGTACAAACTATAGGTATCAAAAATGAAAAGCATAACTAAGAAGTAACACCATGCTCATGGGATTTTGTTCTTCTAAGTAGAAGTATGCATTACCTGGCTGACAAATCCAACAGAAAGAAGCCTAAATTTATTTTATGCAAATGATTACTTAGCAATGAGCCATGTGGTCTTACGAATTCCTTAGGAGAACTGTGGTATTCATGCTGGACAGATTTTTGATACAGAAGTATACTCTTTGCCAAAGAATACATTTGCTTATCTGACATGTTTGAGGAGCATACTTGGTATTACATAAGCCTTTGTTTGTTTCTTTATTTTTTAAGTAGGCTCCATACACAGCACGGGACTCGAACTCACAACCCTGAGATCAAGACCTGAGGTCAAGAGTCACAGCCTCCACTGACTGACCCACCTGGCGGCCCCCACCTTTTTTAAATACATAAGATATTTATATCTTAACACCAATTATGACTTATTAGATCTGACATAAGTTACACATCTAAATAGGAAATACTGTTACTCTTAGAAATATTACTAAGAGAGGAGATTAGCTCTTAGTTCTAGCTAAGTTGGCCATTCATTTAAAAGAATAAAATAAGTAAGACTGAATAACACTCTGAATGCTATGGACTAAAATCAGTCAAATTTTCCAAGCAATATTTACTGGTATCCCATTTAAGCCAAATCTATCACTGACAGCAGAGAAACTAGTTTCAGGATTTTTTTTTGATTTGATTTATTGAGAGAGAGAATGAAAAGTGGGGAGGGGCAGAGAGAGAGAGAAGCAGACTCCCTGCTGAGCAGGGAGCCCGATGCGGGGCTCGATCCCAGGACCCAGAGATCATGACCTGACCCGAAGGCAGACGCTTAGCCGACTGAGCCACCCAGGTGCCCCTATTTTCAGGAATTTTTATCTTGCTTTTGAATACAGGCTAAAGCTGGAGAAGCTCTGATAATAATAATGCAATTAATATTTTGTAAGGATATAGCCTGCATTTATCATTTGAGAGGTAACATGATTACGTTCTGATGTGAAACCTACTATTTTAAGTAGTGGCAGAGGATATAGAAGAGTATAACAGGTTTTCTGGCTTCATTTTGAAGAAAATATTAATTTCTTTTTTTTTTAAGATTTTATTTATTCATCTGACAGAGAGATAGAGAGCACAAGTAGGCAGAGTGGCAGGCAGAGGGAGAGGGAGAAGCAGGCTTTCCGCTGAGCAGGGAGCCGGACGTGGGGCTCGATCCCAGGACCCTGGGATCATGACCTGAGCCGAAAGCAGACACTTAACTGACTGAGCCACCCAGGCACCCCGAAAATATTAATTTCTATACTTCAGTTCTTTATTTTTGAAACCAGACTCATCAAGATTTACAAAAGCTGTATTTTATGACGATCAATATATTATATTTTGGAAGTTATTATTAGGCCGATGGTGGTGATGAATATTTGAACATTAACAGTATTGTGAGGTCTCCAAAATTCTCGTGTAGATACTAGGGTAATTTGGGCTGAGTCATAACTTTGCAGTGATCACCAGTTTGAATCAAACTGTTTAGTATATTTGATGAACTTGGTATCTAGTTTCTCTGGAAGTAATCCGAAATGAAACTCTGCCTGGTGACAAAACATCCTCACAGCATAACGGTAACTGTTAAATTAATGGAAGTTTAATTAGCTCAGTATTTGTCGAGTTTGCACACTAGCGTAAGACCCAGCTGTCCCATCAGGGTTGTGCCCTGCTTTCCCGGGGCTCTGGCTCACGCCTAGCTTGAACCTTCTACCACGCAGAACTCCACCTGTTTCCTGCTTCCTTTCTTCTAAATCATTGTCATTCAGAGCTGTCCTGAAACATAAAGACTCCCTGTCGATCTCTACCTGTCAGGACACGAGGTGATATACGTATAATTAATTATTATTTGTAATAATATGTGTATAATATGAGTATACTTCTGTATCAAAAAAATAATTATGTAATAATTATTACAACATGCGTAAAACTGTATCCTATTTTTTGCATAACTGCGGCGTGAAATTCGCTCTCTTGTTGTCACTTGATTCTTGACCCTGCCGTACTCTCCTCCTAGAATGCATGCACTTACAAAGCATCCTGTAACACCTTTGAAACACTAGCTATGTGTAAAACTATAAAAGCATAGCTGATTGAGCAAAAACCCCTCCTTCCCCTCCATACGCAAACATAGAAATAATGGGGAAAAAATCACACCCAAAGCTTAATATGTGTCCTAATTAAAAGAAAAGGGAATTTTCTGAGTGTCAGAAGTGGAGAGTTTTAAATCTGAGAACGGAAGCTATGTTATTAGGTATATTTAAGATTGATAGGTCTTCCTGTTGAATCGATCTTTTTATCATTGTAAAATGTCCTTGTTTCTCTGTAGTAAAACTATTTGCTTAAAATTGACTCTGACATTTAAAGGGTCACACCAGCTTTCTTTTGTTTTGGTTTCTGTGGTATATCATGCTTGATCATTTTACTTTCAATTTATCTGTGTCCTTATATTTTAAGTGTGTCTTTAAGAAAGGTATGTAATTGGGTCTGGCTACTCTGTTTTTTTTTTTTAATCTAGCCTGAAAACGTATCCTCTTATATACTCTGTGTGTATTCAATTTAATTTGATGTAATTGGATTTAACTCTACCTCTATCTCTATTTGTTTCATCTTTGTGTTTTTATTCCCCTTTCTTGCCTTCTTTTGCATTACTCAAGTATTTTCTTTGTTGTTCCATTTAATATGCTCTATTAGCTCTTCTATTATAACATATGTTATTATTTTAATGATTATGCATCCATGACTTATTCAAGTCTACCTAAAGTTAGAATTTTATTGCCTTCCATAAACTATAAAATCTTACATATAACTATGTGTATTCTTCCGCCTTTTCCTTTGTTACTGTTGTATATTTAACTCTACATCTTGCAAAACCAGAAGCAGAATTTTTAAGCACAGTGAAGACTGTTTTTGTAAGGGGTCACTGTTTTTTCATATTTTCTCACTTATTTTCCCTTCCCAGGGTTCCTCATCCGTGCCCGCTGTTTGTGTTTCGTCTATTTGGAATCACTTCACTTTTACCTAAATAATTTCTGTTAGTATTTCATACAGTGCAGTTCTAGTAGAAACAACCTCTTCGCTTCTGTTATCTGGAGACATAATCTTCATTTCACCCTTATTTTTGAAAGATATCCTGCTGAGTAGAGAATTCTAGGTTGAGCAATTGTCCAAGACGAGTAAACTATCATTTCCCAGTTTCCACGGCTTTGTGCAAAGGCAGCTGAGAATCTCCATGTTGCTCCCCTGACTTTATTATGTCCCCACACCCCAACCCTGCTTGGCTTTAAAGTTTCCTCCTCTTTGGTTTTCTGCAGTTTGTGATATGCCTGGATGTGTTTTTGTTTGTTTTTATCCTTCCAAGAGTGTGCCAAAGTCCTTGAACCTGTGTGTTTTGGGAATTTGGGGGAAATCTTGGGAAACTCTCATAATTGGGGGTATAATTTTGTGAAAATTCATGCTGCCTTCTTTCCAGTATTCTTTCTGTCCCATCTTCTCTGTCTCTCCTTTTGACACTCCGATTACAGTTGAATGGAGGACTGTCCTGTAGGTCTTCTTCACTCTGTAGTACTTTAGAAGGAAGCAAATAGCCACCACCAGTCTTGATTTATCTAAAATAAGCAATCCCTCTTTCATAGTGTAGTATCTCACAACACAGGATAGATTAGAAGACATGTCTGTGAGTGAACAAATATCATTTAAAAGTGCAACCTATTCCCCAAATTCCAGTCCGGAACTTCTTAAGGACATTGGCAAGATTACTGCGGCGAAGTAATGCACTTAGAAATACAGTCTTGCTGTACGATTCCTTCAGAGGAAGATGTAAAATTGAAATTTTCATTGTTTAGTGTTTGTACCTTATGCCCAACGTAATATGCACATGAGTGGACCCACAGGCCATAGTTGTGTACGTTGTGGTTCACTGTAACTGAGAAATGGTTGGTTTCCTGGGTATGTTTTCCCCTCTGTCCCACAAACCCAACCTCATATGAGCGACAGCAATTTTAGCATCTTGTTTTCAACTCACGAAATGTGGCCGGCACATCTGCAGCTTTAGAGAGAAATCATAACCTACTGCTCCAGAAGGTTCCTCCGTGTAACTCCGGCCTTCCCAGGCCTGTTAGGTCAGTGACAGTGCCCTGGTCTCTACTCCTGCTTTCCTCATCTTTGGGAAAGTGAGAAACTATTCCCACCACAGCAGACATCAGCAGTTCTCAAGCGTTTGGTCTCACCACCTCACCACACTCTTCAAACTTACTGGGCTTTTGTTTCCAGAGGTTAAATATATTGATACCTACCATATTAGAAATTAAAGCTGAAGATTTGCTTAAAATATTTATTTATTAGTTTATTTAAAATAGTGATGAACCTATTGTATATTAACATACAGAATGCTCTTATGAAAAATATATTTTCCAAAAAAAAAAAAAATTGTTCTTTGATCCCCCATGAAAAAAAAATATATATATATATTTTCCAAAATTAGAAACAATGTGGCAAGAGTGGCCTTGTTGTATATTTGAGCAAATCTGTTCCATGTCTGTCTTAACAGAAGAGAGGGGGGTTCTCAGATCTGCTTCTATATTCAGGTCCCTGGCGAGCTTCTGTGTATTGTTACACATGTTCTTCATGGAAGAAGAATCCCAAAGGGCCAAGAAGCATATGAAAACTGTCTGATCTCCACAGTTATCAGAGAAATAACAATTTAATCCATAATTAGAGACTATCTTATCTCTGTCTGATTGGCAAAAGTTAAAAACTCTGACAACCCAGAAATGTGGAGAAAAGATAATTCTTATATTCGGCTGTTGGGACTTTAAGTAAAATTTTATTTTTAAATTTTAAAATTTACTATTTTAAGCTAGTAAATTGGAATAGTCTTACCAGCTAATCACAGGAGAATGCTCTTGGCTCTGCACAAGGAGAAATGTACCCTAGCATTCACTGTAACATTGTTCATAAGAGAAAAAATTGGAAACCCAAACCTTTGACAAAAGAATGGAACTGTGTATCGCAATATACTTATATAGGTATTATGTTATAAATATTATAATGACATAATATGTAGTATTCTAACAATGGTACATTTTGTACCAATTAATAAGATGAACAAAAGCTCTACAACCCGATTAACAACATTTATGGTAAATTGTTTAAAGCTATGTGTTAATAGGGCTATATTTAAAACAACGTTGAAAGAAAAAAGCAATCTATACAAACTTATGTACTGTGTTAAAAATACACTAATATGTATTAAATATCTATTAGAACATTAATATATATAGGAATGATGCAGTTCTATTTATGGTAGCAGTTAATTCTGAGGCGAGAAAGAAGGGAGAGGGGTTCATTCTGCTTAAGACAAAACAAAGAGATCACCTCAATTGGTGTGTTATTTTTTTTAAGATTTTATTTATTTATCTATTTATTGAGAGAGGGGGAAGAGCAGAGGGAGAGGGAGAGAGAGAATCTCAAGCAGACTCCCCACTGAGTGCAAGAGCCTGATGTGGGGCTCAATCTCACAACTCTAAGATCAAGACCTGAGCCAAAATCAAGAGTCAGATGGACGCTTAGCCAACTGAGCCGCCCAGGCGCCCCAGGTCTGTCACTTTTAAGCTGTCTGACCTTAAACAAGGATGGGACAGAAGCTTCTCTGAGGCTCAATTTATCACCTGCTAAATGGGCATAATATTAAGGATCTCATAGAGCTGCTGGGGGTCAAGTGAGACCAAGTCTATAAAACACATAGCAGTGTATAACATATGGACCTGATAAACAGGAGTAAATAACATATGTACGTAAGCCTATGTATTAAATATCTACGGATCGATCAATCAGTCCATAGATAGATATCTCCTAAGAATAAGCTGACCTCTGTCTTTTTTTTTTTTTTTTAAAGATTTTACTTTTTTATTTGAGAGAGAATGAGATAGAGAGAGAGCATGAGAGGGGGGAGGGTCAGAAGGAGAAGCAGACTCCCTGCTGAGCAGGGAGCCCGATGCAGGACTTGATCCTGGGACTCCAGGATCATGACCTGAGCCAAAGGCAGTTGCTCAACTAACTGAGCCACTCAGGTGCCCCACCTCTCTCTGTCTTCAATTAGGAAAAAGGTTGATTTGATGCATAAGCCGAAGGCTGACTTTAGGAACTGGGAAATAAACAGAACTTAAAACTATGATTAGTTGAGTTATTTTTTTTTCAAATGATAAGTATGACACATTATGCTTTGCCAAATCTGGATGATGACTGTTTGTGTGTGTGTGTTTAAAGTAAGCTCAAGGGGGCACCTGGGCTTCCTCTGGTTTAGCTCAGGTCATGATCCCAGGGTCCTGGGATGGAGCCCTGCATCAGGCTCCCTGCTCAGTAGGGAGCCTGCTTCTCCCTCTCCCTCTGCTCCTCCCCCACTGCTTATGGTCTCTCTCACTCTCACTCTCTCTCTAAAATAAATAAGATCTTTAAAAAAAAAATAAAGTAAGCTCTAAGTCCAATGTGCAGCTTGAACTCATGATCCCAAGATCGAGAGTCGCATGCTGTATGAACTGAGCCAGCCAGGCGCCCCTGAGGGCATGTGTGTTTCATATAGTTTGTTATAGTTTTCTCTATATTTTAATGTACATAAAAATAAACATAATATACAGAATCAAAATAATAACTCTAAAAATGGAAATAATCTCACTCCCAGCAAAGACTAAATTTGAATTTTCATCCAAACTAAATTGAGGAATGAGCGTGAATGATGGGGGCACACCGTCTTCCGAGCATCTTCTGGAAGGGTTGGAGGAACACTCATAAGGCCCTTTGTGAGCCCCAGGAGAAGTGAGTGTCCGGTGCTTGGGCTCCAGGGGCACCGGATCCCTGGACTCTAAGAGAAGACAGAGTGGTAGAGGAGGACAAGGCAAGAGAGAAACAGCCCAGGCCACCACGCGGCCTGATACGGCACACCCGTCACATAGTTCACGATATGCCTTGAGGTGGCCCTGGAGAAGCCAGGAGGCAGCCTCCTCACGATCCATGGGAACGGCAATCTATCTTTGTACTCTTTTTCTTTCTTCCCCCATCACATCTCTGGGTTTCTGACAGCTTAACTTGACAGAACTCATGAATAAGAACACCACGCTGATTACTTTGCATTTTCTTGTCACCCAACTGTTGTCTGTGCAGTCTCTTGGGGAAAAAAAATGAATAATTCCACAAAGGAGGAAGTTCATGCTTAAGAAGCTTTCTGCAAACTCATTAAATTGATGGCTTTTGGAGAGGGATCCAGGAGAGAAGCCAAGATTGGGCGGGGGCGTCGGGGGCGGGTGGGGGGGGGGGAGAAAGACTTCACTGTAATCTGCTTTCCAGAATAAGGTTTTACTATGTATGTTGATCAATGGAAAACAAATTAGATAAGCCTTGGTGAAATGTACTAGCAGTAAGTACTGAACTAAAATTTTAAGGTGGAGAGAAGGAGGGAAGGAAGGGGGGGAGGGAGGAAAGAAAGAAAATCAAGTTAAATTGCAGACAGAATAGCTACATACACATGTCCTTAAAAATGCAAACTCTATAATGTATAGAAAATGCCAAATACACAAAGCAAAAAGGTTATGAGAACTATTACAGAGCCATACTTTTGCACGTATAACATCAACTATTGTGGTAAAGCAAGGCAGAAATGGGAAATGTAGGGAAGCATTAAAAAATGTCAAAAGAATTTCATTCGCAAGAGGCTTATTTCAGATTACAAAAAGCCTAACCCGGGAAGTGGCAGGGCTCTTTATAAAGACATTCTCCTACACAATAAATGACACACTAAAGAAAAGTCGGGGGGAGGCTCTCCTCTGATTTATGCAGAACGGGGGGAGGTAAAACGGATCCCAAAATGTCCATTTCTCGTCAGTTCCTCATTCTGTCTAGGTATCAGCAGAAGCTTAACACAGAAAGCACCACAATAGGCCACCTAAACATCTCCGTGCGTGCCGTGGTGTGCCTCTATACTTGGGGGCACAGGGCATGCAGATGCAAGGCATGAGTGTTGTTAAAAGTGCTCCATGGTGATGGGTTCGGAGAGCCACTAGATGTCAGCATCTGATAATTCTCTCAGAAAGACTCAGGCTGCCTTGTATTTCTGCGACAGACTTTCTATTCAGCCATTTTCTCCGTCCATAGAAAAGAGGGAATGAGAAACTGTATGCCATTTAAAACAATCATATCACATCTGAGAAAAGATCAGCAATTCATTCAAAGTAATTATTTTTCCAAACACAAGTCTTATGATCTGTTAAGCAGAGATATTAATACAAATATCTTTGTGTATATATACACATATGTGTGTATAAACATACAGATCAATATTGCCATGATTTGAGAAGGAACTGATTAAAATATATTCTTACCTCCTTAAGCTCTCCACAAATGCCTTTCTCTTTTCAGGTGCTGTGTCATGGGAAAAATGAAGACAGCGGATCATTTCTTTTCTGTTCTTACTCTGTTGTAGATTTAGCCCTTTCTGTATTTTGTGTTGCTATGTTTGGCTTTCTCAGCACTTTCAAGAACTACTATTTCTTTGAGGCTAGGAGAGTCTCTTGCCCATCCTGTGTGCAGGGTAAAATCAGCAAATATGTATGAATGAATTAATGTATGGATTAATTAATTCATCACAAGGAAATAATTTTAAAGGCAAGTCATCATGTCTCTTAAGCCAGACCATAAGCTTTGAAGAAGGCATGTTGGAGAATACTTGTCATTACATTTCCTTGGACTGCAATATTAGGCATCTTCAAATAAGAACTAAGGAATTACGGTTGCCCAAGCGTATTACTTGGTCCTTACATCTACCTTTGGAGAGTGGAGAGCCAGGGAGCGAGGGAGTTTCTGTCTCCATCCCAACTATAAAGGATACAATCAAGTGACATCTTCCAGAGCCCTCTGCCTACAGTTGACAATGGAGTATTATACAAAATTGATGTATGTGTAGGTGTCAATTTTAGGAAAAAGAAGGGCACAGGTGGAACTGGGGAATTTTGATACTCGCAAGGGTCCTAAAGATTACTTAGCAATGGTTTCCTGTTGTGGTTACAGTTTGGGTGGATTTTCCTTCAGTGCGTTGGGTGACATCATTGGTTCAATCCCAATTTTAAAACAAGGTCTCCCCTTTTCTCTGAAAAACTGTAGCTACAGACTGAGATAGTAAAATCTATTCATTCATATCAATTCAGCTGAACTCTGTGAGGCACTGTGCTAGGTTCTGGGGTGGGGGGTGTGTGGGGTACAAAGATATATTCAAAAGAGTCCCTGTTTCAAGGAGTTTAAAACAAATCATCTAACTAAATGACAACATATTATAGTCTTATCTATAATTTATTAATACTTGAAACTCACATAGCACAATTAGGCAGAGGACATTGAATCCTCTTGCAAAAAAATTCTCATTAGTGCATTTAACATACAGAAAGATCAAATCTTACCAGCTGACTTTTTTAGATAAAGTAATCAAAATTTTTAGATAAGATGGCTTGCTGCAGGCTATAGAGTGAGATGAGATGATAGAATCATCTTCACTAGCATGCTGTTGGCAATCTGTCCTGTATCTCCTGTAGAATCTTGATTGAAAGCAATTTGTTAAGCAACAGGTACACCAGAAAAGGTAAATTCTTGAGTAGGTCTACATTCGGCATCACTCTTCATATGCTAATGCTGTCGGATGGCTCCTGGGCACCAAATATTTGGTGGAAGAGAATTTATATTTCAGCTTATCCCACAAGGGTATGTAGGATTTGCCTTTCCTTTTCCTTCAAATCTATGTACCTCAAATCTCCCCACTGTTAGCTATCTCCCCACCGTTAGCTAACCCGATCCAGGGCTGGTGGAGAAGGAGATCAGGTGCATCCATGTGCACCTGGAATGGTTCTCGCCCCCTTGCTGGTGAGCCGAGAGTGGGTGGCAGCTGATTGTCATTCAGCCAGGGAGCAGATGGAGTGATAAAATCCCCGCATGCACACAGCCCCGAGGAGCTGTGCAGAGAACATATTCAGCAGTCATTTAGTTCTCAATCTGCCTTCACGTCGTAGTTATGATTTTGTGAAAAATGTCTAGTTTCTTTAACTGAATGCTGGACTGAATTGCCTCACCAACTTTCATCCTAATCAGACAATGACTCCTCGTGCACCATAAGAAAAACAATTCAGGCTCCCAGGGCTTGGACGTGAAAGCCTAAAATAGCCTGTCATCATGCCTGCATTTTATTCTTTATTTGTACATATTTTTGAACATAATATCGACAGGATGTTGCATAAGACTCATTAGTGCTAATGTAATGATGGGTGTGTGTGTCCAATAGTTAATGAAATAGAGATGAAAGACTGGTAAGAATAAGCAAAAGGAAATATTTGAGAAGGTAACCAGCAATTAATTTGAAGACAACTAACCAGTTAGTTACCGAGCAGGGATAACCAACCATCTTGAGCAGGGATTCATTTGAAGATGGTAGAGCCTGTCTTACTGTTCATTTTACCCTTGCTTCAAATACTCTCAGACAATTGGAAGAAAAGGTATTTTTAGGAAGAACTGATAACCTGTATTGTAGGTAAAATGCTTTGAGATGTACAGATGGGATGTCTTAAAATTGCTTATCTGCTAAAAGTAAAAACATGTCCTACACCAGTTTAACTCATGGATGTCCAGTTTGATGGTGCTGGGAGGGTCCCACAGAACCAGGGCACGGCACTTCAAAGGAATAAGCCAACCAACCTACCACGTGTAATGAATGATGACGATAAGGTTGTATCATAGATGGGCTTTCCCAGAGAGTAAAGCAAATAAGTAACCAAAAAAAAAAAAAAGTTTCCAAAACTACTGTATTTCATCTTTCTAATTTGCACCCAATGATCAGTGTGGGCCCTAAATCCACTGACAAGTGTCATTAAGAGAAGAGAAGAGAAGAAGAGAAGAGAAGAGAAGAAGAGAAGAGAAGAGAGGAGAGGAGAGGAGAGGAGAGGAGAGGAGAGGAGAGGAGAGGAGAG